>NC_052152.1:122104358-122430915 GCF_902713615.1 Scyliorhinus canicula | reverse complement strand
ACATCATCCCTAGCCTCAACATCCATCTTGTCCCTCTCCTTTGTGAATACCGATGCAAAGTACTCATTAAGAATCTCACCCATTTCCTTTGAGTCCACGCATAAATTCCCTCTTTTGTCTTTAAGTGGGCCAATCCTTTCTCTACTTACCGTCTTGCTCCTTGTATACGAATAAAATGCTTTGGGATTTTCCTTAACCCTGTTAGCCAAAGGTATTTCATGACCCCTTTTAGCCCTCTTTATTGCGCGTTTGAGATTCGTCCTACTTTCCCGATATTCCTCCAAAGCTTCATCAGTTTTGAGTTGCCTCGATCCTATGTATGCTTCCTTTTTCATCTTAGCTCGTCTCACAATTCCACCCGTCATCCATAGTTCCCTAATCTTGCCATTTCTATCCCTCATTTTCACAGGAACATGTCTGCCCTGCACTCTAATCAACCTTTCCTTAAAAGACTTCCACATTTCAAATGTGGATTTACCCTTAAACAGCTGCTCCCAATCCACATTCCCTAGCTCCTGCCGAATTTTGTTATACTCTGCCTTTCCCCAATTTAGTACTCTTCCTTTCGGACCACTCTTGTCCTTATCCATGCGTATTCACCAGAGGGTGGTGGTGGATGGAAAATTTTCAGACTGGAGACCAGTTACCAGTGGTGTACCACAGGGATCAGTGCTGGGTCCTCGGCTATTTGTGATTTTTATCAATGACTTGGAGGAGGGGGCTGAAGGGTGGGTCAGTAAATTTGCTGTTGACACCAAGATTGGTGGAGTAGTGGATGAGGTGGAGGGCTGTTGTAGACTGCAAAGAGACATAGAACATAGAACATAGAACAGTACAGCACAGAACAGGCCCTTCGGCCCTCGATGTTGTGCCGAGCAATGATCACCCTACTCAAACCACACCCTTAACCCAACAACCCCATTAACCTTATTTCTTAGGACACTAAGGGCAATTTATCATGGCCAATCCACCTAACCCGCACACCTTTGGACTGTGGGAGGAAACCGGAGCACCCGGAGGAAACCCACGCACACACGGGGAGGATGTGCAGACTCCACACAGACAGTGACCCAGCCGGGAATTAATGCATATTGTGAAAAGTTGTGGTCCCAGCACAGACTCCTGAGGCACACCACTAGTCACCGTCCGCCATCCTGAAAAAGACCCCTTTATCCCCACTCTCTGCCTTCTGCCAGTCTGCTAATCCTCTATCCATGCCAGAATCTTACCCTTAACACCATGGGCTTTTAACTAATTTAATGGTCTCCTATGCGGCACCTTGTCAAAGGCCTTCTGGAAATCGAAATAAATCACTTCCATTGGTTCTCCTTTGTCTAACTTCCTTGTTACCTCCTCAAACATGACCTCCCTTTGACAAAGACGTGCTGACTCAGTCCTGTTTTATCATGCACTTCCAAGTACTTCGCAATCCCATCTTTAATAACAGACTCTAAAACCTTACCAATGACCAAAGTCAGGCGAACTGGCCTATAATTTCCCATCTTCTGCCTTCCTCCCTTCTTAAAAAGCAGTGTTACATTCGCCACTTTCCATTCTTCTGGGACCCTTCCCGCCACCAGTGATTCCTGAAAGATCACTGCCTCCAATGCCTCCACAATTTCTACAGCTACACCCTGGGGTGTTGTCCACCTTTAGATCATTCAGTTTCCCCAGAACTTTCTCCTTAGTAATGGTCGCTGCACTCACCTCTGCCCCCTGGTTCTCCTGGAACTCTGGCATCCCACTGGTGTCTTCCAACGTGAAGACTGATGCAAAGTAACTATTCAGTTCTTCTGCCATTTCTTTGTTTCCTGTTATTACTTCTCCAGCAACATTTTCCAGTGGTCCAATGCCTATTTTTGCCTCTCTCTTACCTTTTCATAGAAGGCTGTTGCGCCGACCTGTGAAACCACTCTAAAGCCCATCTACACTATTCCCTTATTATCCATATGTCTATCCAATGACCATTTAAATGCCCTTAATGCTGGCGAGTCCACTAGTGTTGCAGGCAGGGCATTCCACGCCCTTACTACTCTCTGAGTAAAGAACCTACCTCTGACATCTGTCCTATATCTATCTCCCCTCAATTTAAAGCTATGTCCCCTCATGCTAGCCATCACCATCCGAGGAAAAAGGCTCTCACTGTCCACCCTATCTAATCCTCTGATCATCTTGTATGCCTCAATTAAGTCACCTCTTAACCTTCTCCCTAACGAAAACAGCCTCAAGTCCCTTAGTCTTTCCTCATAAGATCTTCCCTCTGTACCAGGCAACATCCTGGTCCAACATCTAATCGCCAGTGGGGGCATGGCCCCTGTCCTTGCTCACCTGTAAATCCACCCAGTGTGGGGCATGGTCCAGCACTACAATTGCCGAGTACCTGATGTCTACCACCCCCGCCAGGAAAGCCCTATCAAAAACGAAAATGTCAATCTGGGATTACATTTTGTGTACATGGGAGGAAAAAGAAAATTCCTTAGATCTTGGCCGTCCAAACCTCCACCGATCCACCCCTCCCATTTGCTCCATTAAACCCCTTTAGTTCGTTTGCAGCGGCTGGCACCTTCCCTGTTCTCAAATTCTTCCGATCCAGCCTCTGATCAAAAACCGTATTAAAGTCCCCTCCCATGATCCAGAATCCAGATCAGGAATCTTCCCCAACACCCGCCTCATGAACTCCACATCATCACAGTTTGGTGCATAATATTCACCAGTACCATCGGTATCCGCTCCAACTTCCCACTCACCATGACGTACCTACCACCCCCCCCCCCCGAATCTGCCACTTTGCATCCCACTTCAAATGACACCCACTTATTAATCAAAATCACTACCCCCCTTTAAAGCTATGTCCCCTTGTGCTAGCCATCACCATCCAAGGAAAAAGGCTCTCACTGTCCACCCTATCTAATCCTCTGATCATCATGTATGCCTCAATTAAGTCACCTCTTAACCTTCTCCCTAACGAAAACAGCCTCAAGTCCCTCAGCCTTTCCTCATAAGATCTTCCCTTTTATATATTGAAAAAAACTCTTCCCATCTTCCTTTATATTACTATCTAGCTTGCACTCATATTTCATCTTCTCCCCCTTTATTGCTTTTTTAGTTGTCCTCTGCTCGCTTTTAAAGACTTCCCAATCCTCTGGCTTCCCACTAATTCGCGCCACTTTGTATGCTTTTTCCGTAGCCTTTATGCTGTCCTTGACATCCCTCATCAAACATGGATTCCTTGTCTTCCCCTTAGCATGTTTCCTTCTCCTTGGGATGAATTTCTGTTGTGCCTACCTAATAACCCCCAAAAACTCCTGCCATTGCTGTTCCACTGTTTCCCCTGCTGGGCTCCTTCTCCAATCAACTCTGGCCAGCTCCTCCCTCATGTCTTTGTGGTTACCCTTATTTAATTGTGATACCGTTACATCTTATTGCAGCTTCTTTCTCTCAAACTGTGGGGTAAATTCTATCATATTGTGGTCACTGCCCCCTCAGGGTTCCTTCACCTTAAGTTCCCAAATCAAGTCTGCCTCATTACACATCACCAAATCCAGAATTGCCTGTTCCCTTGTAGGCTCTGTCATAGGCTGCACCAAAAATCATCTCTTAAACATTCCACAAATTCCTTTTCTTGGGATCCACTACCAACCTGATTTTCCCAGTCCACCTGCATATTGAAGACCCCCCATGATTATTGTAATATTGCCTTTTTTACATGTCTTTTCTATCTCCTGATTTATGTTCTGCCCCACATCCTGCAGAGGTGGCAGAGCGGCGACGCTGATTCGCTGTTGCAGGGAGTGATTTGCCTCGGGTGCAGTCACTGTGACTAGAAGGAGCTCTCTGTGAGGATAGACTGCGGGGGCAAGTTGAGGCAAGTATCCTGCAGAGGGCGGCAGAGCGGCGACGCTGATTGGCTGTTGCGGGGAGTGAATTGTGGAAGGCTGCTGTCGGGTGAGTTTCTAGAAGTTTCAGGCAGTAGCTAAACCCGAGACACTACACAGGTAGTGTCTCCCACTCATCCCTCCTCCTCTAACCAAAAAGAAAGAGTGTGTGGTGAGTTGGTGAGTAAGCTTTTCGTTCCTTTCCCTCTCTCCACCCTTCCACCACCTGCGGGGAGTGTGAAAATCAGGTAAGCTTTTTTCTCTCTCTGTATTTGTCAAGTGGATAAATGGAAGGGATGGCAGAGAGGGCAGTGCAATGTTCCTCCTGCAGGATGTTCGAGGTGAGGGTCACCGTCGGTGGCCCTGCTGAGTTCACCTAAAGGAAGTGCAGCCATCTCCAGCTCCTCAAAGACTGTATTAGGGAACTGGAACTGGATAAACTGAGGATCATTTGGGAGGCAGAGTCGGATATAGATAGAAGCTACAGGGAAGTAGTTACTCCTAAGAATGACGGTAACTGGGTGATGTTTAAAAGGAGGGGGAAGAAGCAGTTAGTGGAGGGATACCCCGCGGTTGTTCCCCTCAAAGTTTTGGATACTGTTGGGGGGAGACCTACCAGAGATAAGCCACAGTGATCAAGTCTCTGGCACCAAGTCTGTCCCTGTGGCTCAGAAGGGAAGGGGGAAGAGCAGGAGAACAATAGTTATTGGAGACTCTATAGTTAGAGGTACAGATAGGAAGTTCTGTGGCAACGATAGAGGCACACGGTTGGTGTGTTGCCTCCTGGGTGCCAAGGTCCGTGACGTCTCTGATCGTGTTTTCAGGATCCTTAGGAGGAGGGGGAGCAGCCACAAGTCGTGGTACACATCGGTACCAATGACATAGGTAGGAAAGGGGACGGGGATGTAAAACAGGAATTCAAAGAGCTAGGGTGGAAGCTGAGAGCCAGACAGATTGGTGTTGTTATCTCTGGTTTGCTGCCACGTGCTAGCAAGGTGAGGAACAGGGAGAGAGTGCATGTTAAACACATGGCTACAGGGATGGTGTAGGAAGGAGGTTTCAGTTACATGGATAATTGGAGCACATTCTGGGGAAGGTGGGACCTGTACAACAGGACAGGTTTGCACCTGAACCAGAAGGGGGCACCGATATCCTGGGAGGGAAATTTGCTACAGCTCTTCGGGGGGGTTAAACTAATTTGGCCGGGGGATGGGAAACTGATTTGTAGTCCAGGAGATAGCATTGCTGGAGTTCAGGAAGTTGAGGGTGGTGCAGTACTGAGGAAGGTATCAAGGTCACAAAAGTGGACCTGCAGGCATGAAGGTGGTTTGAAGTGTGTCTACTTCAATGAGAGGAGCATCAGGAATAAGGCTGGTAGCTTGAAGCAGGATTGGTACCTGGGACTACGATGTTTTGGCCATTATGGAGACATGGACTAGAACAGGAGCAGGAATGGTTGTTGGAAGTTCCGGTGGTATAGATGTTTCAGTAAGAGTAGGGAAGGTGGTAAAAGAGGTGGAGGAGTAGCATTGTTAATCAAGGATAGTATAATGGCTGCAGGAAGGCAGTTCGAGGGGGATCTGTCCACTGAGATAGTGTGGGCTGAAGCTAGAAATAGGAAAGGAGGGGTCACTTTGTTAGGAGTTTTCTATAGGCCCCCCAAACAGTAACAGAGATGTGGAGGAAAAGATTGCAATGCAGATTTTGGATAGGTGCGGTAGTCACAGGGTAGTTGTCATGGGTGATTTTAACTTTCCAAATAGTGATTGGAACCACTATAATTCGAATAGTTTAGATGGGGCTGTTTTATCCAGTGTGTGCAGGAGGGTTTCCTCACACAATGGGCAAATGCGGAGAATCGTAAAGGCTGCTGTGGGACAGGCCGTGACCAACGGCAGCCTTCACGCCCACTTCCGGGGCCGATTTCTCCCCCGGCGGGGCTAGGAGCGCGGCCCCGTGCGTCACGGCGGCGCGGCCTTGATGACGTTCATCAAGGCCGCACATCAAGCGTCACGCCGGCTGATCGGCCGGGTGACGTCAGCCGCGCATGCGCAGTTGGCGTCTTTGCCTCAGCCGCCCCGCAAGACGTGGCGGCTTGATCTTGCGGGCGGCGGAGGGAAAAGAGTGCGTCCGTTACGGACGCACGGCCCGTGATCGGTGGGCACCGATCGCGGGCCTATGCCCCCCTTGGCACGGCCGTGGTACTGCCGTGCCAATCAGGCCCCCAGATGCCCCTAATGGGCATCTGGTGCCCGTTTCACGACGGCAGCGAGCAGGTGTGTTTGCTGTCGTGTTGAAACGGGCGTGAAGGCCCAGCCGCTCGGCCCATCGGCCTCGGAGAATCGCTGCTCGCCGTAAAAACGGCGAGCGGCGATTCGTGGCGTGGGTCGGGCATGGGGGGGGGGGAGAATAGCGGGAGGGCGTGAAAAATGTCGGGAGGCCCTCCCGCTATTCTCCCACCCGGCGTGGGGGGCGGAGAATCGCACCCAATATGTGGATAGACCGACAAGAGGCGGGGCCACATTGGATTGGTACTGGGTATGAACCGGGCCAAGTGTTAGATTTGGTTGTGGGAGAGCACTTTGGAGATAATGACCACAATTCGGTGACTTTCACTGTAGCAATGGAGAGGGATAGGAACATACGGCAGGGCAAGGTTTATGACTGGGGGAAGGGTAATTAGGATGCGATTAGACAAGAATTGAGGAGCATAAGATGAAAACAGGAACTGTCAGCGATAGGCACAATTGAGATGTGGAGCTTCTTCAAGGAGCAAATACTGTGTGTCTTTGATATGTATGTCCCTGTTAGGCAGGGAGGAAATGGTCGAGTGAGGGAACCATGGTTTACAAAAGAGGTTGAATGGCTTGTCAAGAGGAAGAAGGGGGCTTATCTAAGGATGAGAAAACTATGTTCAGTTCGAACACTTGAGGGATATAAGATAGCTAGGAAGGAGCTCAAGAAAGGGCTTCGGAGGGGGCATGAAAAGTCCTTGGTCGGTTGGATCAAGGAAAACCCCAAGGCTTTTTAAGCTTATGTGAGGAATAAAAGATGACCAAGGTGAAGTTAGGGCCGGTCAAGGACAGTAGTGGGAATGTGTGCATGGAGTCTGAAGATATAGAAGAGGCCCTAAATGAATACTTTCCTTCAGCGTTCACAAAGGAGAGGGGCCATGTTGTTGAGGAGGATAGTGCGATACAGGCTGGTAGGCTGGAGGAGGTAGATATTTGGAAGGAAGATGTGTTAGAAATTTTGAGAAGCCTGAGGATAGATAGGTCCCTGGGCCTGATGGGATATATCCTAGGATTCTTTGGGAGGCAAGGGATGAGATTGCAGAGCCTTTGGCTTTGGTCTTTATGTCCTCACTGTCTACAGGAATAGTGCCAGAAGACTGGAGAGAGGCGAATGTTGTCCCCTTGTTCAAGAAAGGTAATAGGTATAACCCTGGGCATTATAGGTCGGCTAGTCTCACTTTGGTCATAGGTAAATTATTGGAAAGGGTCCTGAGGGATAGGATTTATGATCATTTGGAAAGATACAGCTTAATCCAGGAAAGTCAGCATGGATTTGTGAGGGGTAAGTCTTGCCTCACAAGTTTGATTGTATTCTTTGAGGAGGCAACTAAGTACATAGACGAAGGTAGAGCAGTTGATGTCGTATACATGGATTTTAGTAAGGCGTTTGATAAGGTGTGCCCCTTGGTCGGCTCATGCAGAAAGTAAGGAGACATAGCATAGAGGGAAATTTGGCCGATTGGATCAGTAACTGGCTATCACATAGAAGATAGAGGGTGGTGGCAGATGGTAAATTTTCATCCTGGAGACCAGTTACCAGCGGTGTCCCACAGGGATCAGTGCTGGGTCCTCTGCTATTTGTGATTTTTATCAATGACTTAGATGATGGGGTTGAAGGTTGGGTTAGTAAATTTGCTGATGACACCAAGATTGGTGGAGTAGTGGATGAGGTGGAAGGCTGTTGTAGGCTGCAAAGAGACATTGATAGGATGCAGAGCTGGGCTGAAAAGTGGCAGATGGAGTTTAACCCTGATAAGAGCGAGGTGATTCATTTTGGTAGGACAAATTTGAATGCGGATTACAGGGTTAACGGCAGGGTTCTGAGGAATGTGGAGCAGCAGAGAGATCTCGGAGTTCATGTCTGTAGATCTCTGAAAGTTGCCACCCAAGTGGATAGAGCCGTGAAGAAAGCCTGTAGTGTGTTAGTATTTATTAACAGGAGGATTGAGTTTAAGAGCCGTGAGGTTATGCTGCAACTGTACTAGACCTTGGTGAGACCACATTTGGAGTATTGTGTGCAGTTCTGGTCAACTCATTATAGGAAGAATGTGGAAGCATTGGAAAGGGTGCAAAAGGTGATTTACCAGGATGCTGCCTGGATTGGAGGGTAGGTCTTATGAGGAAAGGTTGAGGGAGCTAGGGCTTTTCTCATTGGAGCGAAGGAGAATGAGAGGTGACTTAATTGAGGTGTATAAGATGATGAGAGGGATAAATAGAGTGGATGTTCAACGACTTTTTCCTTGGGTGGAAGTAGCTGTTGCAAGGGGGCATAACTATAAGGTTCATGGTGGAAGATATAGGAGGGATGTCAGAGGTAAGTTCTTTACTCAGAGTGGTTGGGGCGTGGAATGCACTTCCAGCTATGGTAGTGGAGTCGGACACTTTCGGAACTTTCAAGCGGTTATTGGATAGGCATATGGAGTGCACTAGAATGATTGGGAGGAGGTTGATTTGATTTTAGTTTCAGACTAGTTCGGCACAACATCATGGGGCCGAAGGGCCTGTACTGTGCTGTACAGTTCTATGTTCTATGTTCAATGTACTGTTAGGAGGCCTGTACATAACTCCCATCAGGGTCTTATTACCTTTGCGTTTCCTCAACTCTACCCACAGTCTATGCCTTCTGTCCTATATCGCACCTTGCTATCAATTTAACTTCATTTCTTACTGACAATGCAACCCTTCCCCCTTTGCCCATGTGCCTGTCCTTTCGATAGGACATATATCTTTGAATATTGAGATCCCAGCCCTGATCCCCTTGCAGCCACGAATCTGTGATGCCCACAACATCGTACCGGCCAATTTCAATGTGCGCAACAAGCTCATTTACCTTGTTCCGTATACTGCGTGCATTTAGGTACAACACCCTCAATCCTGCATTGGCCACCTCCCTTTTCACATTCACCTCAGTCACTGTACCCTGTACTGTGGCCCTTTTTGATTTTTGACTCTGGCTTCTCTGCCTTACACTTTTCCCCCTTATTGCTTTTTGTTTCTGGCCCCATTTTTCTTGCCTCTGACATTAGTTTAAACCCTCCCCAACAGCAATAGCAAACACCGCCCCCCCAGGACATCGGTTCCAGTCATGTCCAGGTGCAGACCGTCCTGTTTTGTCCCCAGAACCGGTTACAATGCTCCAGGAATTTGAATCCCTCCCTCTTGCACCATCTCTCAAGCCACACGTTCATCCTATCTATCCTGACATTTCTACTCTGACTAGCTCGTGGCACTGGTCAGCATCCTGAGATTCCTACCTTTGGGGTCCTACTTTTTAGTTTAACTCCTAACTCCCTGAATTCAGCTTGTAAGACCTCATTCTGTCTTTTACCATTATCTTTGGTGCACCACGACAGCTGGCTGTTCACCCACACCCCCTCCAGAATGTCCTGCAGCCCCTCCAAGACATCCTTGACCCTTGCACCCCAGGAGGCAACACATCATCCTGGAGTCACGATTGCATCCGCAGAACTGCCTGTCTATTCCCCTTACGATTGAGTCCCCTATCACTATAGCCCTGCCATTCTTCTTCCTGCCCTCTGCGCAGCAGAGACAGCCACGGTGCCATGAACCTGGCTGCTGCTACCTTCCCCTGGTGAGCCATCTCCCTCAACAGTATCCAAAGCGTAATACCTGCTTTGCAGGGAGATGACCGCAGGGGATACCTGCACTGCCTTCCTACTCTTGCTCTGTCTTTGGTCACCCAATTTCTATCTCCTTCAGTAATTTTCACCTGCAGTGTGACCAACTCGCTAAACGTGCTATCCACGACCTCCTCAGCATCGCGGATGCTCCAAAGTGAGTCCATCCACAGCTCCAGAGCCATCAAGCATCCTGTGATGAGAATTAAACAAGAGGAATCCCAGACGAAATACCAGATCATTTATGGAGCTGTGAAGTCAGCAGTACGCAGTGCATCCTGAGAGCGCTCCTGTTCTTTACCAATACAGCGAATCAGGCTTCAATAAGGAAAAAAGGATCATTAAATTGTGCACAGAACATTTCTTTATTAAGAGGACACTGGCACTTACCATCATCATCAAACGCATGTGAGAATTCATGTCCCACAATGACCCCAATTGCACCATAACTGATGGACCTGAAATCAAAAGCAATTCGCTGGAATTACTGGAGATGTTGGTCATCTTGGCATCAATCTTGTCTCAAGTGTGGCTCTGCGGTGCCCCCATTCCCTTGATTCAGAAATCTGCGGGTTCAGGTCCCTGTCCAGGGCTGGAGCACAATTTTCAGGCCGGCCTTCGAGTCAGGTACTGAGGGGAGTGCTGCCCTGACAGAGGTACAGGTGAGGCAGTCCTCTCAGGTGACAGCACCCATTGAATAAGAACAGAAGAATTCTCCTGATGATTCCTCAGCCACCGCCATTCAAATATATAACAAAATCATTGGGCACATCTGTGGGATCTGTTGCTGAGGTGAATTTCTACATTATAACAGTGACTGCCTCATTGTGCTGTGGACTGTTTTGGGACATTCTCCGAATTGACCTATCAAAACACTGGCCCTGTCATTTGGTCAGTGGACGCTGACTCCACCTCTCCCCCATCCGAGCTTCCACCTGTAGTGGGCTGTGGAGCAGGAAGATCCTACATTTCTATAACACCTTTCACAATGCCACAAAGTACTTTACAGCCACTAAAGTACTTTTGAAGCAGTAACTGGTGTAATTTGTCTTTCACACGCTCATCATACCTCATCTCCTTGGAGAGCAAGTTTGTGTCATTGCAAAGTTCCAAAGAGATTCAGTGCTCAGGAGCAAAACCTGCTCCAATTGGCAACAGTAGCCACTGTATTCGGGCTAGGACTAGAGTTTGGATGGGTTGAATTATTCAATGTCTGTGGGAATATGTTAAGGTTAATCTTAGCATTAGGGCTACAGGTTTGAATGAGTGAATCATTCTGTGCCTGGGGTTATGCTTAGTGTTAGAGTTAGGGTTTAGGATTTAGGAGTTCGGATTCTGTGCCTGGGGTTATGCTTAGTGTTAGAGTTAGGATTTAGAGTTTAGGAGTTAGGATTCTGTGCCTGGGGAAATGCTTAGTGTTAGAGTTAGGATTTAGGATTTGGGATTTAGGGTTTGCATGGCTCAAACCAAGAAGGAAAAACTAGTTTGGACCACTATTCATATTTCCCCTCACTCAGTGTCTGCGACCACTATTTTAAGGTTAGAGTTAGGATTTGTCCGGGTCAAATTACTCACAGTGATTGCTCACACACTGTAAGGGTTAGAGTTAGGGTGAGCATGAGAGTTTGCATTTGAGTTGGGGTTAGGAGTACGGTTGGGCTTGCAGCAGAGTTATGTTTACAGTTAGGGTTAGGGCTTGCAGTCTGGTTCGAAGAAGGGTTTGCAGGAGGGTTAGGGTTGGTATTAGGGTTTGCTGTGGAATTAGGTATGAGTTTGCAGTTAGGGTTCATGTTTGCAGGAGGGTTAGGGTTGGTATTAGTGTTTGCTGCAGAGTTAGGTATGAGTTTGTAGTGGGGTTATGGTTCGGGGTTGCAAAAGGCTTAGGGTTTATAGTAGGGTTAGGGTTAGCAATAGCGTTAGGGTTTGTAGTAGGGTTAGGGTTAGCAATAGGGTTGGGGTTTGTAGTAGGGTTAGGGTTAGCAATAGGGTTGGGGTTTATAGTAGGCTTGGGGTTAGCAATAGCGTTAAGGTTTGCAGTAGGCTTAGGGTTAGCAATAGCGTTAGGGTTTATAGTAGGGTTAGGGTTAGCAATAGGGTTGGGGTTTGTAGTAGGGTTAGGGTTAGCAATAGCGTTAGGGTTTGTAGTAGGGTTAGGGTTAGCTATAGCGTTAGGGTTTGTAGTAGGGTTAGCAATAGCTTTAGGGTTTGCAGTAGGCTTATGGTTAGCAATAGCGTTAGCATTTGTAGTAGGGTTAGGGTTAGCAATAGGGTTGGGGTTTGCAGTAGGGTTAGGGTTAGCAATAGGGTTAGGGTTTGCGGTAGGCTTAGGGTTAGCAATAGGGTTGGGGTTTGCAGTAGGGTTGGGTTAGGATTAGGGTTAGGGTTAGGGTTAGGTTTTAGGGTTAGGGTTAGCAATAGCATTAGGGTTTGCAGTAGGCTTAGGGTTAGCAATAGCGTTAGGGTTTGTAGTAGGGATAGGGATAGCAATAGGGTTAGGGTTTGCAGTAGGCTTAGGGTTAGCAATAGGGTTGGGGTTTGCAGTAGGCTTAAGGCTAGCAATAGGGTTGGGGTCTGCAGTAGGGTTGGGATTTGTAGTCGGGTTAGGGCTATCAGTTGGGTTAAGGGTGGATTTGCAGTCGAGTTAGGATTAGTAATATGATCCAGAATTCTCCACTAACGGATTCTCCATTTTGCCGGCAGCCCGGGGGATTCCAGACGGTGTGGGGCTGCCCCACAATGGGAAACCCCATTGACCAGCCGGTGAAGCAGAGAATCCCGATGGCGTGCAGAACCAGAAATCTGGCGCGGTGGGGCGGAGATTAGCTTTGAGTTTGCATTAGGGGTGGCATGGGTTGCAGTTGAGATAATGTTTGAAGAAGGGTTCGGGTTTACAGTAGGGTACATAGAACATAGAACATAGAACGATACAGCGCAGTACAGGCCCTTCGGCCCACGATGTTGCACCGACATGGGAAGTCAAAAACTAAAGGCCATCTAACCTACACTATGCCATTATCATCCATATGCTTATCCAATAAACTTTTAAATGCCCTCAATGTTGGCAAGTTCACTACTGTTGCAGGTAGGGCATTCCACGGCCTCACCACTCTTTGCGTAAAAAACCTACCTCTGACCTCTGTCCTATATCTATTACCCCTCAATTTAAGGCTATGTCCCCTCGTGCTAGTCACCTCCATCCGCAGGAGAAGGCTCTCGCTGTCCACCCTATCTAACCCTCTGATCATTTTGTATGCCTCTATTAAGTCACCTCTTAACCTTCTTCTCTGTAACGAAAACAACCTCAAGTCCATCAGCCTTTCCTCATAAGATTTTCCCTCCATACCAGGCAACATCCTGGTAAATCTCCTCTGCACCCGTTCCAAAGCTTCCACGTCCTTCCTATAATGAGGCAACCAGAACTGTACGCAATACTCCAAATGCGGCCGTACCAGAGTTTTGTACAGCTGCAACATGACCTCATGGCACCGGAACTCAATCCCTCTACCAATAAAGGCCAACACACCATAGGCCTTCTTCATAACCCTATCAACCTGGGTGGCAACTTTCAGGGATCTATGTACATGGACACCGAGATCCCTCTGCTCATCCACACTACCAAGAATTTTACCATTAGCCAAATATTCCGCATTCCTGTTATTCTTTCCAAAGTGAATCACCTCACACTTCTCCACATTAAACTCCATTTGCCACCTCTCAGCCCAGCTCTGCAGCTTATCTATGTCCCTCTGTAACCTGCAACATCCTTCCGCACTGTCTACAACTCCACCGACTTTAGTGTCGTCTGCAAATTAACTCACCCAACCTTCTGCGCCCTCCTCTAGGTCATTTATAAAAATGACAAACAGCAACGGCCCCAGAACAGATCATTGTGGTACGCCACTCGTAACTGAACTCCATTCTGAACGTTTCCCATCAACCACCACCCTCTGTCTTCTTTCAACTAGCCAATTTCTGATCCACATCTCTGAATCACCCTCAATCCCCAGCCTCCGTATTTTCTGTAATAGCCGACCGTGGGGAACTTTATCAAACGCTTTACTGAAATCCATATATACCACATCAACTGCTCTACCCTCGTCTACCTGTTCAGTCACCTTCTCAAAGAACTCGATAAGGTTTGTGAGGCATGACCTACCCTTCACAAAACCATGCTGACTGTCCCTAATCATATTATTCGTATCTAGATGATTATAAATCGTATCTCTTATAATCCTCTCCAAGACTTTACCCACAACAGACGTGAGGCTCACCGGCCTATAGTTACCGGGGTTATCTCTACTCCCCTTCTTGAACAAAGGGACCACATTTGCTATCCTCCAGTCCTCTGGCACTATTCCTGTAGCCAATGATGACAGAAAAATCAAAGCCAAAGGCTCAGCAATCTCTTCCCTGGCTTCCCAGAGAATCCTAGGATAAATCCCATCAGGCCCCGGGGACTTATCTATTTTCACCTTGTCCAGAATTGCCAACACTTCTTCCCTACGCACCTCAATGCCATCTATTCTAATAGCCTGGGTCTCAGCATTCTCCTCCACAATATTATCTTTTTCTTGAGTGAATACTGACGAAAAGTATTCATTTAGTATCTCGCTTATTTCCTCAGCCTCCACACACAACTTCCCACCACTGTCCTTGACTGGCCCTACTCTTACCCTAGTCATTCTTTTATTCCTGACATACCTATAGAAAGCTTTTGGGTTTTCCTTGATCCTACCTGCCAAACACATCTCATGTCCCCTCCTTGCTCGTCTTAGCTCTCTCTTTAGATCCTTCCTCGCTTCCTTGTAACTATCAAGCGCCCCAACTGAAACTTCACTATGCCTTCACATAGGCCTCCTTCTTCCTCTTAACAAGAGATTCCACTTCTTTGGTAAACCACGGTTCCCTCGCTCGACCCCTTCCTCCCTGCCTGACTGGTACGTACTTATCAAGAACACGCAATAGCTGTTCCTTGAACAAGCTTCACATATCCAGTGTGCCCAACCCTTGCAGCCTACTTCTCCAACCTACACATCCTAAGTCATGTCTGATGGCATCATAATTGCCCTTCCCCCAGCTATAACTCTTGCCCTGCGGGGTATACTTATCCCTTTCCATCACTAACGTAAAGGTCACCGAATTGTGGTCACTGTCTCCAAAGTGCCCACCTACCTCCAGATCTAACACCTGTCCTGGTTCATTACCCAAAACCAAATCCAATGTGGCCTTGCCTCTTGTTGGCCTGTCAACATATTGTGTCAGGAAACCCTCCTGCACACATTGTACAAAGAACGACCCATCTAATATACTCAAACTATATCTTTTCCAGTCAATATTTGGAAAGTTAAAGTCTCCCATAACAACTACCCTGTTACTTTCGCTCTTTTCCAGAATCATCTTCGCCATCCTTTCCTCTACATCCCTAGAACTATTAGGTGGCCTATAGAAAACTCCCAACAGGGTGACCTCTCCTTTCCTGTTTCTAACCTCAGCCCATACTACCTCAGAAGAAGAGTCCCCATCTAGCATCCTTTCCGCCACCGTAATACTGTCCTTGACTAGCAGCGCCATACCTCCCCCTCTTTTGCCCCCTTCTCTGAGCTTACTAAAACACCTAAACCCCGGAACCTGCAACAACCATTCCTGTCCCTGCTCTATCCATGTCTCTGAAATGGCCACAACATCGAAGTCCCAGGTACCAACCCATGCTGCCAGTTCCCCTACCTTACTTCGTATACTCCTGGCATTGAAGTAGACGCACTTCAAACCACCACCCTGAACACTGGCACCCTCCTGCAAAGTCAAATCTGTGCTCCTGACCTCTATACTCTCAATCTCCCGTACCCCAAAACTACAATCCAGGTTCCCATGCCCCTGCTGAATTAGTTTAAACCCCCCCAAAGAGCACTAACAAATCTCCCCCCCAGGATATTGGTGCCCCTCAGGTTCAGATGTAGACCATCCTGTCTATAGAGGTCCCACCTTCCCCAGAAAGAGCCCCAGTTATCCAGAAATCTGAATCCCTCCCGCCTGCACCATCCCTGTAGCCACGTGTTTAATTGCTCTCTCTCCCTATTCCTCGTCTCACAACCCAGAGATAACAACTCTGTTTGTTCTCGCTCTGAGCTTCCATCCTAGCTCCCTAAAGGCCTGCCTGACATTCTTGTCCCCTTTCCTACCTATGTCGTTAGTGCCAATGTGGATTATGACTTGGGGCTGCTCCCCCTCCCCCTTAAGGACCCGGAAAACACGATCCGAGACATCACGTACCCTTGCACCTGGGAGGCAACATACCAAACGTGAGTCTCTCTCGCTCCCACAAAATCTCCTATCTGTGCCCCTGACTATTGAGTCCCCAATTACTAATGTTCTACTCCTTTCCCCCCTTCCTTTCTGAGCAACAGGGACAGACTCCGTGCCAGAGGCCCGTACCCCATGGCTTACCCCTGGTAAGTCGTCCCCCCACAAGTGTCCAAAACGGTATACATGTTACTAAGGGGCACGACCAAAGGGGATCCCTGTACTGACTGTGCCCCTCTAACCGTCACCCATCTATCTTTATTCTTTGACGTAACAACCTCCCTGAAGCTTCTATCTATGACCCCCTCTGCCTCCCGAATGATCCGAAGTTCATCCAGCTCAAGCTCCAATACCCTAACACGGTTTTTGAGGAGCTGGAGTTGGGTACACTTCCCACAGATGAAACCAGCAGGGACACTAACGGCATCCCTCACCTCAAACATCCTGCAGGAGGAGCATTGTACTGCCTTCCCTGACATCACCTCTAGATTTAAAAAGAAAACAAGAAAAGGAAGAGCTTACCTGATATTCCCTCAAACACTGCTCCCGCTGAAAGGTAAGCAAATTTAAAGGCACCCACTCACCTTCACGACAGGCCCCTGCTCCCGCTTCCCAACGACCGTGGTTTTTTTTTTGGTTAGAGGAAGAGGTAGGGTGGGAAACACTGACGAAGTGTTTCGGGTTTAACTGTCACTTGACTACAGCCTCTCCACAAACCACCTTCAAATTAGGCTGGATGCTTGCCTTCACTCAAACTCCTCGGGTCTCCTTCGCAGGTACACCTTCAAATTAGGCTGACCGCACTGCACGTATGCAAATTTCCCCAGAACAGGTGATCAGTAGCTCTGCTCTGCTGCCCTCTGCTGGATCAGGGGTAGAGTTAGGGTTTGCAGTAGGAATAGCGTTAGAGTTTGCAGTCGGGTTAGTGTTCGGGTTAGTGTTCGGGTTAGTGTTCGGGTTTGCAGTCGGGTTAGTGTTCGGGTTAGTGTTCGGGTTAGTGTTCGGGTTTGCAGTCGGGTTAGTGTTCGGGTTAGTGTTCGGGTTTGCAGTCGGGTTAGTGTTCGGGTTTGCAGTCGGGTTAGTGTTCGGGTTAGTGTTCGGGTTAGTGTTCGGGTTTGCAGTCGGGTTAGTGTTCGGGTTAGTGTTCGGGTTTGCAGTCGGGTTAGTGTTCGGGTTAGTGTTCGGGTTAGTGTTCGGGTTAGTGTTCGGGTTTGCAGTCGGGTTTGCAGTCGGGTTAGTGTTCGGGTTTGCAGTCGGGTTAGTGTTCGGGTTTGCAGTCGGGTTAGTGTTCGGGGTTTGCAGTCGGGTTAGTGTTCGGGTTTGCAGTCGGGTTAGTGTTCGGGTTTGCAGTCGGGTTAGTGTTCGGGTTTGCAGTCGGGTTAGTGTTCGGGTTTGCAGTCGGGTTAGTGTTCGGGTTTGCAGTCGGGTTAGTGTTCGGGTTTGCAGTCGGGTTAGTGTTGGGGTTTGCAGTCGGGTTAGTGTTCGGGTTTGCAGTCGGGTTAGTGTTCGGGTTTGCAGTCGGGTTAGTGTTCGGGTTTGCAGTCGGGTTAGTGTTCGGGTTTGCAGTCGGGTTAGTGTTCGGGTTTGCAGTCGGGTTAGTGTTCGGGTTTGCAGTCGGGTTAGTGTTCGGGTTTGCAGTCGGGTTAGTGTCCGGGTTTGCAGTCGGGTTAGTGTTCGGGTTTGCAGTCGGGTTAGTGTTCGGGTTTGCAGTCGGGTTTGTGTTCGGGTTTGCAGTCGGGTTAGTGTTCGGGTTTGCAATCGGGTTAGTGTTCGGGTTTGCAGTCGGGTTAGTGTTCGGGTTTGCAGTCGGGTTAGTGTTCGGGTTTGCAGTCGGGTTAGTGTTCGGGTTTGCAGTCGGGTTAGTGTTCGGGTTTGCAGTCGGGTTCGTGTTCGGGTTTGCAGTCGGGTTAGTGTTCGGGTTTGCAGTCGGGTTAGTGTTCGGGTTTGCAGTCGGGTTAGTGTTCGGGTTTGCAGTCGGGTTAGTGTTCGGGTTTGCAGTCGGGTTAGTGTTGGGGTTTGCAGTCGGGTTAGTGTTCGGGTTTGCAGTCGGGTTAGTGTTCGGGTTTGCAGTCGGGTTAGTGTTCGGGTTGCAGTCGGGTTAGTGTTCGGGTTTGCAGTCGGGTTAGTGTTCGGGTTTGCAGTCGGGTTAGTGTTCGGGTTTGCAGTCGGGTTAGTGTTCGGGTTTGCAGTCGGGTTAGTGTTCGGGTTTGCAGTCGGGTTAGTGTTCGGGTTTGCAGTCGGGTTAGTGTTCGGGTATGCAGTCGGGTTAGTGTTCGGGTTTGCAGTCGGGTTAGTGTTCGGGTTTGCAGTCGGGTTAGTGTTCGGGTTTGCAGTCGGGTTAGTGTTCGGGTTTGCAGTCGGGTTAGTGTTCGGGTTTGCAGTAGGGTTAGTGTTCGGGTTTGCAGTCGGGTTAGTGTTCGGGTTTGCAGTCGGGTTAGTGTTCGGGTTTGCAGTCGGGTTAGTGTTCGGGTTTGCAGTCGGGTTAGTGTTCGGGTTTGCAGTCGGGTTAGTGTTCGGGTTTGCAGTCGGGTTAGTGTTCGGGTTTGCAGTCGGGTTAGTGTTCGGGTTTGCAGTCGGGTTAGTGTTCGGGTTTGCAGTCGGGTTAGTGTTCGGGTTTGCAGTCGGGTTAGTGTTCGGGTTTGCAGTTGGGTTATTGTTCGGGTATGCAGTCGGGTTAGTGTTCGGGTTTGCAGTCGGGTTAGTGTTCGGGTTTGCAGTCGGGTTAGTGTTCGGGTTTGCAGTCGGGTTAGTGTTCGGGTTTGCAGTGGGGTTAGTGTTCGGGTTTGCAGTCGGGTTAGTGTTCGGGTTTGCAGTCGGGTTAGTGTTCGGGTTTGCAGTCGGGTTAGTGTTCGGGTTTGCAGTCGGGTTAGTGTTCGGGTTTGCAGTCGGGTTAGTGTTCGGGTTTGCAGTCGGGTTAGTGTTAGGGTTTGCAGTCGGGTTAGTGTTAGGGTTTGCAGTCGGGTTAGTGTTAGGGTTTGCAGTCGGGTTAGTGTTCGGGTTTGCAGTCGGGTTAGTGTTCGGGTTTGCAGTCGGGTTAGTGTTCGGGTTTGCAGTCGGGTTAGTGTTCGGGTATGGAGTCGGGTTAGTGTTCGGGTTCGCAGTCGGGTTAGTGTTCGGGTTCGCAGTCGGGTTAGTGTTCGGGTTTGCAGTCGGGTTAGTGTTCGGGTTTGCAGTCGGGCTAGTGTTCGGGTTTGCAGTCGGGTTAGTGTTCGGGTTTGCAGTCGGGTTAGTGTTCGGGTTTGCAGTCGGGTTAGTGTTCGGGTTTGCAGTCGGGTTAGTGTTCGGGTTCGCAGACGGGTTAGTGTTCGGGTTTGCAGTCGGGTTAGTGTTCGGGTTTGCAGTAGGGTTAGTGTTCGGGTTTGCAGTAGGGTTAGTGTTCGGGTTTGCAGTCGGGTTAGTGTTCGGGTTTGCAGTCGGGTTAGTGTTTGGGTTTGCAGTCGGGTTAGTGTTCGGGTTTGCAGTCGGGTTAGTGTTCGGGTTTGCAGTCGGGTTAGTATTCGGGTTTGCAGTCGGGTTAGTGTTCGGGTTTGCAGTCGGGTTAGTGTTCGGGTTCGCAGTCGGGTTAGTGTTCGGGTTTGCAGTGGGGTTAGTGTTCGGGTTTGCAGTCGGGTTAGTGTTCGGGTTTGCAGTCGGGTTAGTGTTCGGGTTTGCAGTCGGGTTAGTGTTCGGGTTTGCAGTCGGGTTAGTGTTCGGGTTTGCAGTCGGGTTAGTGTTCGGGATTGCAGTCGGGTTAGTGTCCGGGTTTGCAGTCGGGTTAGTGTTCGGGTTTGCAGTCGGGTTAGTGTTCGGGTTTGCAGTCGGGTTAGTGTTCGGGTTTGCAGTCGGGTTAGTGTTCGGGTTTGCAGTCGGGTTAGTGTTCGGGTTTGCAGTCGGGTTAGTGTTCGGGTTTGCAGTCGGGTTAGTGTTCGGGTTTGCAGTCGGGTTAGTGTTCGGGTTTGCAGTCGGGTTAGTGTTCGGGTTTGCAGTCGGGTTAGTGTTCGGGTTTGCAGTCGGGTTAGTGTCCGGGTTTGCAGTCGGGTTAGTGTTCGGGTTTGCAGTCGGGTTAGTGTTCGGGTTTGCAGTCGGGTTAGTGTTCGGGTTTGCAGTCGGGTTAGTGTTCGGGTTTGCAGTCGGGTGTGTTCGGGTTTGCAGTCGGGTTAGTGTTCGGGTTTGCAGTCGGGTTAGTGTTCGGGTTTGCAGTCGGGTTAGTGTTCGGGTTTGCAGTCGGGTTAGTGTTCGGGTTTGCAGTCGGGTTAGTGTTCGGGTTAGTGTTCGGGTTTGCAGTCGGGTTAGTGTTCGGGTTTGCAGTCGGGTTAGTGTTCGGGTTTGCAGTCGGGTTAGTGTTGGGGTTTGCAGTCGGGTTAGTGTTCGGGTTTGCAGTCGGGTTAGTGTTCGGGTTCGCAGTCGGGTTAGTGTTCGGGTTTGCAGTCGGGTTAGTGTTCGGGTTTGCAGTCGGGTTAGTGTTCGGGTTTGCAGTCGGGTTAGTGTTCGGGTTTGCAGTCGGGTTAGTGTTCGGGTTTGCAGTCGGGTTAGTGTTCGGGTTTGCAGTCGGGTTAGTGTTCGGGTTTGCAGTCGGGTTAGTGTTCGGGTTTGCAGTCGGGTTAGTGTTCGGGTTTGCAGTCGGGTTAGTGTTCGGGTTTGCAGTCGGGTTAGTGTTCGGGTTTGCAGTCGGGTTAGTGTTCGGGTTTGCAGTCGGGTTAGTGTTCGGGTTTGCAGTCGGGTTAGTGTTCGGGTTTGCAGTCGGGTTAGTGTCCGGGTTTGCAGTCGGGTTAGTGTCCGGGTTTGCAGTCGGATTAGTGTTCGGGTTTGCAGTCGGGTTAGTGTTCGGGTTTGCAGTCGGGTTAGTGTTCGGGTTTGCAGTCGGGTTAGTGTTCGGGTTTGCAGTCGGGTTAGTGTTCGGGTTTGCAGTCGGGTGTGTTCGGGTTTGCAGTCGGGTTAGTGTTCGGGTTTGCAGTCGGGTTAGTGTTCGGGTATGCAGTCGGGTTAGTGTTCGGGTTTGCAGTCGGGTTAGTGTTCGGGTTTGCAGTCGGGTTAGTGTTCGGGTTTGCAGTCGGGTTAGTGTTTGGGTTTGCAGTCGGGTTAGTGTTCGGGTTTGCAGTCGGGTTAGTGTTCGGGTTTGCAGTCGGGTTAGTGTTCGGGTTTGCAGTCGGGTTAGTGTTCGGGTTTGCAGTCGGGTTAGTGTTCGGGTTTGCAGTCGGGTTAGTGTTCGGGTTTGCAGTCGGGTTAGTGTTCGGGTTTGCAGTCGGGTTAGTGTTCGGGTTTGCAGTCGGGTTAGTGTTCGGGTTTGCAGTCGGGTTAGTGTTCGGGTTTGCAGTCGGGTTAGTGTTCGGGTTTGCAGTCGGGTTAGTGTTCGGGTTTGCAGTCGGGTTAGTGTTCGGGTTTGCAGTCGGGTTAGTGTCCGGGTTTGCAGTCGGATTAGTGTTCGGGTTTGCAGTCGGGTTAGTGTTCGGGTTTGCAGTCGGGTTAGTGTTCGGGTTTGCAGTCGGGTTAGTGTTAGGGTTTGCAGTCGGGTTAGTGTTCGGGTTTGCAGTCGGGTTAGTGTTCGGGTTTGCAGTCGGGTTAGTGTTCGGGTTTGCAGTCGGGTTAGTGTTCGGGTTTGCAGTCGGGTTAGTGTTCGGGTTTGCAGTCGGGTGTGTTCGGGTTTGCAGTCGGGTTAGTGTTCGGGTTTGCAGTCGGGTTAGTGTTCGGGTATGCAGTCGGGTTAGTGTTCGGGTTTGCAGTCGGGTTAGTGTTTGGGTTTGCAGTCGGGTTAGTGTTCGGGTTTGCAGTCGGGTTAGTGTTCGGGTTTGCAGTCGGGTTAGTGTTCGGGTTTGCAGTCGGGTTAGTGTTCGGGTTTGCAGTCGGGTTAGTGTTCGGGTTTGCAGTCGGGTTAGTGTTCGGGTTAGTGTTCGGGTTTGCAGTCGGGTTTGCAGTCGGGTTAGTGTTCGGGTTTGCAGTCGGGTTAGTGTTCGGGTTTGCAGTCGGGTTAGTGTTCGGGTTTGCAGTCGGGTTAGTGTTCGGGTTTGCAGTCGGGTTAGTGTTCGGGTTTGCAGTCGGGTTAGTGTTCGGGTTTGCAGTCGGGTTAGTGTTCGGGTTTGCAGTCGGGTTAGTGTTCGGGTTTGCAGTCGGTTAGTGTTCGGGTTTGCAGTCGGGTTAGTGTTCGGGTTTGCAGTCGGGTTAGTGTTCGGGTTTGCAGTCGGGTTAGTGTTCGGGTTTGCAGTCGGGTTAGTGTTCGGGTTTGCAGTCGGGTGTGTTCGGGTTTGCAGTCGGGTTAGTGTTCGGGTTTTGCAGTCGGGTTAGTGTTCGGGTATGCAGTCGGGTTAGTGTTCGGGTTTGGAGTCGGGGTTAGGGGTCGGGTTTTGCAGTCGGGTTAGTGTTCGGGTTTGCAGTCGGGTTAGTGTTCGGGTTTGCAGTCGGGTTAGTGTTCGGGTTTGCAGTCGGGTTAGTGTTCGGGTTTGCAGTCGGGTTAGTGTTCGGGTTTGCAGTCGGGTTAGTGTTCGGGTTTGCAGTCGGGTTAGTGTTCGGGTTTGCAGTCGGGTTAGTGTTCGGGTTTGCAGTCGGGTTAGTGTTCGGGTTTGCAGTCGGGTTAGTGTTCGGGTTTGCAGTCGGGTTAGTGTTCGGGTTTGCAGTCGGGTTAGTGTTCGGGTTTGCAGTCGGGTTAGTGTTCGGGTTTGCAGTCGGGTTAGTGTTCGGGTTTGCAGTCGGGTTAGTGTTCGGGTTTGCAGTCGGGTTAGTGTTCGGGTTTGCAGATCGGGTTAGTGTTCGGGTTTGCAGTCGGGTTAGTGTTCGGGTTTGCAGTCGGGTTAGTGTTCGGGTTTGCAGTCGGGTTAGTGTTCGGGTTTGCAGTCGGGTTAGTGTTCGGGTTTGCAGTCGGGTTAGTGTTCGGGTTTGCAGTCGGGTTAGTGTTCGGGTTTGCAGTCGGGTTAGTGTTCGGGTTTGCAGTCGGGTTAGTGTTCGGGTTTGCAGTCGGGTTAGTGTTCGGGTTTGCAGTCGGGTTAGTGTTCGGGTTTGCAGTCGGGTTAGTGTTCGGGTTCGCAGTCGGGTTAGTGTTCGGGTTCGCAGTCGGGTTAGTGTTCGGGTTTGCAGTCGGGTTAGTGTTCGGGTTTGCAGTCGGGTTAGTGTTCGGGTTCGCAGTCGGGTTAGTGTTCGGGTTCGCAGTCGGGTTAGTGTTCGGGTTCGCAGTCGGGTTAGTGTTCGGGTTCGCAGTCGGGTTAGTGTTCGGGTTTGCAGTCGGGTTAGTGTTCGGGTTTGCAGTCGGGGTTAGTGTTCGGGTTTGCAGTCGGGTTAGTGTTCGGGTTTGCAGTCGGGTTAGTGTTCGGGTTTGCAGTCGGGTTAGTGTTCGGGTTTTGCAGTCGGGTTAGTGTTCGGGTTTGCAGTCGGGTTAGTGTTCGGGTTTGCAGTCGGGTTAGTGTTCGGGTTTGCAGTCGGGTTAGTGTTCGGGTTTGCAGTCGGGTTAGGTGTTCGGGTTTGCAGTCGGGTTAGTGTTCGGGTTTGCAGTCGGGTTAGTGTTCGGGTTTGCAGTCGGGTTAGTGTTCGGGTTTGCAGTCGGTTAGTGTTCGGGTTTGCAGTCGGGTAGTGTTCGGGTTTGCAGTCGGGTTAGTGTTCGGGTTTGCAGTCGGGTTAGTGTTCGGGTTTGCAGTCGGGTTAGTGTTCGGGTTTGCAGTCGGGTTAGTGTTCGGGTTTGCAGTCGGGTTAGTGTTCGGGTTTGCAGTCGGGTTAGTGTTCGGGTTTGCAGTCGGGTTAGTGTTCGGGTTTGCAGTCGGGTTAGTGTTCGGGTTTGCAGTCGGGTTAGTGTTCGGGTTTGCAGTCGGGTTAGTGTTCGGGTTTGCAGTCGGGTTAGTGTTCGGGTTTGCAGTCGGGTTAGTGTTCGGGTTTGCAGTCGGGTTAGTGTTCGGGTTTGCAGTCGGGTTAGTGTTCGGGTTTGCAGTCGGGTTAGTGTTCGGGTTTGCAGTCGGGTTAGTGTTCGGGTTTGCAGTCGGGTTAGTGTTCGGGTTTGCAGTCGGGTTAGTGTTCGGGTTTGCAGTCGGGTTAGTGTTCGGGTTTGCAGTCGGGTTAGTGTTCGGGTTTGCAGTCGGGTTAGTGTTCGGGTTTGCAGTCGGGTTAGTGTTCGGGTTTGCAGTCGGGTTAGTGTTCGGGTTTGCAGTCGGGTTAGTGTTCGGGTTTGCAGTCGGGTTAGTGTTCGGGTTTGCAGTCGGGTTAGTGTTCGGGTTTGCAGTCGGGTTAGTGTTCGGGTTCGCAGTCGGGTTAGTGTTCGGGTTGCAGTCGGGTTAGTGTTCGGGTTTGCAGTCGGGTTAGTGTTCGGGTTTGCAGTCGGGTTAGTGTTCGGGTTTGCAGTCGGGTTAGTGTTCGGGTTTGCAGTCGGGTTAGTGTTCGGGTTCGCAGTCGGGTTAGTGTTCGGGTTTGCAGTCGGGTTAGTGTTCGGGTTTGCAGTCGGGTTAGTGTTCGGGTTTGCAGTCGGGTTAGTGTTCGGGTTTGCAGTCGGGTTAGTGTTCGGGTTTGCAGTAGGGTTAGTGTTCGGGTTTGCAGTAGGGTTAGTGTTCGGGTTTGCAGTCGGGATAGTGTTCGGGTTTGCAGTCGGGTTAGTGTTCGGGTTTGCAGTCGGGTTAGTGTTCGGGTTTGCAGTCGGGTTAGTGTTCGGGTTTGCAGTCGGGTTAGTGTTCGGGTTTGCAGTCGGGTTTGTGTTCGGGTTTGCAGTCGGGTTAGTGTTCGGGTTTGCAGTCGGGTTAGTGTTCGGGTTTGCAGTCGGGTTAGTGTTCGGGTTTGCAGTCGGGTTAGTGTTCGGGTTTGCAGTCGGGTTAGTGTTCGGGTTTGCAGTCGGGTTAGTGTTCGGGTATGCAGTCGGGTTAGTGTTCGGGTTTGCAGTCGGATTAGTGTTCGGGTTTGCAGTCGGGTTAGTGTTCGGGTTTGCAGTCGGGTTAGTGTTCGGGTTTGCAGTCGGGTTAGTGTTCGGGTTTGCAGTCGGGTTAGTGTTCGGGTTTGCAGTCGGGTTAGTGTTCGGGTTTGCAGTCGGGTTAGTGTTTGGGTTTGCAGTCGGGTTAGTGTTCGGGTTTGCAGTAGGGTTAGTGTTCGGGTTTGCAGTCGGGATAGTGTTCGGGTTTGCAGTCGGGTTAGTGTTCGGGTTTGCAGTCGGGTTAGTGTTCGGGTTTGCAGTCGGGTTAGTGTTCGGGTTTGCAGTCGGGTTAGTGTTCGGGTTTGCAGTCGGGTTAGTGTTCGGGTTTGCAGTCGGGTTAGTGTTCGGGTTTGCAGTCGGGTTAGTGTTCGGGTTTGCAGTCGGGTTAGTGTTCGGGTTTGCAGTCGGGTTAGTGTTCGGGATTGCAGTCGGGTTAGTGTTCGGGTTTGCAGTCGGGTTAGTGTTCGGGTTTGCAGTCGGGTTAGTGTTCGGGTTTGCAGTCGAGTTAGTGTTCGGGTTTGCAGTCGGGTTAGTGTTCGGGTTTGCAGTCGGGTTAGTGTTCGGGTTTGCAGTCGGGTTAGTGTTCGGGTTTGCAGTCGGGTTAGTGTTCGGGTTTGCAGTCGGGTTAGTGTTCGGGTTTGCAGTCGGGTTAGTGTTCGGGTTTGCAGTCGGGTTAGTGTTCGGGTTTGCAGTCGGGTTAGTGTTCGGGTTTGCAGTCGGGTTAGTGTTCGGGTTTGCAGTCGGGTTAGTGTTCGGGTTTGCAGTCGGGTTAGTGTTCGGGTTTGCAGTCGGGTTAGTGTTCGGGTTTGCAGTCGGGTTAGTGTTCGGGTTTGCAGTCGGGTTAGTGTTCGGGTGGCTAAAGCGGCAGTTTGACTGGTTGACGATGAGAAGGGCAGTCGGTCACTGCGGCAGGCATGAGGGAGTGCAGTATGAGTACGGGGAGAAGGCGAGCTGCATGTTGGGTTCAGCAGCTGCTGTCACGGGTAGTGTCGAGGGAAATCCTGCCAATGAGACGGAAGGGGTGGTAGTGATTTTGGATCCAGAAAGGATAAATGAGGAGTTCTCTAAGGTCCAGCTGGGGAGGCATGGGGAGGAGGCTGGTATGGTTCAGTTTCAAGATGGGCTGGACTTCCTGGAATTGGAGGAGGGGAAGGGGCTGGCACTGGAGGAACCATGAGTGCTACAGGAGGCAATCGATTGCATTGGCAACCATGCAGTTGACAAGGTGCCGAGGCTGGATGGTTTCGCAACAGAATGTTAAACGCACTTCGGCACCTTCTGGGTATGTTCAATGAAGCGGAGGAGTCTGGGTAACCGCCGGCAATGCTGGCACAGGCATCAATTTCACTAATCCCAAAAAAGGGAAAGGATCCAATGGAATGCAGATCCTATAGGGCTATCTCTGCTGAACACGGATGTGAATGTCCTGACAAAGCTATTGGCGAGAAGATTGGAGGGGTGTGTGCCGGAGGTGGTCTTGGGCGACCAAACAGGGTTTGTGAAGGGGAGACAGCTTTCTAGCCATATTAGATTGTTGGGGGGGTAGTGCTGGTGGTGATTGTGTCAATGGATGCAGAAAGGCCTGTGACCGGTTAGAGTGGAGAGATTTGTTCGGAATCCTGGAGAAGTTTGGGTTTGGGCCGAGGTTTGTGCAGTGGGTCTGGTTGTTATCTGTGACCCCCATGGCTAGTGTGCGAACGAATGAGACAAACCCGGGTTATTCTGGGCTGGAAAGGGGAACGAGGCAGGGGCTTCCGCTATCCCCGCTGTTGTTCGTGCTGGCAATTTTAGACTTTAGAACTTTTAGAACAGTACAGCACAGAACAGGCCCTTCGGCCCTCGATGTTGTGCCGAGCAATGATCACCCCACTCAAACCCACGTATCCACCCTATACCCGTAACCCAACAACCACCCCCTTCACCTTACTTTTTAGGACACTACAGGCAATTTAGCATGGCCAATCCACCTAACCCGCGCATCTTTGGACTGTGGGAGGAAACCGGAGCACCCGGAGGAAACCCACGCACACACGGGGAGGACGTGCAGACTCCGCACAGACAGTGACCCAGCTGGGAATCGAACCTGGGACCCTGGAGCTGTGAAGCAATTATGTTAACCACCATGCTACCGTGCTGCCCATGTTCTGGGGTGTGTGGAGTTGTAGTACCTTTGGGAGGCGGTGTTTAGGACCCTATCGAGGATTGTAGGGGTTGAGATGAAGCCAGACCCTATGGTGGCAATTTTGGGATGTCGGAGGTGCCGGAGCTTCTGGAGGGAAAGGGTGCTGATGTCATGACCTTCACCTCTCTGATTGCCCAGCTTTGGATAATTTTCAATTGGCGGTCGGCTAGCCCTTCAGGAGGTACCAGCCTCCCGGACAGGCGCTGGAATGTGGCGACTAGGGGCTTTTCACAGTAACTTCATTGAAGCCTACTCGTGACAATAAGCGATTTTCATTTCAGGTGGGGGGGCTTGTATGTGTTTCTCAGGTTGGAGAAATTCAAATTTGCCCTAAGGGGGTCAGAGGAGGGCTTTGAGGTACGGTGGAGGCCCTTTATATTTGAGGAGCAGTTTGTCACGGGGGGCGGTAAATGGGGAAAATTTACAAACTACATATTCTGTTGGATGTTAAGGTTGTGTTAACATGTTGAACATGTTTGGAATAAAATACCTTTAAAAAAAATAATGATTTTGTGATTTAGGGGTCCACCTAAAATGCAAAAAAAGTATTTTTTAGGCCTAAGAAGTGACGTGCCTGGGATTTTGCATTGAGGCGATAGGGTTGCAATCTTTGGAAGTAAAGGTCAAGGCCATTCGAGACGTCCCTGGACACAGCGAGCTTAAGTCTTTTCTTGGTATAGTCAATTACTATGGAAGGTTTATTTTGAATCGAGCCACAACATTGACATCATTACTCCAGCTATTAAGGAAGAATCAGCAGTAACAATGGACAGAATCCCCAGAGGAAGCCTTCTGGGTTATGAAGCAAGTATTACAGTCCTCAAATCTCTTGATGAATTTTGACCTGAAAAAACCAATCATGCTGACATCTGATGTGTCCTCTTGGGGCCGTTTTATCTCACAAAATGGGAGATGGTTCAGAACGCCCGATCACCTTTGCTTCAAGGACCCTTTCTGAAGCAGAACAAAATGACCCCCAGATTGAGAAGGAAGATTTGGTGGTTATATTCGGTGTGAAAAAATTCCACCAGTCAATGGTTCGACATAGTGGCTGATCACAGACCATCACTGGTCCTGTTAAGGGAAGATAAGTGCATACCGCACACAGAATTGGCGAGGGTGCAGCATTGGGGCCTTGCTTCTGGCAGAAGACAACTATGCTTTACAGCACTGATTTGGAACACAAATCTCTCATGCGGATGGTAAGTCGCATGCCACTACCCAAGTGCATTCCACCACCATCTGTATCCCAGGAGATTATTCCAGCTTTAAACTTCCTAAACTGGATACATCGGCAACTGGACCCAAAAAGACCCTGGGAGGGATTCTCCGGTCCACCAGATAAATTTCTCTCAGCGGAGTGCCTTCGCTGGCAGCCAGGTTCTCCGTTCCCACTACCTGCCAGTAGGATTTCCCATTGTGACCACTCCACACCACAGGGAAACCTGCAGGCGTGGGTACACTACTCACACAGTGGAGAATCCCACCAGCGGAGAATCCCGCTGCCTATTCTTTCAAAGGTTAAACGAATTATACAGTCAGGTTGGTGATACGAGAAGGCCAAACTGCTGGGGCCCTACTTCACTCGTCAGGATGAGCTGACATGTGCCGACAGCAGGATTGTGTGGGGATAACGAGGGCTTGTTCCACCTCTGGCCAGCGACCCCCTCCTTCAACAGCTACATGGCTGAAGACTGGCATCTGTGACTGTGGGGACCCCGGGAGGAGGCAGGATGGATCATGGATGGGTTAGGGTTAGGATTAGGATTAGGGTTGGAGCGTGCATAGGTTAAATCACTCACAGTGGCTTTCGGGACTTACAAAGGATATTGTTCTCCCCA
Organism: Scyliorhinus canicula; assembly: GCF_902713615.1. NCBI lineage: Eukaryota > Metazoa > Chordata > Chondrichthyes > Carcharhiniformes > Scyliorhinidae > Scyliorhinus > Scyliorhinus canicula. The sequence continues at coordinate 122,401,937 of NC_052152.1, read as the reverse complement.
AAAGAAAGGCTTTTGGAGCTCTCCCGCTGGAAATTCTGTAAAGAAAAAAGAAATCAGAATCTCTTTAACTTCAGGTCAGGATAACAACTTATCTTTTACCTGTGGGACAATGCACTTCATCCACCAACTGGGCCTCAAACACAATTGGTGCCATTTTTCTTGGGAGGAGACATTCTCTGGGTCTAACAAATCTACTGCTTGTTTTATACCTCATCCAATCTCATATTGTTTGACTTCAAAGGTGGGGGGGGGGCAGTATAGACTGATTTGATATCACCCAGTGCACAATTGTACTCAAGACACACTAACCTTCTCAAACACAACTATTTCCTTTACTAATCTACATTTTCACGTTTCTTCACATCTGACCTATGCGTAGAAATCAGCATGACAGACAAGAATTTAGAGGAGAAGGGCATTTGGTCCCTCAAGCCTGCTCTGCGATTTAATAAGATCATGGCTGATCTGACTTGCCTGCCCCACGTAAGACTCGCCTCCCTTTGTAACTTTCACCATCTGGCCTCTGCAGATGGAGCTGAGGATGGTGTTGAATAGCCAGAATAGGCGAAGACCACGTGAACTGCTCCAGGAGGCTGTATTTGCAGATTGTCAGGGTGCCTGGGGGCATTGTGGGTGCGGAGGCTGGCAAGTATGTGGTGAGCATGCTGGAGAGGTTGATGGGGAAGGGTGCCTTTGACCAGCCCCTTGAGGTGGATCAGGTGCAGAGGCAGCTGAGGAGGAGGCCACAGGTGGGGGAACCGCCGAAGATGATGGTGGCGCGTCTGCATCGATTTTTGGACAAGGAAAAAATCCTGAAGTGGGGGAGGCAGACCAAGAAGTTTACCTGGGAAGGAAGTGAGCTGTGGATTTACCAGGGCCTGGGTGAGGAGCTGGCTAAGCAGAGGGCCGGGTTCAACTGGATAAAGGCTGCCCTCTTTAAGAAGGGGTGAAATTTTGGGTGTTGTACCCTGCCTGCTTGTGATCAGAAGCAGGAGTTTTATTTTGAGTTGCCAAAGGATGTGATGGGCTTTATGAGGGCCCATAGACTGGGAGGAGTGTGAGGTCATGGAACTTTGGAGAGGAGCTTGTGGTTCATTGTGAGGCACATGAGGTGGGCAATTTGGGGTGGGTTTCGACGGGGGAGCGGTGATGGTGAGTTGGCCATTTATTTCTCTTTGTTGGTGGCTGGGAGGATGGGGGGAGGGGTAGAAGGAGGGGAGGTCCAAGGCCTTGGGGGCCACCATGCCAGCTGGGCAAGCTAGTTAAAGGGAGCGAAGTAGGGGGCTGGCAGGAGGAAGGTGGATGGGGAATGGGTTGGATTAGGGTTCGGGTATCTTCGTATCGTCTGCAAATTTACTGACCCACCCTTCAACTACCTTATCCAAGTCATTAATGAAAATCACAAACAGCAGAGAACCCAGAACTGAACCCTGCAGTACGCCACTGGTAACTGGGCTCCAGGCTGAATATTTGCCATCCACCACCACTCTCTGACTTCTATCGGTTAGCCAGTTCATTATCCAACTGGCCAAATTTCCAACTATCCCATGCCCCCTTACTTTCTGCACAAGCCTACCATGGGGAACCTTATCAAATGTCTTACTAAAATCTAAATACACTACATCCACTGCTTCACCTTCATCCACGTGCTTGGTCACCTCAAAGAATTCAATGAGACTTATGAGGCAAGACCTACCCTTACAAATCCGTGCACACTATCCCTAATCAAGCAGTGTCTTTACAGATGCTGAGAAATCCTATCCCTCAGTACCCTTTTCATTACTTTGCCTACCACCGATGTAAGACTAACTGGCCTTTAATCCCCAGGGTTATCCCTATTCTCTTTTTCGAACAGGGGCACAACATTCGCCACTCTCCAATCCCCTGGTGCCACCCCTGTTGACAGTGAGGACGAAAAGATAATTGCAAACGGCTCTGCAATTTCACCTCTTGCTTCCCATAGAATCCTTGGATATATCCCGTCAGGATATATCCTTGTCTAACCTCAAGTTTTTCAAAATGTCCAACATATCTTCCTTCCTAACAAGTATCTCCTTGTGCTTACCAGTCTGTTTCACACTGTCCTCTCCAACAATATGGCCCCTCTCATTCGTAAATACTGAAGAAAAGTTCTCGTTCAAGACCTCTCCTATCGCTTCAGACTCAATACACAATCTTCCGCTACTGTCCTTGATCGGACCCACCCTCGCTCTAGTCATTCTCATATTTGTCACATATGTGTAAAAGGCCATGGGGTTTTCCTTGATCCTACCCGCCAAAGATTTTTAATGCCCTCTCTTAGCTCTCCTAATCCCTTTCTTCAGTTCCCTCCTGGCAATCTTGTATCCCTCCAGCGCCCTGTCTGAACCTTGTTTCCTCAGCCTTACATAAGTCTCCTTCTTCCTCTTAACAAGACATTCAACCTCTCTTGTCAACCATGGTTCCCTCACTTAACAAGACATTCAACCTCTCTTGTCAACCATGGTTCCCTCACTCGACCATATCTTTCCTGCCTGACAGGGACATACATATCAAGGACACGTAGTATCTGTTCCTTGAACAAGTTCCACATTTCAATTGTGTCCTTCGCTGACAGCCTTTGTTCCCAACTTATGCACTTCAGTTCTTGTCTGACAGCATCGTATTTACCCTTCCCCAAATTGTAAACCTTGCCCTGTTGTGCGCACCTATCCCTCTCCATTACGAAAGTAAAAGTCACAGAATTGTGGTCACTATCTCCAAAATGCTCCCCCACTAACAAATCTATCACTTGCCCTGGTTCATTACCAAGTACCAAATCCAATATGGCCTCCCCTCTGGTCGGACAATCTACATACTGTGTTAGAAAAGCTTCCTGGACACACTGCACAAACACCACCCCATCCAAACTATTTGATCTAAAGAGTTTCCACTCAATATTTGGGAAGTGACTTCTGCACCTTTCCAAAATCAGTTTCCCAATCTGTTCCTCCACATCTCTGCTGCTACTGGGAGGCCTATAGAAAACTCCCAACAAGATGACTGTTCCTTTCCTATTTCTGACTTCAACCCAGACTACCTCAGTAGGCAGATCCTCCTCGAACTGCCTTTCTGCAGCAGTTATACTATCTCTCATTAACAATGCCACCCCCCACCTCTTTTACCACCCTCCCTAATCTTATTGAAACATCTATAACCAGGAACCTCCAACAACCATTTCTGCCCCTCTTCTATCCAAGTTTTCGTGATGGCCACCACATCGTAGTCCAAAGTACCGATCCATGCCTTAAGTTCACCCACCTTTTTCCTGATACTTCTTGCGTTGAAGTATACACACTTCAACCCATCTCCGTGCCTGCAAGTACTCTCCTTTGTCAGTGTTACCTTCCCCACTGCCTTGCTACACGCATTGATGACCTGAACATCAGCTACCATAGTTGCTGCACTACAAATCCGGATGGCCACAACATCGTAGTCCCAAGTACCAATCCATGCTCCAAGTTCACCTTACTTATTCCGGATGCTCCTTGCATTGAAGTAGACACACTTCAACCCACCTTTCTGTCTGCTGGTACACTCCTGCGACCGTGATACCCTCCTCAGTACCTCACTAATCTCAACACTGGCTTCTGGACTACAGCTCGTTTTTGCCAGCCCCCTGCCAAATTAGTTTAAACCCTCCCGAAGAGTACTAGAAAACCTCCCTCCCAGGATATTGGTGCCCCCCTGGTTCAGATGCAACCCGTCCTGCTTGTACAGGTCCCACCTTCCCCAAAATGCGCTCCAATTATCCAAATACCTGAAGCCCTCCCTCCTACACCATTCCTGCAGCCACATTTTCAACTGCACTCTCTCCTAATCTCCAGGGTCATGGGCCCTGGCACCTGGGAGGCAGCAAACCATCCGTGAGTCTCGCCCGTGCCCACAGAACCGCCTGTCTGTACCTCTAACTATTGAGTCCCCTATAACTAGTGCTCTCCTAATCTTCCCCCCTCCCTTCTGAGCTCCAGAGCCGGACCTCATGCCAGAGACTCGGTCACTGCAGCCTACCCCTGCTAGGTAATCCCCCCCAACAGTATCCAAAGTGGTATACTTATTGTTGAGAGGAATGACCACAGTGGACATAAAAAGGGATATGGCTGATCGGCAGGGGAGGGGTGCAAGGAGCCCCCTGATCAGGCTGGTCACGTGGAATGTGAGAGGGCTGAATGGGCCGGTTAAATGGGTCATGTATGTTCACGCAGTTGAGTTGTCTGACGGCGGACGTTGTGTTTTTGCAGGAGGTGCACGTAAAGTTGGGAAATCAGATGAGGCAGAGGAAGGGATGGGTGGGGCAAGTGTTCCACTTGAATGGATATGAAGTCAAGTGGGATGGCAGAGATGGTTAATAAGAAGTTAGCTTTCGAGGTGGGGAGCATTGTGACCGATCCGGGGGATAGATATGTGATGATCAGTGGAAAGTTGGAGGGGATGCCTATAGTCCTGGTATTTATGCCCCGAATTGGGACGACATGGATTTTATTAGGGGCAGTGTTAGGGAAGATCCCACACCTGGACACGCATTGGCTTATTATTATTACTATTATTCTTCGACATATTATTGTTCCTCAATTGTGATTTCCCACCTAACGTTGTTGACAGGGCCCTCAACAGTGTGCAGTCCATCTCCCGCGCCACTACCCTCTCCGCGTCCTCTCCCTCCTAGAACAAGGATAGAGTCCCCTTCGTTCTCACATTTCATCCCACCAGCCTCCGTATGCAAAGCATAATCCTCTGCCATTTTCGCCAAACACATCTTCTCTTCACTTCCTCTGTCAGCATTCCGCAGAGACCATTCCATCCGAGATAACCTAGTCCACTCCTCCACCATACCCAGTGCCTCTCCCATCACCCATGCAGTCGCAGAAGGTGTAACACCTGCCTTTTTACCTCTTTCATGCTTAACATCCCACCCAAAACACTCATTCCAGGTTAAGCAGCGTTTCACTTGCATCTCTTCCAATCTGGTCTGTTGCATTCGCTGCTCCCAATGTGGTCTCCTCTATATCGGAGAGACCAAAGGCAGACTGGGTGATCACTTTGCTGAGCAACTTCGGTCTGCGCACATTAGAACATAGAACGATACAGCGCAGTACAGGCCCTTCGGCCCTCGATGTTGCACCGACATGGAAAAAAAAACTAAAGGCCATCTAACCTACACTATGCCCTTATCATCCATATGCTTATCCAATAAACTTTTAAATGCCCTCAGTGTTGGCGAGTTCACTACTGTTGCAGGCAGGGCATTCCACGGCCTCACCACTCTTTGCATAAAAAACCCACCTCTGACCTCTGTCCTATATCTATTACCCCTCAATTTAAGGCTATGTCCCCTCGTGCTAGCCACCTCCATCCGCGGGAGAAGGCTCTCGCTGTCCACCCTATCTAACCCTCTGATCATTTTGTATGCCTCTATTAAGTCACCTCTTAACCTTCTTCTCTCTAATGAAAACAACCACAAGTCCATCAGCCTTTCCTCATAAGATTTTCCCTCCATACCAGGCAACATCCTGGTAAATCTCCTCTGCACCCGTTCCAAGGCTTCCACGTCCTTCCTATAATGAGGCGACCAGAACTGTACGCAATACTCCAAATGCGGCCGTACTAGAGTTTTGTACAACTGCAACATGACCTCATGGCTCCGGAACTCAATCCCTCTACCAATAAAGGCCAACACACCATAGGCCTTCTTCACAACCCTATCAACCTGGGTGGCAACTTTCAGGGATCTATGTACATGGACACCGAGATCCCTCTGCTCATCCACACTACCAAGAATTTTACCATTAGCCAAATATTCCGCATTCCTGTTATTCTTTCCAAAGTGAATCACCTCACACTTCTCCACATTAAACTCCATTTGCCACCTCTCAGCCCAGCTCTGCAGCTTATCTATGTCACTCTGTAACCTGCAACATCCTTCCGCACTGTCTACAACTCCACCGACTTTAGTGTCGTCTGCAAATTTACTCACCCATCCTTCTGCGCCCTCCTCTAGGTCATTTATAAAAATGACAAACAGCAATGGCCCCAGAACAGATCCTTGTGGTACGCCACTCGTAACTGAACTCCATTCTGAACATTTCCCATCAACTACCACTCTCTGTCTTCTTTCAACTAGCCAATTTCTGATCCACATCTCTAAATCACCCTCAATCCCCAGCCTCCGTATTTTCTGCAATAGCCGACCGTGGGGAACCTTATCAAACGCTTTACTGATGAAATCCATATACACCACATCAACTACTCTACCCTCGTCTACCTGTTCAGTCACCTTCTCAAAGAACTCGATAAGGTTTGTGAGGCATGACCTTCCCTTCACAAAACCATGCTGACTATCCCTAATCATATTATTCCTATCTAGATGATTATAAATCGTATCTTTTATAATCCTCTCCAAGACCTTACCCACCACAGACGTTAGGCTCACCGGCCTATAGTTACCGGGGTTATCTCTACTCCCCTTCTTGAACAAAGGGACCACATTTGCTATCCTCCAGTCCTCTGGCACTATTCCTGTAGCCAATGATGACAGAAAAATCAAAGCCAAAGGCTCAGCAATCTCTTCCCTGGCTTCCCAGAGAATCCTAGGATAAATCCCATCCGGCCCCGGGGACTTATCTATTTTCACCTTGTCCAGAATTGCCAACACTTCTTCCCTACGCACCTCAATGCCATCTATTCTAATAGCCTGGGTCTCAGCATTCTCCTCCACAATATTATCTTTTTCTTGAGTGAATACTGACGAAAAGTATTCATTTAGCATCTCGCTTATCTCCTCAGCCTCCACACACAACTTCCCACCACTGTCCTTGACTGGCCCTACTCTTACCCTAGTCATTCTTTTATTCCTGACATACCTATAGAAAGCTTTTGGGTTTTCCTTGATCCTACCTGCCAAAGACTTCTCATGTCCCCTCCTTGCTCGTCTCAGCTCTCTCTTTAGATCCTTCCTCGCTTCCTCGTAACTATCAGACGCCCCAACTGAAACTTCATGCCTCATCTTCACATAGGCCTCCTTCTTCCTCTTAACAAGAGATTCCACTTCTTTGGTAAACCACGGTTCCCTCGCTCGACCCCTTCCTCCCTGCCTGACTGGTACGTACTTATCAAGAACATGCAATAGCTGTTCCTTGAACAAGCTCCACATATCCAGTGTGCCCAACCCTTGCAGCCTACTTCTCCAACCAACACATCCTAAGTCATGTCTAATGGCATCATAATTGCCCTTCCCCCAGCTATAACTCTTGCCCTGCGGGGTATACTTATCCCTTTCCATCACTAACGTAAAGGTCACCGAATTGTGGTCACTGTTTCCAAAGTGCTCACCTACCTCCAGATCTAACACCTGGCCTGGTTCATTACCCAAAGGCCCTGACCTTCCTGTCGCTTGACATTTTAACAAAAGACCCTGCTCCCATGCCCACATGTCTGTTCTTGGCCTGCTGCAATGTTCCAGTGAAGCACAACGCAAACTGGGGGAACAACAGGATGGTCTACATCTGAACCTGAGGGGCACCTGGGGGGGGAGATTTGTTAGTGCTCTTTGGGGGGGGTTTAAACTAATTCAGCAGGGGCATGGGAACCTGGATTGTAGTTTTGGGGTAAGGGAGATTGAGAGTATAGAGGTCAGGAGCACAGATTTGACTTCGCAGAAGGGTGCCAGTGTTCAGGTAGGTGGTTTGAAGTGTGTCTACTTCAATGCCAGGAGTATACGAAATAAGGTAGGGGAACTGGCAGCATGGGTTGGTACCTGGGACTTCGACGTTGTGGCCATTTCAGAGACATGGATAGAGCAGGGACAGGAATGGTTGTTGCAGGTTCCGGGGTTTAGGTGTTTTAGTAAGCTCAGAGAAGGGGACAAAAGAGGGGGAGGTGTGGCGCTGCTAGTCAAGGACAGTATTACGGTGGCGGAAAGGATGCTAGATGGGGACTCTTCTTCCGAGGTAGTATGGGCTGAGGTTAGAAACAGGAAAGGAGAGGTCACCCTGTTGGGAGTTTTCTATAGGCCACCTAATAGTTCTAGGGATGTAGAGGAAAGGATGGCGAAGATGATTCTGGAAAAGAGCGAAAGTAACAGGGTAGTTGTTATGGGAGACTTTAACTTTCCAAATATTGACTGGAAAAGATATAGTTCGAGTACATTAGATGGGTCGTTCTTTGTACAATGTGTGCAGGAGGGTTTCCTGACACAATATGTTGACAGGCCAACAAGAGGCGAGGCCACATTGGATTTGTTTTTGGGTAATGAACCAGGCCAGGTGTTAGATCTGGAGGTAGGTGAGCACTTTGGAGACAGTGACCACAATTCGGTGACCTTTACGTTAGTGATGGAAAGGGATAAGTATACCCCGCAGGGCAAGAGTTATAGCTGGGGGAAGGGCAATTATGATGCCATCAGACATGACTTAGGATGTGTAGGTTGGAGAAGTAGGCTGCAAGGGTTGGGCACACTGGATATATGGAGCTTGTTCAAGGAACAGCTATTGCGTGTTCTTGATAAGTACGTACCAGTCAGGCAGGGAGGAAGGGGTCGAGCGAGGGAACCGTGGTTTACCAAAGAAGTGGAATCTGTTGTTAAGAGGAAGAAGGAGGCCTATGTGAAGATGAGGCATGAAGTTTCAGTTGGGGCGTCAGATAGTTACAAGGAAGCGAGGAAGGATCTAAAGAGAGAGCTGAGACGAGCAAGGAGGGGACATGAGAAGTCTTTGGCAGGTAGGATCAAGGAAAACCCAAAAGCTTTCTATAGGTATGTCAGGAATAAAAGAATGACTAGGGTAAGAGTAGGGCCAGTCAAGGACAGTGGTGGGAAGTTGTGTGTGGAGGCTGAGGAGATAAGCGAGATACTAAATGAATACTTTTCGTCAGTAAATTAAATGAAAATGAAAATCGCTTATTGTCACGAGTAGGCTTCAATGAAGTTACTGTGAAAAGCCCCTAGTCGCCACATTCCGGCGCCTGTCCGGGGAGGCTGGTACGGGAATCGAACCGTGCTGCTGACCTGCTTGGTCTGCTTTAAAAGCCAGCGATTTAGCTGAGTGAGCTAAACCAGTATTCACTCAGGAAAAAGATAATGTTGTGGAGGAGAATGCTGAGACCCAGGCTATTAGAATAGATGGCATGGAGGTGCGTAGGGAAGAAGTGTTGGCAATTCTGGACAAGGTGAAAATAGATAAGTCCCCGGGGCCTGATGGGATTTATCCTAGGATTCTCTGGGAAGCCAGGGAAGAGATTGCTGAGCCTTTGGCTTTGATTTTTCTGTCATCATTTGCGACAGGAATAGTGCCAGAGGGAGTGCTGCAGTGTCAGAGGGTCAGTACTGAGGGAGTGCTGCACTGTCAGAGGGTCTGTACTGAGGGAGTGCTGCACTGTCAGAGGGTCAGTACTGAGGGAGTGCCACACTGTCAGAGGGTCAGTACTGAGGGAGTGCTGCACTGTCAGAGGGTCAGTACTGAGGGAGTGCTGCACTGTCAGAGGGTCAGTAATGAGGGAGTGCTGCATTGACAGAGGGTCAGTACTGAGGGAGTGCTGCATTGACAGAGGGTCAGTACTGAGGGAGTGCTGCAGTGTCAGAGGGTCAGTACTGAGGGAGTGCTGTAGTGTCAGAGGGTCAGTACTGAGGGAGTGCTGCAGTGTCAGAGGGTCAGTAATGAGGGAGTGCTGCACTGTTAGAGGGTCAGTACTGAGGGAGTGCTATACTGTCAGAGGGTCAGTGCTGAGGGAGTGCTGCACTGTCAGAGGGTCAGTAATGAGGGAGTGCTGCATTGTTAGAAGGTCAGTACTGAGGGAGTGCTGCAGTGTCAGAGGGTCAGTACTGAAGGAGTGCCGCACTGTCAGAGGGTCAGTACTGAGGGAGTGCTGCAGTGTCAGAGGGTCAGTACTGAGGGAGTGCTGCAGTGTCAGAGGGTCAGTACTGAGGGAGTGCTGCACTGTCAGAGGGTCAGTACTGAGGGAGTGCAACACTGTCGGAGGGTGAGTACTGAGGGAGTGCTGCACTGTCAGAGGGTCAGTACTGAGGGAGTGCTGCACTCTCAGAGATTGACTACTGGGGGAGTGCTGCATTGACAGAGGGTCAGTACTGAGGGAGTGCAGCACTGTCGGAGGGTGAGTACTGAGGGAGTGCTGCACCGTTAGAGGGTCAGTACTGAGGGAGTGCTGCACTGTCAGAGGGTCAGTACTGAGGGAGTGCAGCACTGTCGGAGGGTGAGTACTGAGGGAGTGCTATACTGTCAGAGGGTCAGTGCTGAGGGAGTGCTGCACTGTCAGAGGGTCAGTACTGAGGGAGTGCTGCAGTGTCAGAGGGTCAGTACTGAGGGAGTGCTGCACTGTCAGAGGGTCAGTACTGAGGGAGTGCAACACTGTCGGAGGGTGAGTACTGAGGGAGTGCTGCACTGTCAGAGGGTCAGTAATGAGGGAGTGCTGCATTGACAGAGGGTCAGTACTGAGGGAGTGCTGCATTGACAGAGGGTCAGTACTGAGGGAGTGCTGCACTCTCAGAGATTGACTACTGGGGGAGTGCTGCATTGACAGAGGGTCAGTACTGAGGGAGTGCTGCATTGACAGAGGGTGAGTACTGAGGGAATGCTGCACTGTCAGAGGGTCAGTACTGAGGGAATGCTGCACTGACAGAGGGTCAGTACTGAGGGAGTGCTGCAGTGTCAGAGGGTCAGTACTGAGGGAGTGCTGCACTGTCAGAGGGTCAGTACTGAGGGAGTGCAGCACTGTCGGAGGGTGAGTACTGAGGGAGTGCTGCACTGTCAGAGGGTCAGTACTGAGGGAGTGCTGTAGTGTCAGAGGGTCAGTACTGAGGGAGTGCTGCAGTGTCAGAGGGTCAGTACTGAGGGAGTGCTGCACTGTCAGAGGGTCAGTACTGAGGGAGTGCAGCACTGTCGGAGGGTGAGTACTGAGGGAGTGCTGCACTGTCAGAGGGTCAGTACTGAGGGAGTGCTGCACTGTCAGAGGGTCAGTAATGAGGGAGTGCTGCAGTGTTAGAGGGTTAGTACTGAGGGAATGCTGCATTGTGAGAGGCTCTGTACCAAGGGAGTGCTGCATTGTCGGAAGGTCTGTACTGAGTGTCAGTACTTTGTTGTAAAAACCCATCTGGTTCACTAATGTCCTTTAGGGAAGGAAAACTGCCGTCCTTACATGGCCTACATATGACTTCAGAGCCACAGCAATGTGATGCTCTTTGAAATGGCTCAGCACGTCACTCAGTTCAAGGGCAATTACGAATGGACACCATAATGCCCACATCCCATTAAAGGACAAAGAAAAAAATACATATCAATGCCTATACTTAAAAGAAACAATTTTATTTGCTGTTGATCACTTTGGAACAGCTCAAGCCTGAAGAAGGCTTCATATAGAACATATAGTGCAGAAGGAGGCCATTCGGCCCATCGAGTCTGCACCGACCCACTTTAAGTCCTCGCTTCCACCCTATCCCCGTAACTCAATAACCCCTCCTAACCTTTTTTGGTCACTAAGGGCAATTTATCATAGCCAATCCACCTAACCTGCACGTCTTTGGGAGGAAACCGGAGCACCCGGAGGAAACCCACGCAGACACGGAGAGACGGTGCAGACTCCGCACAGACAGTGACGCAGCGGGGAATCGAACCTGGGACCCTGGCGCTGTGAAGCCACAGTGCTATCCACTTGTGCTACTGTGCTGCCCAAATGTGAGTCTTTCTTTTTCACCAATACCCATGCTATCTAATCTCCTGCCCCAGATGGCAGGAGAAGAACCATTGGATCTTGGGTCTGATTTCGCACAAAAATACCTCTGAAGTACTCATGGAAACATAGTCTTCCAGAATGGCAATGTGAAGCTCAGAGATTGAAGGAACTTTCCCATTAGGATGCCAGGGGAAATCTCATCTGACTGCATTGAACACAACCCAGTTCACATCACTTAGTTACATATTCACTCAACAGTAGTCAATAAAAAGTGCAGCTTCATCCAACCACAAAAATGAAAGTCAAACAAAATACTTACGTATCTGATTAGTTGTGGGTGAGTAGAAGGCATTAACTGTGGTGGGATTGGTGAACCATCTAAACAGAAAGGATATGATCAGACTAGATAAATCACTGACTAAACAACATTCTCTGCATTTCTCAGTAGCTCAGTACATATAACTCGTTGAATGAGGTGTTGAAAAAAGAGCTAAATAGTCGAGCACAGTCATTAATATTCTGAGTGGAATTGCCTTCAGCTATATTAAGAGCACAGTAAAAAGTCTTGCAACACCAAGTTAAAGTCCAACAGGTTTGTTTCAAACACTCATTTTCGGAGCACTGCTCCTTCCTCAGGTGAATGCTGAGAATGGGGATGAGAAGGCAGGAGAATGGGGATGAGAAAAATATCAGCCATGATTGAATAGCGGAGCAGACTCGATGGGCCGAGTGGCCTAATTCTGCTCCTATGTCTTATGCTCTTAATATAATGTGGAGATGCTGGCGTTGGACTGGAGTGAGCACAGTAAGAAGTCTTACAACACCAGGTTAAAGTCCAACAGTATTCCCTATTCCTATCCATCTCTGTCTTAAAGACATTCAGTGATTTAGCCTCCACAACCTTCTGGGGCAAAGAGTTCCACAGATTAACCATCCTCTGGCTGAAGAAATTCCTCCTCATCTCTGTTTGAAAGGATCATCGCTTTAGACTGAGATGGTGTTGTCTGGTTCTAGTTTTTCCTACAAGTGGAAACATCCTCTCCACGTCCACTCTATCCAGGCCTTGCAGTATCCTGTACATTTTAATAAGATCCCCTCCTCTTTCTAAACTCCAACGAGTACAGTCCCAGAGTCCTCAAACGTTCCTCATACGACAAACTGTTTATTCCAGGGATCATTCTTGTGAACATCCTCTGGACCTTTTCCAAGGCCGGCACATCCTTCCTTCGATATGGGGCCCAAAACTGCTCACAATACTCCAAATGTGGACTGACCAGAGCCTTATACAGCCTCAGAAGTACATCCCTGATCTTGTATTCTAGCGCTCTCGACATGAATGCTAACATTGCATTTGCCGTCCTAACTGCCAACTGAACCTGCACATTAACCTTAAGAGAATCTTGAACAAGGACTCCCAAGTCCCTTTTTGCTTCTGATTTCCTAAGCATTTCCCCATTTGGAAAATAGTCTATGCCTCCATTACCTGTCTGTTTCACGCCAGTGTCAACGGGCCTCCTGGTCCAGCAATTCCGTGGCCCACAGGGGGCCACATGGCACCGGAGTGCTGCATGCAGCGCAGGCATTGATACGCGGCCCTGCACTGCCAGCCGTGGGTCCGCACATGCGTGTGGCGGCCGCTTCCACGCCAGGTCCGTGCAACAAGGCGGATTCACGGAGCGGGCTGGTGCGAAAGAAGAAGGCAGCCCCCCCCCCCCCAGATCGCGCATGCCCACCGATCAGTGGCCCCCGATTGCTAGCCTGGCCATCGTGGAGGACCACCCCGGATCGCCCCCCCACCCCCCACCAGGACACCACCCCGGCCGCGGGTCCGAGCTCCCGCCGGATGGAACCATGTTAGAACCACGGCGGCGAGAAATCCGCAGGGGCCTCTTACAACGGCCCCCAACCAGCGCCACGTAAACCGCATGGGCTCGGAGAATCCCGGGCCAGAGCTTTGTATCATCTGCAAACTTAGCAACAGTGCCTTCAGTTCCTTCTTCCAGATCATTAATGTATATTGTAAAAAGTTGTGGTCCCAGCACAGACCCCTGAGGCACACCACTAGTCACTGGCTGCCATCCTGAAAAAGACCCCTTTATCCCCACTCTCTGCCTTCTGCCAGTCAGCCAATCCTCTACCCATGCCAGGATCTTACTCTTAACACCATGGGCTCTTAATCTATTTAACAATCTCCTATGCGGCACCTTGTCAAAGGCCTTCTGGAAATCTAAATAAATCATGTCCACTTGTTCTCCTTTGCCTAACTTCCTTGTTACCTCCTCAAAGAACTCTAACAGATTTGTCAGACATGACCTCCCCTTCACGAAGCCGTGCTGACTCAGTCCTGTTTTATCGTGCACTTCCAAGTACTCCGCAATCTCATCTTTAATAATGGACTCTAATATTTTACCAATGACCAAAATCAGGCTAATCGACCTATAATTTCCCATTTTCTGCCTCCCTCCCTTCTTAAACAGGGGTGTTACATTAGCCACTTTCCGGTCCTCTGGGAGACATCCTGCCTCCAGTGATTGCTGAAAGATCATCACCAATGCCTCCACAATCTCCTCAGCTATCTCTTTCAGAACCTTGGAGTGAAGTCCATCCGGTCCAGGGGATTTATCCACCTTCAGACCTTTCAGTTTCCTCAGAACCTTCTCCTTAGTAATGGTTACTGCACTCACCTCTACCCCCTAGTTCTCCTGTAGCTCGGGCATCCCACTGGTGTCTTCCACCGTGAAGACTGATGCAAAGTAACTATTCAGTTCTTCTGCCATTTCTTTGTTTCCTATTATTACTTCTCCAGCCACGTTTTCCAGTGGTCCAATGTCTATTTTTGCCTCTCTCTTACCTTTTATATATTGAAAAAAACTCTTCCTATCTTCTTTTATATTACTAGCTAGCTTGCGCTCATATTTCATCTTCTCCCCTTCCCCTTCCCCCATTGCTTTTTCATTGAGACAAGGTGCCATATATCACAGAAAATAACAGTGTACAGCTGACGGGAGTACTTCACCAGGGTCAAGATTCAACAAATAGCATTTCCACCATCCTAATTGGACCTACTGTCCGACTCAAGGGGCCAGGGACATTTAAAAACTATTACTAATGTATATTCTCTCAGCCACCTTCCAAAGAATGATCCTATCATTTTGCTGAATATTAGCTCTGCCCTGTGGTTAGCTAGTTTGGCTGAGGACCTGAAAGGGGGCCTATTGTGACAAACATGGTGCCGAGCTCTGACTCTCCATATTCCAAAGTATTGGAGCTCCCAGCGGGATGTGATCCCGGTTCTCTCGCTAGGTCTATAATCTGAGGATTGTTGGGTCACAGCCTGCGCGCGTTCTTTTGCTCAATACCACATGATCAGGGCAGCACGGTGGCGCAAAAGGTTAGTCCTGCTGCCTCACGGCGCTGAGGTCCCAGGTTCGATCCCGGCTCTGGGTCACTGTCCATGTGGAGTTTGCACATTCTCCCCGTGTCTGCGTGAGGGTTATGGTGTTCGGGCCGGAAAGTGGAGCTGAGTCCACAAAAGATCAGCCATGATCTCATTGAATGGCGGAGCAGGCTCGAGGGGCCAGATGGCCTACTCCTGCTCCTAGTTCTTATGTTCTTATATGCAGGCTAGGTGGATTGGCCACACTTAATTACCCCTTAATTGGAAAAAATGAATTGGGTACTCTAAATTTATAAAAACAAACCACATGATCACGTCGGTGAGCGTTGTTCCTGCTGGAAGAAATATCAAATGAACAACAAAATAGCGGCATTTACACACTCACTCTGTCTTTGAAACACGTGTCCTTAAGTGGGCGAAACCCGCCTGGGAATAGAAACTCAGAGACTGCAGCACATTTTCAAAGTAGTCAGTTCTCGAAATATTCAGCTGCGTGCGAAAGAGAGAAAGTGAGTCAACAACTTCCAAACAGCAACACAGGACAGCTCCGATAGAATTCCCTATTCCCATCTAAACAGGACGCTCCGATAGTATTATTCCCTATTCTCATCTAAACAGGACTGCTCCGATAGTATTCCCTATTCCCATCTAAACAGGACAGCTCCAACAGTATTCCCTATTCCCATCTAAACAGGGCAGCTCCGAAAGTATTCCCTATTCCCATCTAAACAAGAAAACTCTGACAGTATTCCCTATTCCCATCTAAACAGGACAGCTCCAACAGTATTCCCTATTCCCATCTAAACAGGGCAGCTCCGATAGTATTCCCTATTCCCATCTAAACAGGGCAGCTCCGAAAGTATTCCCTATTCCCATCTAAACAAGAAAACTCTGACAATATTCCCTATTCCCATCTAAACAGGACAGCTCCGACGGTATTCTCTATTACCATCTAAACAGGGCAGCTCCGATAGTATTCCCTATTTCCATCTAAACAGGGCAGCTCCGAAAGTATTCCCTATTCCCATCTAAACAGGACAGCTCCAATGGTATTCCCTATTACCATATAAACAGGACAACTCCGACAGTATTCCCTATTCCCATCTAAACAGGGCAGCTCCGATAGTATTCCCTATTCCCATCTAAACAGGGCAGCTCCGAAAGTATTCCCTATTCCCATCTAAACAGGACAGCTCCAATGGTATTCCCTATTACCATATAAACAGGACAACTCCGACAGTATTCCCTACTCCCATATAAACAGGACAGCTCCGACAGTATTCCCTATTCCCATCTAAACAGGGCAGCTCCGATAGTATTCCCTATTCCCATCTAAACAGGACAACTCCGATGTTATTCCCTATTCCCATATAAACAGGACTGATCCGAAAGTATTCCCTATTCCCATCTAAACAAGAAAACTCTGACAGTATTCCCTATTCCCATCTAAACAGGACAGCTCCGACGGTATTCCCTATTACCATATAAACAGGACAACTCCGACAGTATTCCCTATTCCCATATAAACAGGACAGCTCCGACAGTGTTCCCTATTCCCATCTAAACAGGGCATCTCCAATAGTATTCCCTATTCCCATCTAAACAGGGCAGCTCCGAAAATATTCCCTATTCCCATCTAAACAGGTCAGCTCCGACGGTATTCCCTATTCCCATATAAACAGGACAGCTCCGACAGTATTCCCTATTCCCATATAAACAGGACAGCTCTGACAGTATTCCCTATTCCCATCTAAACAGGACAGCTCCAACAGTATTGCCTATTCCCATCTAAACAGGTCAGCTCCGACGGTATTCCCTATTCCCATATAAACAGGACAGCTCCAACAGTATTCCCTATTCCCATATAAACAGGACAGCTCTGACAGTATTCTCTATTCCAATCTAAACAGGACAGCTCCGACAGTATTCCCTATTCCCGTATAAACAGGACAGCTCTGACAGTATTCCCTATTCCCATCTAAACAGCGCAGTCCCGATAGTGTTCCTGATTCCCATCAAAACAGCAAGTCCAGATAGTCTTCCTGATTTCCATCAAAGCAGCACAGCTCCGATAGTGTTCCCGATTCCCGTCAAAACAGGACAGATCCTGGCATACCAGAACGCATGTACAGTAAACACCATTTACATATCATTAGTGGGCCTGACCTGGTATTCTCCGGGGCCGCTGCGATTATCCTCCTGTGTTCGGCCGAGTTCCCGATGGCGCGTTTCATTTGTGCTTTTAAAATAGTGAAACCGACGTCATGGCTAATGAGGGGGAGAGTGAGGAAGTAGGACACAAAGAGGCGTGACTGTGGGTTGCCGAGCTGGACATTAGTCGTGGAGCAGGGAGCTCTGCCAGGGCCGGGGAGGGGTCGTGACGGGGAATGGGCCGAGTGGCCAAGGTGACCCCCCATAGGACTGGGATGGTGTCCAGGCACGGACCATCATTACCACGGCCTGCAAGGCAGCCATCTTGCAGCACAACCCACCGACCACCCACCTTGGTCCCTGGTTTTGCAGAGTGAGGCCAGCTGTATGCGTGTCCCACCCCCCCATCCCTGAATCCCATACACCCCTATCTGGCCACCACCCACCGGCGGCACACCCAGGACAATGCCCACAGTAGCCCCTATGGGGGCCGCGGTGCATACCCCTGGCGGAGGGAGTAACCAGCCCTGGAATCAGGGTCAGGCGCCTGGGCTAGAGGCCCCCATAGTGCCAGCCACTGGCACGACCAGAGGTGTGACAATTGCCGGGGGGGGGGGGGGGGGGGGGGGGGGGGGGGGCGTGGGTGGGTGGGAGACATGGGGGGGGAAAGAGCCCGCAGTGCCAACCGGGGCCACCATATAGCCATGCATTTCACCCGTTGCAGACAATGGATATTGGACTTCAACCAGCAATGGTGGCCTTCCTGCTAGTCGCTGCAGCCTTGGGGGATGCCCTGCTGCTGTACGAGCTGGAGCTGCTCAAGGAGGAGGAAGCTGCAGCAGAAAAGCATATAGCAGCAGCGCGTGCCACAGATCAACAGGAGGGAACTGCCCAGGATGGCAAGCGAGGCAAGGAGGCGCCGCATGAGGCTTTGTGTGTATCGGCAGCACCTATCATTTGAGGACCTGCCGGACCGGGCATGCCACGGAAGACTCCGGCTGAGCAGAGAGACAGTACGGCGTATCTGCCAGATGATGGCACAATTGGCACCGCGGGGGTATGGGGGGGGGGGGACACGCCCCCTTGGCCGTCAGGGTGACAGTTGCTCTGAACCTTACACAACACGGTCCTTCCAGGCGCCGAGTGGTGATGTATATGGGATCTCACAGGCCCTGGTAAACAGCTGCATCCGGGCCGTCACGGAGGCCCTATATGCCCAGGCGGCTCAATACATCCACTTCAATGTGGACTGAACCCACCAGGATGCCCGGGCAGCGGGGTTCACCATTATTGATGCGATGCCCCGGGTCCAGGGGGTGATTGACAGGATGCATATCCCTCTATGAGCACCTACAAATGCCAGGCTGCTCTACACAAGCCGAAAGGGGTTCTACTCGATAAATGGGAAGCTGATATGTGACCATCAGGTCCATATAATTCACCTCTGCATCAGATACCTGGGCAGTGTGCTCGACCCTTCATCCTGGCACACTCGACAATTCCCGACATTTTTGAGACGCCGGATTGGCTTGGGACTTGGCTCCCAGGCAGCAGGGGCAACTCACTGCTGTCGTGGCTATTGACCTCTATCTAAAAGCCCCGCTATAACGATACTCATACAGCAACCAGGGCTGTGATCTTCGGCCTCCTGAAGATACGGTTCAGGTGCCTGGACCGCTCTGAAGGGGCCCTCCAATATGATGCTGAGAAGGTCGCCCGCATGGTGGTGGCCTGCTGCATCCTCCTCAACATCGTGCAGCACAGAGGCGCTGTGTTAGAGGAGGAGGTGGAACACCAGGCCTCATCCGATGAGAAGGATGCGGGGAGGGTGAGGCTGGGCAGGACATGGAGCCTAGGCAGGCATGGGAGGCCAGATTAGCAGTAACAGTGGATCTGGTCCATGGGATGGAGGATGATGACAACCAGCTCTGCGATGAGCTCTGGTGCTCCACATTGTCTGACAATATACCTATATATCTATCCCTTTCCATCACTAAAGTAAACGTAATCGAATTGTGGTCACTATCACCAAAGTGCTCACCTACCACCAAATCTAACACCTGAAAGTTGCCACCCAGGTTGAGAGGGTTGTTAAGAAGGCGTACAATGTGTTAGCTTTTATTGGTAGAGGAATTGAGTTTCGGAGCCATGAGGTCATGTTGCAGCTGTACATAACTCTGGTGAGGCCGCATTTGGAGTACTGCGTGCAGTTCTGGTCGCCACATTATAGGAAGGATGTGGAAGCAATGGAAAGGGTGCAAAGGAGATTTACCAGGATGCTGCCTGGTATGGAGGGAAGATCTTATGAGGAAAGGCTGAGGGACTTGAGGTTGTTTTCGTTAGAGAGAAGATTAAGAGGTGACTTAATTGAGGCATACAAGATGATCAGAGGATTAGATAGGGTGGACAGTGAGAGCCTTTTTCCTCAGATGGTAATGTCTAGCATGAGGGGACATAGCTTTAAATTGAGGGGAGATAGATATAGGACAGATGTCAGAGGTAGGTTCTTTACTCAGAGAGTAGTAAGGGCGTGGAATGCCCTGCCTGCAACAGTAGTGGACTCGCCAACATTAAACACATTCAAATGGTCATTGGATAGGCATATGGACGATAAGGGAATAGTGTAGATGGTCTTTAGAATGGTTTCACAGGTCGGCGCAACATCGAGGGCCGAAGGGCCTGTACTGCACTGTAGTGTTCTATGTTCTATATCTGACTCCTGCCCGCGGTAGCACTTTCCACTGTCCACCTGGGTGGTCCCTGCATGCGAGCTGACCATTCTATCACACGGTCCCATCGAATCCCTGGGTTGACGGTGGTGGGGACGGTCAGGCAGGCAAGGAGCCTGGGCCACCCACAACGCCCGCCCATCAAACCCCTCTGTGGCCAACCCAGTCTGCCCACCCATCATACCCATAAGACAGACGGTGTCAGGTTGTAACAGTGTGAACAAGTGTTTAATGTAAACAAATATTTACAGATTTGTGTCCTAGCCTCTATAACTAAACTGTGCCCTGCACCTGTGCCAATGTAACTGGTGTCTAACTTTCTGGCCTTACGGCCCCAACGCTACATCTAGGTGAATCCCCGACGGTACAGCAGGAGTGGAGGCTGCTGTGATTCCCACCCTGAGACCTGAGTTCCTGTTGCCATCTGTCTTCTGCCTGATGCCCACCAGATGCACCAGGGACAGGAGGGAGGAATTTGAGATGCTGCGGTGTTCCAGCACCTCCCTTGTGGGATTCGGCGTGGGCCCCATCACCTCCTCCTCCTGCGGGGTGCCCGATGGGCTACTCCATGGGCCGGGGTGCGAGTGAATCTATCCCCTGAGGCCCCCCTGACACCTGCCATTGCCAGGCCTGGATGCCTGCCCTGATCTCGACCAGGGTCCACACGCTCGCAGCCATGAAGCACAGGGAGTGGACCATCTCTGTCTGGGACATCATTGACCTTCTAGGTTCATATTACATCAGCCAGTGACATGCCATGTTCCTCTGGGACTGGGACACCTTCCTCTGTGTCTGAATCACTTCGGCCATAGCCTGAGCAATACTAGCGATGTTCCCAGCCATGGCCTGCTGTGACTGGGCCATGTTCAGGAGCGCCACTGCTCGGCCCACAGTGCGTGGGGGGGGGGGGGGGGGGGGGGGGGGGGGGGGGGCTCCGGCTGTGGCATTGGTTGGAGTCGGGGGAAGACAGATGGACCCACCCCATCACCAGCAGCTCCTGTAAGACACAGGTCCTGCATGATTAGACTGTGGGCAGGAGGGGGGTGGTAAGCGATGAGCACGTGGGTGGGGGGTGGTGTAGGGTGAGCGTGGTGTGGGGGCGAGGGTGATGCGGAGGTGAGGGTGATGTGTGGGTGAGGACGGTGTAGGAGTGAGGGTGGAGGTGAGGGTGATGTGGGGTAAGGGTGGGGGCCAGGGTGGTTTGTGGGGGTGAGGGTGGTGTTGGTGGGGGTTGACACACATGACATGTGGAACCGCAACTAAGCGGGGTCTCACTCCCTCGCCTGCGGCTAAACTCCACCAGGGCGACCTCCCGTCCCTCTGGACCGCCAACCACATCCAGGGCCCTCTGCTCTGCTACAGTGAAAGGCCGCGGGTCCGGCAGTCCCCCCCCCCCATCTTCTCCCACTCCCAGCAATTGTGTACGGCATTCTCCTGGGGGGGACACAGAAAACCACAGTGTTAGCCAGTCCAACACATGCAGCCCAGGGGGTGGGTAGCTGGTGGCATCATTGGCCAGGGCACCTGGCCATGGTGGTCAGTTTGGGATGGCATGTGGTGCAGGGTGGAGGTTCTGCCCTCCTCAGTGGGGGCGGGGGGGGGGGGGGGGGGAGGGGGTTACGGATGTGTGGGACAAACGTTGGTACCAGGGGCACAGTGCTGCCTACTCACCCTGGCTGCCTTGAGGAAGTTGTGCAGTTTTTACCTCACTGCTGGCCATCCCAGACAACATTGTCCACCGCACTGACCACCCCTGCGTCCTGCGCCCAGGCATGGCAAACGGAGGCAGCTGACAGCCTCTTTCCCAGGCCAGAGGACAGGGTCATTTTCCTCTCCTTCACCACGTCTAGGAGGGTATCCAGTTCGACGTCCGTGAAACGTGGTGTCGCGTCTTGCTGCCATCTTGTTGGCCGGTGTGTGGGGAGTGAAGTGTGAATATGCGGCTGCAGCTTGTCAGTCTCCCGAGTGCCAATCACGAAACCGGCGAATCCGGCACCCATTAGAGTTGATTGTGTTCCATGTGGAGCTGGTGCTCAACAGTTGTTGAATCAGTCCAGGTACGGAGCCAGTTTTACTGTCGTGAAAGTCCACGAATTCTGCGTTGACGTCCACGCTTAGTCTCAGAAAGAGAGAATCCCACCCAGGATACAAGATTTAAAAAGAATAGGCTTGGTATCCAATCATGTGCCAGAAGTTTGGGTGGCAATACTGATTCTTTGTAATAGAATTCCAGTCGTTGGGATTATTATCCATCTCTGGTTTATTTGATTGGAAGTAGCA
Source organism: Scyliorhinus canicula (assembly GCF_902713615.1). Classification (NCBI taxonomy): domain Eukaryota; kingdom Metazoa; phylum Chordata; class Chondrichthyes; order Carcharhiniformes; family Scyliorhinidae; genus Scyliorhinus; species Scyliorhinus canicula. The sequence goes on along the minus strand of NC_052152.1, from coordinate 122,379,683 downwards.
TCATGCTCAGTCCTGGGATCTATCATTGAAGTAACTTGTCAGGGGTGACAAGTTACCTTTGAATTTCAACCTTAATAATTTTGTTGGGATCTCACCTTGGAGTCAGAAGACTTTGGGTTCGAACCCCATTCCAGGATGCATTGAGGTGAAGAGGGGGGACTGCAGGAGTCCCAACATCATGAATTCCTGACAATTTGGTGGTGACTGTTTTGTTATGCTCTTGACGTACCATAAGCAGCTTCCTTGATGTGCACTCTGACAAAGGAAGGTTCAGATTTGGCAATAGCTTTAACACATTTACTAAACTGTTAACGATTCTCCTACCTGTATTCAACTCCCCTGTTAATCCTGCTATAGCTACTCAGACGATCTAACCAGTCTGCTACAATCCACGTGGTCGGTGTGATGTGTTTCAATCAACCCTGTGTACACACTGAGTGTCTCCACTGGAAAGAGGAAGTTCATGTATGCTGTGTCCTTATATATGGGTTGGTGTAATGCCCTCCTGTGGTAGTGTCTCCTCTGTGTGTGTCTTGAATGCCCATTGGTCGTTTCCTATCTTACTGGCCTATTGGTTGAATGTCTGTGTGTCATGTCTCTGGTGCTCCCTCTAGTGTCTATCAGGACTACGTGTATTTACATTAACCCCTTGTGTATTTACAGTGTGCATATCACACATCCCCCCTTTTCTCGTGTTACATATTTTCTGTACAGTGTAAAGAAAATTGAACAAAAACAGGTACATAAGTGATGTTATGTACAAGTTATGATGACTGTGATGACTATACAATAGTATACAAGACCAAATAATAGTTTTGATGACTTTGAGGATAAGACAATACAAAATAAAAGTTATGAGTCCAATAGTTCATGAATTTATATGGTCTGGTATAGAAGTGTCAATGGTGATGTTGTCATTCCCTTGTGAACGCCGTCAGTGTCCTGGTGTTTGGTCATCAGGAGGTGTTCAAGTGTTCAAATCACTTCATTGACTGATTTGGAGTCTGTTTCTTTTTTTTTCGATGCTTATGGTCGCAATTCTGGATGGCATCTGTCCTGAAAGCCAGGTTGCCTGTTGGTAGTGCAGCAAACGTGAATTGGTAAGATGCATCGTCCTGCCATGGTATGTTATTGTACTGAGCTGAGCAGTAACAGTGGCCCGCATTCGCAGAGTTGTACCATGTCGTACCAGTTGTAGTTCCATTGTTGTTGTTTTTGTCGTGCTTGGCGCAGGCTGGGAGGGCCGAAGGGCCTGTTCCTGTGCTGTAATTTTCTTTGTTCTTTGTTCTTTGCTGTCGACGTTGTTGGCTCTGGTACGCTTCGTGTCATTGTCTTTGTTGTTGTTTTGTTGGTTGGTTTTGTTGTTGTGTTCGCTGCGCTCAAGGACCACACATTGTGGATAATATGAGTCCTTCACACAGTTACCCGTGTCAGTGTGCTTTGTGGCATCTTCTGTTTTCTTGAGCGTGCCATCACTGAGTTTGCGGCGCTCCCCATCTGGAGTCATGTCCGGCTGACTTGCATCTTCTTTGGTTTCTTGACGCTCCCCATCCGGAGTCATTGCAGGTTCACTTGCATCTTCTGAGATTTCTTGATGCTCCCTGTCCGGAGTCAAAACATTCAGGAATGCATTTGCTTGTGGAGAGGCTCGAGCGAATGAGGTTTGAAGTAACATGGTGTCACCGGAGTCACCAGTAGTCTCACTGTGATTGTCGAGTGCCTCTGTACACACTAGCTGAGGTCTGTCACATTGCACATCTTGTATGGGAAGTGGGATGCCGTCATCACTTGTCTCACATACAGTGGGTAGATCCTCAGTGTCGTCTTGTCATTCAGTTGAGCTGGGTAGACTGTCAGAGTCTTCTTGCTGTTCACTGGAGCATGGCAGACTGTCATTGTCTTTCTGTTGTTCACTTGTGCGTGGCAGACCTGCATCGTCTGCTGCTGGTTGCTCAGAGGAGGTTGCTAGACCCTCATGGTCTTGTTCATGCAAGGACTGCACTCTGGAGTCTTGCGTTCCTTCCATCGTGGAGTCTCTCCACGAGCTTGCTGTGGAGGCTTGTGTCACTGGAGTCACTTTCTGTGTGGAGACGTGCAGTTGTCTCGCTGTGGAGTCTTTCATCGCTTTCTGTGTGGAGGCTGGGTCACTTCGTGGTGCGTGGACCACTCTCTGTGTGGCGCAGGCCACTCTCTGTGTGGCGCAGGCCACTCTCTGTGTGGCGCAGGCCACTCTGTGTGGCAGCAGGCCACTCTCTGTGTGGCGCAGGCCACTCTCTGTGTGGCGCAGGCCACTCTCTGTGTGGCGCAGGCCACTCTCTGTGTGGCGCAGGCCACTCTCTGTGTGGCAGCAGGCCACTCTCTGTGTGGCGCAGGCCACTCTCTGTGTGGCGCAGGCCACTCTCTGTGTGGCGCAGGCCACTCTCTGTGTGGCAGCAGGCCACTCTCTGTGTGGCGCAGACCACTCTCTGTGTGGCAGCAGGCCGCTCTCTGTGGGCTTGTACCGCTCTCTGTCTCTTGGTGTCAGGCCGCAGCAGAATCCTGGACTCACGAATTGGAATGTCATGTATGCTGGGCTGAGGATTCCCCAATCCGAAGAACTCGTCGTCGGGGTCTTCAATGTACAACACCTCTAGTTGCGGTTCAGATTTGGAAATCTTCGTCTAAGTCGTTATCTTCCAAGACCATATCATCTTCTAGGGCGGTGCTTACTGCATGTTGCAGGGTTCTGCAGAGGTTACTTTTACCGACTGGTCGAATTTTAGGCATTGTGCTGTCGTTCCAGGTGAAAGAATTGGGTTTTACGGCTTTAAAACTTTTTTTCCGTGTTTTGGGACATTTCCCCTTTAAGTGGGCGTGGTCCGGGGCCTCTGACATTGTGACGCTTGTGACGTAGAGCGTAGGAATGGATTGCGCATGCGCAGATTGCTGTTCCTTTACTTTGCGCCCTTCTCTCAACTGCGCATGTGCGGCACCTTTTCCAAGTTGGCCACCAATCAAAACTGCCGTTTTCTGCAATGGAAAGCCTACCTTCGCCTCGTGGTCAGTACTGGCCCCTCTTTTACCATTTTTTCTATGTTCCTTGCAGAATTCTTGGAATTTGTCCAGGACTGCCTGGAAGTCGCTCTTGTTTTGCCCCTTTGAGTATTTGAAGGTCTCGAAGATTTCTGTTGCTTTTTCACCCGCGATGGTAAGTGGAAGCTTTATTTCCTCTGCATCCGCCACGCCATCTAACTCGGATGCTACCAGGTAGATCTCGAATCTCTGCCTGAACGCACACCAGTTTTCACTGAGATTGCCTTGGTACCTGAGCTGCTGTGGAACCGGAATCTTGAACATCATCTTACATGGATGCTGTTGCTGGTTGTCACTGTTTGCTGAGTTGTAACTATATGGATTTAACAGTCACTCTCGGGTCCCGTGTTTTGTTATGCTCTTGACGTAGCATAAGCTGCTTCCTTGATGTGCACTCTGACAAAGGAAGGTTCAGACTTGGAGATAGCTTTAACACATTTACTAAACTGTTAACGATTCTCCTACTTGGATTTGACTCTCTTGTTAACCCTGCTATAGCTACTCAGAGGATCTAACCAGTCTGCTACAATCCACGTGGTCGGTGTGATGTGTTTCAATCAACCCTGTGTACTCACTGAGTGTCTCCACTGGAAAGAGGAAGATCATGTATGCTGTGTCCTTATATATGGGTTGGTGAAATGCCCTCCTGTGGTAGTGTGTGTCTTGAATGCCCATTGGTCGTGTCCTATTTCACTGGCCTATTGGTTAAATGTCTGTTTGTCATGTCTCTGGTGCTCCCTCTAGTGTCTATCTAGTCTATGTGTATTTACATTAACCCCTTGTGTATTTACAATGACGCATATCACCACAGAAACAATTACTGACATCTGGGGCGGTATTCTCTCCTACCCGGCGGAGCGGGGGGTCCCGGCGTAGTGGACTGGCGCCAACCACTCTGGCGTCGGGCCTCCCCAAAGGTGCGGAATTCTCTGCACCTTTAGGGGCTAGGCACACGCCGGAGTGGCTCCCGCTCCGCCGACTAGCGGCAATGGCCTTTGGCGCCACGCCGACCGTTATCGACGCTGGCCGAAAGGCCTTCGCCGGTCAGCGTGTGTCCGCGTATGCGCCGGAGCATCAGCGGCCGCTGACGTCACCACCGGCGCATGCACGGTGCAGGGGGTCTCTTCCACCGCCGCCATGGTGGAGGCCGTGGAGGTGGCGGTAGAAAAAGAGTGCCCCCACGGCACAGACCCGCCCGCCGATCGGTAGGCCCCGATCGCGGGCCAGGCCAACATGTTTAAAAAAGGAGGTAGGCAGAAAGCAGGAAATTATAGGCCAGTGAGTTTAACTTCGGTAATAGGGAAGATGCTGGAATCTATCATCAAGGAAGAAATTGCGAGGCATCTGGATAGAAATTGTCCCATTGGGCAGACGCAGCATGGGTTCGTAAAAGGAAGGTCGTGCCTAACTAATTTAGTGGAATTTTTTGAGGACATTACCAGTGCAGTAGATAACGGGGAGCCGATGGATGTGGTATATCTGGATTTCCATAAAGCCTTTGAAAAGGTGGCAATGTGTCCAAGTTTGCAGATGACACGAAGATGAGTGGTAAAGCGAAAAGTGCAGAGGATACTGGAAGTCTGCAGACGGATTTGGATAGGTTAAGTGAATGGGCTCGGGTCTGGCAGATGGAATACAATGTTGACAAATGTGAGGTTATCCATTTTGGTAGGAATAACAGCAAACGGGATTATTATTTAAACGATAAAATATTAAAGCATGCCGCTGTTCAGAGAGACTTGGGTGTGCTAGTGCATGAGTCACAGAAGGTTGGTTTACAAGTGCAACAGGTGATTAAGAAGGCAAATGGAATTTTGTCCTTCATTGCTAGAGGGATGGAGTTTAAGACTAGGGAGGTTATGTTGCAATTGTATAAGGTGTTAGTGCGGCCACACCTGGAGTATTGTGTTCAGTTTTGGTCTCCTTACTTGAGAAAGGACGTACTGGCGCTGGAGGGTGTGCAGAGGAGATTCACTAGGTTAATCCCAGAGCTGAAGGGGTTGGATTATGAGGAGAGGTTGAGTAGACTGGGACTGTACTCGTTGGAATTTAGAAGGATGAGGGGGGATCTTATAGAAACATTTAAAATTATGAAGGGAATAGATAGGATAGATGCGGGCAGGTTGTTTCCACTGGCGGGTGACAGCAGAACTAGGGGGCATAGCCTCAAAATAAGGGGAAGTAGATTAGAACTGAGTTTAGGAGGAACTTCTTCACCCAAAGGGTTGTGAATCTATGGAATTCCTTGCCCAGTGAAGCAGTTGAGGCTCCTTCATTACATGTTTTAAGGTAAAGATAGATAGTTTTTTGAAGAATAAAGGGATTAAGGGTTATGGTGTTCGGGCCGGAAAGTGGAGCTGAGTCCACAAAAGATCAGCCATGATCTCATTGAATGGCGGAGCAGGCTCGAGGGGCCAGATGGCCTACTCCTGCTCCTAGTTCTTATGTTCTTATGTTCTTATGGGGGCACCCACTGGGATCCGATCGCCCCGCCAGGACCCCGGGGCCCGCTCGCACCATCTGCTCCCGCCGGCACAGAGGTGTTTGAACCACGTCGGCGGGAGAGGCCTGACAGCAGCTGGACTTCGGCCCATCGCGGGCCGGAGAATCACCGCGGGGGGCCTGCCGACCGGCAGGGCGCGATTCCCGCCTTGCCGATTCCCGGGTGGCGGAGAATTCCGGCTATGGTGGGGGCGGGATTTACGAAGGCCCCGGGCGATTCCCCGACCCTGCGGGGGTCGGAGAATTCCGCCCCGGGTGCTGGATTCTCCGATTCTGAAGCGATGTCCTGACGTCGGGCGCGTGGCAAAGACTGGGCAGGATTCTCTAATCCCGCGGCAGAGTGTCCACGCCGTCGCAAACGCCGTTGCGTTTTATGACGGCGTGAACGGACATGATGCTGGAGCGGTTTGTGCCGCTCTAGCTGCTGATCACGGCGTGAACTGTTCGCCGCGGGATCCGCGCATGCGGAGTGACGCTGGCGCCAACGCCACATGCACAGTGGTGCCGACGCCAACGTGCGCATATGCAGTGGCCTCCTTCAACGTGCCGGCTCCGACGCAACATGACGCAGGACTACAGGGGCCGGCGTGTGGGGAAAGGAGGTCCCAGCAAGAGAGGCCGGCCTGCCAATCGGTGGGCCCCGATTGCGGGCCAGGCCACATCGGAGGCACCCCCCGGGGGCAGACCTCCCCCCCCCCAACAGGCCGCCCCCCGACCCCTCCGCGCCAAGGTCCCGCCAGCTCAGAGCAGGTTAGAATGGTGCCGGTGGGACTCGTTTTTTTTCTTACGGCCACTCGACTCATCCGGGCTGTGGAATCGGCGAGCCACCCGCGGAGAGCGGCCCGCGACCAGCGGCACACCAACCACACCGGCGCCAATGCCGTTGATTCTCCACTCTGCGAAGAATTGCGTGCCGGCGTCGGGGCGATGTGGCCCGGCCGAGGGCTGGGAGAATCCCACCCGTGGTGTTTTATGACCGGAAATGCATCACAAAACGGCTACCGATCCTCCATTTGGCTGGGGGCTAGCATGCTAGCACCGTAGAACACCCTACTCTAGCTGCCGATATGGCCAGAGAATTGGCCACGCATGCGCATGGCAACGGCCTGCAGCGGCCGCACGTGCAACATGGTGACGGCCAGCAAAATATTGCCCCCCTTTGTCCAGCTCGTAAGCACCGGACCACCCCCCAACAGTGCTGCCAACCCCTGCCAACGTCCCCCCTGCGCATGGATCGGCCCTCTGGACTTGGAGCCGCCACTTCAAGTTCCCGACGGATGATCTCACACAACCGACACCGTCAGGAACTCGGCCGGTCGGGGCGGAGCAGGCTGCAGGCAACGTCCTGAGGCCGCCGATCCGGCCGAACGCGATTTCGATGTCGGCGACCGGAGTATCCTGCCCCTGTTCTCCAGCGTTTCTGCCAATGTAGTATTGGGAAATTGGGAGATCGCCCCCATCCCACCCCCACCCCTACCCCTGCCCCCCCCCCCCCCCCCCCCCCCCCCCCCCCCACCCCCCCAAGACCTAGGCTAATACTCGAGCACAGTACAGAGCTCGTCTAGCTTTGCGGAAGATGCCAGTTTTCAGACAAGGCCTTAAACCAAAGCACCATTAGCCTTTTCTGCTTTCATGTAAAAATTCCAAGCCACTATTTGGAAGAAGATTGAAGGGGGCGGGCGGGGGGGATATCCATGGTGTTATGGCCAATAATAACATGACAAAAGCAGTGTGGATTGTGGGACCGTGTTGTGCCTAAATTGGCCAAATTGTAATGTATTCAAAGTACCTCGTTGGCTCATTGGTTGTAAAGTGCCCAGAGAGGAATCCTGAGAGGAATTATGGAAATAAAAGATCGTTCTCCAACTACAATCAGACAATTTCAAACCCAGCTACCCAAAAACTAGCAGTGTCTGAAAACCGGACACTTTTAAAATCTCTTTTTATGGCGTAAAATGTTTTTAAAAGCTTACCTGGACAATTTGGTTATTTGTATTCTGCATTGGCACAGTCTGTTTCCAGTCTCATTATCCTTTTCCCCACTATGCTCATCTCTCTAAGAGATTCTCGACCCCAACCACCCTGGCCTGACCAAAAGTGTCCTGAATGACCCAACCTGAAATCCAGAAATATCATAAAATCTGGCAGGGCCTCAGTCCTAAGGGAGCCGGACCTGAAGTAGTGTACAGACAAACATTAACCACCTTGGTGAGTTTCCTGTTCCTTAATTTGAACCATTACTCTATTGGCTAAAGAGTAAATAGAGCTGAATTCTAACCTAGAACCCTTGCTGATGGAAGACAGCACTCACTGCTGGTTTTCTAAAGGAGAGTTACTCTGCAAGGCAAAACCACCGAGTAAACCCTGAACATTAGAGAGTTCTTGCGTTCAGAGTTGTCTTCCTTTTAAACCTGATGCTGAGGGCAAAGAACAAAGAACAAAGAAAAGTACAGCACAGGAACAGCCCTTCGGCCATCCAAGCCCGTGCCGACCAACTAAACTAAAATCTTCTACACCTCCTGGGTCCGTATCCCTCTATTCCCATCCTATCCATGTATTGTCAAGATGCCCCTTAAATGTCACTATCGTCCCAGCTTCCACCACCTCCTCCGGCAGCAAGTTCCAGGTACCCACTACCTTCTGTCTATAAAACTTGCCTCGTACATCTCCTCTAAACCTTGCCCCTCGCACCTTAAACCTATGCCTCCTAGTAATTGACCCCTCGACCCTGAGAAAAAGCCTCTGATTATCCGCTCTGTTCATGCCCCTCATAATCTTGTAGACCTCTATCAGGTCGCCCCTCAACCTCCTTCATTCCAGTGAGAACAAATTGAGTTTATCAAACCTCTCCTCATAGCTAATACCCTCCATTCAAGGCAACATCCTCTCCAAACCCGCCACATCCTTCTGTTAGCGTGGCAACCAGAATTGAACACTATACCCCAAGTGTAGCCTTGCTAAGGTTCCATACAGCTGCAACATGATTTGCCAATTTTTATACTCAATACCCCAGCCAATGAAGGCAAGTATGCCGTATGCCTTCTTGACCACCTTATCCACATGCATTGCCACTTTCAGTGATCTGTGTATCTCTACACCGAGGTCCCTGTCAATACTCTTAACGATTCTGCTATTTAATGTATATTTCCCACCTGTATTAAGACCTTCCAAAAGGCATTACCTCATATTTGTCCGGATTAAACTCTATTTGCTTAAGTCTCTAACCAATCTATATCCTGCTGCATCCTCTGACAGTCCTCATCACTGTCCGCAATTTCACCATAGTTTCATAGAATCTACAGTGCAGAAGGAGGCAATTCAGCCCATCAGGTGAACACCGGCCCTTGGAAAGAGCACCCTACTTAAACCCACACCTCCACCCGATCCCCGTAACCCCGTAACCCAACCTAACCTCTTTTTTTTGGACATGAAGGGCAATTTAGCATGGCCAATTCACCTAACCTGCACATCTTTAGACTGTGAGAGGAAACCGGAGCACCCAGAGGAAACCCACGCAGACACGGGGAGATCGTGCAGACTCCGCAAAGACCCAAGCTGGGAATCAAACCTGGGACCCTGGATCTGTGAAGCAACTGTGATAACCACTGTGCTACTGAGCTGCCCATACTTTATGTCGTCTGCAAACTTACTAATCAGACCAGTTACAGTTTCCTCCAAATCATTTATATATACCACAAACAGCAAAGATCCCAGCACTAATCCTAGTGGAACACCACCAGTCACAGCCCTCCAATCAGAAACACACGCTTCCACTGCTGCCCTCTGCCTTCTATGACCGAGCCAGTTCTGTATCCATCTTGCCAGATCACATCTGGTCCCATGTGACTTCACCTTATGTAGCAGCTGCCATGAGGGATCCTACCAAAGGCTTTACTGAAGTCCATGTAGACAACATCCACTGCCGTACCCTCATCAATCACCTTCATCACTTCCTATACGACCTCCCCTTCACCAAATCATGTTACCTCTCGCAAATACATCCACTTGCTTTCATATGGGAGTAAATCCTGTCTCGTAGAATCCTTTCCAATAATTTCCCTTCCACTGAGTAAGGCTCACCGACCTGTAGTTCCCTGGATTATCCTTGCCATGCTTCTTAAACAAAGGAGCAACATTAGCTATTCCCAGTCCTCTGGGACCTCACCTGTAACCAGTGAGGATACAAAAATTCCTGTCAAGGCCCCAGTAATTTCCTCCCTTCCCTCCCGCAGTGTTCTCGGGTAGATCTCATCAGGTCCTAGGAACTTGTCTACCTTAATGTTTTTCAAGATGCCCAACATCTCCTCCTTTTTGATCTGAATGTAACCCAGATATCTACACATCCTTCCCCAGATTCATTATCCGCCAAGTCCTTCTCTTCGGTGAATACTAATGCAAAGTACTCATTCAGAACGTCGCCCATTTCCTCTGGCTCTATGCATAGATTCCTCCGCTGTCCATGCGTGGGCCAACCCTTCCCTGGCTACCCTCTTGCTCTTTATATACAAAAATAAGTCTTGGGGTTTTCCCAAGGTGCCTGATCTTACTGCTTTATGCTTGATACAATAAGGTTCACCTTCTATGCTTATCATTTTGAATGCATTCAAAACCCTTCAGGAACAGAAATCTGAATTTTGAAGATGCTGAGGTCCAGTATCTAGCAATTGAAAACAAATTGCATCCATTTCCCAAAGGCATTCAATTCTTCATTATTTTCTCAATCAGGATGGATCCTGTATCAAGTTAACTGTGCAATAGAGAGGAATATAGACATATACTGCAACAAGACAAGAGGATCTAAGTGAGAAATCTGCTACTTTACATTTTGGAAGTAGTAGTTCAAGATGGTATCATTCAGTATGAAGCTGGGGTATCCTATCTTGGCAAGAACTCCATGTGCCTAGAAAAAAAATGAGCAATTAATCAGAATTAAATTATCAGGAGTAAGCAGTAAATAACTTGTGCAGTGCATGGTGGGTGTGCCATGACGTGTGCACTATTACACACAGATAGAGTTGGGGTGTATGTTTGTGGTATATGTTTACACAAATGGCGACTATCCCCTGAGTTTTCCACAAAACATGGTGAAGATTAGCTCATTATCAAGTGACGGTGATAGCGATACTTACCCAGAAAATAAACTCCTCGCTCAGTCGGTCTGTCCAGATGCTCTACCTGATCAATCAATCTGCCCTCATGTCAAGTGAGGTTCCACACCAGTGTAACTAACATGTGGACATTTGCCCATCTATTTTTAATGATACGATCTGTACCTTGTCTTTAGCTTTGCTCTTGGTTTCCATGTCCATCCAATCATTTTCTTTCTCCAACATGTCCAGAAATGCCCAGCGAACTCCTGCAACCAAATCTTCAGTCTGTAAGCAGAGGTATATAAGATGATAATGGGGATTGACAAAGTGGACATAGAACAGATACTTCCTCTGATGGGGAAATTTAGAACAAGAGGGCATAAGGGTTCGCAGATGTAAAACAGAGACGAGGAGAAATTACTTCTCTCAGAGGGTCATGAATCTGTGGAATTCACTACCCGAGTGTGTGCAGGAGTTAGACAGATTTTTAATTAGTAATGGGTTGAAGGATTATGGAGAACGGACAGGAAAGTGGAGTTGAGGCCTAGAGGAGAATGTAAGAGCTAGGAGCAGGAGTAGGCCATCTGGCCCCTCGAGCCTGCTTCGCCATTGAATAAGATCATGGCTGATCTTTTTGTGGACTCAGCTCCACTTACCCACCCACTCACGATAACCCTCCATTCCTTTACTGTTCACAAATCTATCTATCCTTGCCTTAAAAACATTTAAGGAGGTAGCCTCAACTACTTCACTGGGCAGGGAATTCCACAGATTCACAAGCCATTGGGTGAAGAAGTTCCTCCTCAACACAGTCCTGAATCTACTTCCCCTTATTTTGAGGCTATGCTCCCTAGTTCTGCTTTCACCCACCAGTGGAAACAACCTGCCCGCATCTATCCTATCTATTCCCTTCATAATTTTATATGTTTCTATAAGATCCCCCCACATACTTCTAAATTCCAACGAGCATAGCCCCAGTCTACTCAACCTCTCCTCAAAAGCTAATCCTCGGCACGATAGCACAGTTGCTTCACAGCTCCATGGTCCCAGGTTCAATTCCCGGCTCGGGTCACTCTCTGTGCAGAGTCTGCACTTTCTCCTTGTGTCTGTGTGGTTGTGCTCAGGTTTGCTCCCAAAGTCCAAAGATGTGCAGGTTAGGTGGATTGGCTTTGTTAAATTGCCCTTGTGTCCAAGGTGGTTGGGTGGGGTTGCTGGGTTGAGGGGATGGGGTGGTGGTGTGGTCTTCAGTAGGGTGCTCTTTCTGGGGGCCGGTGCAGTCTCGGTGGGCCGAGTGGCCTCCTTCTGCACTGTAAATTTGATGATCTCTGATTTCTCAACTCCAGAATCAAATCAGTGAATCTTGTCTGCACACCCTCCAGTGCCAGTACATCCTTTATCAAGTAAGGAGACCAAAACTGTACACAGTATTCCAGATGTGGCCTCACCAGCACCCCAAACAGCTGCAATATAACTTCCCTCTTTTTAAATGCCATCCCTCCAACAATGAAGGAAACATTCCATTTGCCTTCTTAATTACTTGCTGCACCTGCAAACAAACTTTTTGTGATTCATGCACAAGGACACCCAGGTCCCTCTGCACAACAGTATGCTGCAATTTTTTGCCATTTAAATTTTGCTGTTATTCCTACCAAATGAATGACCTCACATTTACCAACATTGTACTCCATCTTCCAGACCCTTGCCCACTCACTTAAATTACCTATATCCTTCTGCTGACTTCAGTGTCCTCTGCACATTTTACTCCACCATTCATCTCATTGTCATCAGTGCTCACCACAGAAAGGGACTTTGTGGAAGATGATTCTTGGATGGGGTATGTGGACAGTCTGCATCATGTTAACATTGAAAAAGAGGGGGTATTGGGTATTTTAAAAGATATTAAGGTAGATAAGTCTCCTGGGCCGGATGGGATTTACCCCTGAATAATGAGGGAGGCAAGGGAGGATATTGCTGGGGCCTTAACTGGCATCTTTGTTCCTCATTGGCTAAAAGGAGATTACAGAGGACTGGAGAATAGCTAATGTGATACCACTGTTTAAGAAAGGTAGCAGAGATAATCCTGGAAGCAATAGGCCAACGAGCCTAACGTCAGTAGTAGGTAAATTATTGGAGAGATTCTCAGGGACAGGATTCATACCCATTTGGTAACAAATGGACTCATTAGCAACAGACAGCATGGTTTTGTGAAGGAGAGGTCGTGCCTCACTAACTTGATTGAGGTTTTTGAGGAGGTGACAAAGGTGATTGATGAGGGGAGGGTGGTGGATGTTGTTTACATAGACTTCAATAAAGCCTTTGACAAGCTGATTCATGGCAGACTGGTACAAAAGGTTATGTCACACGAGATCAGAGGTGAGGTGGTAAGATGATACAGAACTGGCTACGTCATAGGAGGCAAAGGGTAGCAGTAGAAGGGTATTTTTCTGAATGGAAGTTTGTGACTAGTGGTGTTCCACAGGGATCAGTGCTTGGGCCTCTGTTGTTTTTAGTGCACATAAACGATTTGGAGGAAAATGTAGTCGGTTTGATTAGTAAGTTTGTGGATGACACCAAGGTTGCTGGAGTGGCAGATAGTGTCAGAGGATACAGCAGGACATAGATAGGTTGGAGACTTGGGCAGAGAAATGGCAAATGGAGTTTAATCCGGACAAATGTGAGGTAATGCATTTTGGTAGGTCTAACATAGAGGGAAAATATACCGTAAATGACAAAACCCTTTGGAATATAGAAAGTCAGAGAGATCGTGCATGTCCATAGATCTTTGAAGGTGGCAACACAAGTGGACAAGGTAGTCAAGAACATAAGGAATGCTTTCCTTCATTGGACGGGGCATCGAGTATAAAAATTGGCAAGGCATGCTACAGTTGTATAGAGCCGTGGTAATGCCGCACTTGGAATATCGTGCACAATTCTGGTTGCTACACTACCGGAAGGATGTGGAGGCTTTGGAGAGGGTGCAGAGGAAGTTTACCAGAATGTTGCCTGGTAAGGAGGGTGTGAGCTATGTGGAGAGGCTGAATAGACTTCAACGGTTTTCATTAGAAAGACGGAGAGTGAGGAGTGACTTGATAGAGGTCTACAAGATTATGAGGGGCATGGATAGAGTGGATGGGCAGGCACTCTTTTCCAGGGTGGAAGGGTCAGTCACCAGGGGGCATAGGTGTAAAGTCCGTGGGACAGAATTTAGAAGAGATGTGCGAGGCAGGTTTTTTACACAGGGTGGTGAGTGCCTGGAACGCGTTGCCAGGAGAGGTTGTGGAAGCAGATACATTAACGGTATTCAAAAGGCATCTTGACAAATACATGGATAGGATGGGTATAGATACGGCTTGAGGAAGTGCTGAAGGTTTTTGGCAAAGTTTGGTGTCATGACCGATACAGGCTTGGAAGGCCAAAGGGCCTGTTCCTGTGCTGTATTGTTCTTGTTCTTTGTCATCTGTGAACTTTGATACATTACACTTGGTCCCCAACTCCAAATCAACTGTGTAAATTGTGAACAATTGCAGTCCCAAAACTGATCCTAGAGATACACCACTAGTTACTGATCGCCAACTGGAAAAACACCCATTTATCCCCACTCTTTGCTTTCTGTTAGTTAACCTTATTAGTCAGGAAATTGTATTGGGAAAATTGATGGGATTAAAACCCGGTAAGTCCCCAGGGCCTGTGCTCTTCATCCCAGAGTACTGAAGAAAGTGGCCCTAGAAATAGTGGATGCAATGGTGATCATTATCCAGCATTCTATAGACTCTGGAAAAGTTCCAATGGATTGGAGGGTGGCAAATATAACCCCAGTTTTTAAAAATGGAGGGATAGATAAAACAGAGAATTATAGACCGATTAGCCTGACATCAGTAGTGGGAACATGCTGGAGTAAATTATTTAAAAAAAAAACATTTAGAGTACCCAATTATTTTTTATTTTATTTTCCAATTAAGGGACAATTTAGTGTGGCCAATCCACCTATCCTGCACATCTTTGGGTTGTGGGGAAACCCACGCAGACACGGGGAGAATGTGCAAACTCCACATGGACAGTGACCCAGGGCCGGGATTCGAACCCGGGTCCTCAGCTCCATAGGCAGCAATGCTAACCACTGTGCCACGTGCCGCCCCCTGGAGCCAATTATTAAGGATGAAATAATTGAGCGTTTGGAAAGCGGGGGCAGGATTGGTCCAAGTCAGCTTGGATTCACTAAAGGGAAATAATGCTTGACAAATTTTCTGGAATTTTTTGAGGATGTGACCAGTAGAGTGGACAAGGGTGAACCAGTGGATGTTGTGTATCTAGACTTTCAAAGGGCTTTTGACAAGGTCCCACACAAGAGATTAATGAGAAAAATTAAAGTTGATGGTATTGGGCCATGTATTGACCTGGATAGAGAATTGGTAGGCAGACAGGAAGTAGAGAATTGGAATAAACGAATCCTTTTCAGAGTGGCAGGCAGTGACTAGTGGGATACCGCAGGGTTCAGTGCTGGGGCCCCAGCTGGTCACAATATACATTAATGGTTTGGACAAAAGAATTGCCTGCAATATCTCCACACTTGCAGACGACATTAAGCTGGGTGGCAGTGTGCTGTGAGGAGGATGTGACTTGGACAGGTCGGCTGAGTGGGCAAATACTTGGCAAATGCAATATAATGTGGGTAAATGTAAAGTAATCCACTTTGGTGGCAAAAAACAGGAAGGCAGATTATTATCTGAATGGTGACAGTTTAGGAAAAGGGGATGTGCAATGAGACCTGGGTGTCATGGTGGAACAGTCGCTGAAGGTTGGCATGCAGGTACAGCAGGCGGTGAGACCTGGGTGTCATGGTGGAACAGTCGCTGAAGGTTGGCAGCAGGTACAGCAGGCGGTGAGACCTGGGTGTCATGGTGGAACAGTTGCTGAGGGTTGGCAGCAGGTACAGCAGGCGGTGAGATCTGGGTGTCATGGTGGAACAGTCGCTGAAGGTTGACAGCAGGTACAGCAGGCGGTGAGATCTGGGTGTCATGGTGGAACAGTCGCTGAAGGTTGGCAGCAGGTACAGCAGGCGGTGAGATCTGGGTGTCATGGTGGAACAGTCGCTGAAGGTTGGCAGCAGGTACAGCAGGCGGTGAGATCTGGGTGTCATGGTGGAACAGTCGCTGAAGGTTGGCAGCAGGTACAGCAGGCGGTGAGAAAAGCTAATGGCATCATGGTCTTTATAGCGAGAGGATTTGAGTATAGGAGTAGGGATGTCTTGCTGCAGTTATACAGGGCCTTGGTGAGGAACACCATGAGTATTGTGTGCCGTTTTGGTCTCCTAGTTTGAGGAAGGTCATTCTTGCTATTGAGGGTGTCCAGCGAAGGTTCACCAGACTAATTCCTGGGATGACAGGACTGACACATGGAGAAAGACTGGATCAACTAGACTTGTACTCACTGGAGTTTAGAAGAATGAAAGGGGATCTCATAGAAACACATGGCGACTAGGGGCTTCTCACATTAACTTCACACTTGTGACAATAAAAGGTTATTATTATTATAAAATCCTGATGGGACTGGGCAGGCTAGATGCAGGAAGAATGCTCCCAATATGGGGCATGTCCAGAATTAGGGGTCACAGCCTAAAAATAAGGGGTAAGCCATTCAGGACTGAGACGAGGAAGAACCTCTTCGCTCAGAGAGTTGTGAACTTGTGGAATTCTCTACCACAGAAAGCTGTTGGGGCCAGTTTGTTGGATATAATCAAGAGGGAGCTGGACTTTGCCCTTGTGGCTAAAGGGACCAAGGGGTATGAAGAGAACAGGAGTGGGTTACTGAATTTGCATGATCTGCCACAATCACATTGCATGGTGGTGCAGGCTCGAAGGGCCGAATGGCCTGCTCTTGCACCTATTTTCTATGCTTCTATCTTTCAAAGAATCAGGAAGTCTTGTTGCAACTGTACAAGATGCTGGTGAGATCACACCTGGAATACTGTGAGCAGTTTTGGCCCCCATATTTAAGGAAAGATATTATTTCACTGGAGGTGGTTCAGAGAAGGTTCACTAGGTTCATACCCAGCATGGAGATTAGATCAGCTCTCATTCTTCTAAATTCCAATGAGCAAAGGTTAAACAGGTTGGAACTTTGCTCATTGGAATTTAGAAGAATGAGAGCTGATCTCTTTGAAACATACAGGATTCTTACGAGGCTTGACATGCTAAATGGAGAGGGGATGTTTCCCCTCATGGGAGAGTCCAGAACCAGAGGAAGTTTCTTCTCTCAGAGGATTGTGAGTCTTTGGAACTCCTTGCCACAGAGAGCTGTGGAGGCTGATTCCTTTTGTATATTATAGATAGATTCTTGATCACAAAGGGAATCAGGGTGTCCATGGAAAGGGCAAGAAATTGAACTTGAGGGATGTCGGAACAGCCATGATCCTATAGAATGACTCAAGGGACTGAATAGCCTAGTCCTGTTCCCATCTCTTATGGTTTTATGGTTGTTCATGGTTTAGAAGTTCGGGGCAGCAGGGTAGCATGGTGGTTAGCATAAATGCTTCACAGCTCCAGGGTCCCAGGTTCGATTCCCGGCTGGGTCACTGTCTGTGTGGAGTCTGCACGTCCTCCCCCTGTGTGCGTGGGTTTCCTCCGGGTGCTCCGGTTTCCTCCCACAGTCCAAAGATGTGCGGGTTAGGTGGATTGGCCATGATAAATTGCCCGTAGTGTCCTAATAAAAGTAGGGTTAAGGGGGAGGTTGTTGGGTTACGGGTATAGGGTGGATACGTGGGTTTGAGTAGGGTGATCATGGCTTGGCACAACATTGAGGGCCGAAGGGCCTGTTCTGTGCCGTACTGTTCTATGTTCTATGTTCTATAGAAGTGATTGGAATTTATTAATAATAATAATAATAATAATCTTTATTATTGTCACAAGTAGGCTTACATTAACAATGCAATGAAGTTACTGTGAAAAGCCCCTGGTCACCACATTTCGGCGCCTGTTCGGGTACACAGAGGGAGAATTCAGAATGTCCAATTCACCTAACACCTAACTTCACCTAATTTAAAAGCTGACCCTCTGACCGGTTCTTTAATGAGTCCACTTCTCTGTGATGGATTGGCAGCAGTTCCTATCAGTGGATTTTAGAAATGTAGAGAGTTTCACAGTAAAGCAGTAGGCCATTCAGCCCAACATGACCATGCCAGCTGAAAGAAAACTGTACACTCTAATCGCAGCGTTTAAATTCCAGCACTTCCAATTTTAAAATCAATGAAAGTTTCTGCTTCTTCTACCCTTTCAGATAGTGAGCTCTAATTCCCTATACGTTAAAAAAATACATCTCCACTCCCCTCCAATCTTCCAAACAGGGAACTATGTCCATAGAATTCCTACAGTGCAGAAGGAGGCCATTCAGCCCATCAAGACTGCACCGGCCCTCTGAAAGAGCATCCTATCTAGGTCCACTCCCCTGGCATATCCCCACGCATTAATCTTGGCCAATCCACCCAACCCGCACATCTTTGTGACACCAAGGGGTGATTTAAGAACAAGGAGAACAAAGAAAAGTGCAGCACAGGAACAGGTCCTTTGGCCTGCCAAGCCTGCACCAACTATGCTGCCCGTCTGAACTAAATCCCCCTGCCCGTCCAGGGACATGGGCGGAATTCTCCGACTCCCAGGGGGGTGGGAGAATCGCCCAGGGCCGGCGTTAATCCCGCCCCCGCCGTGGCCGAAATTCTTCGCCACCCGGGAATCGGCGGGAGCGATAATCGCGCCGCGCCGGTTGGCGGGCCCCCCGCGGCGATTCTCTGGCCCGCGATAGGCCGAAGTCCCGCCGCTGACAGGCCAATCCCGCCGGCGGGAATCAGAGCACCTCTGATGCCGGCGCAAGCAGGAGGCGCGAGCGGGCCATGGGGTCCTGGGGGTGGCGTGGGGCGATCTGACCCCGGGGGGTACCCCTGCGGTGGCCTGGCCCGCGATCGGCGCCCACCGATTGGCGGGCGGGCCTGTGCAGTGGGGGCACTCTTTTTCTTTCGCTGCCGCCACGGCCTCCACCATGGCGGAGACTGAGAGACCCCCCGTACCGTGCATGCGCAGGGGTGACGTCAGTGGCCGCTGACGCTCCGGAGCATTCGTGGACTAACGCCGGCCAGCGAAGGCCTTTTGGCCAGCCGTTCGCGCCGGCTGGCGGGGCGCCAAAGGCCGTTCGCATCGGTCGGCTGGGCGCCAGCCACTCCGACGCGGGCCTAGCCCCTAAAGGTGCGGAGAATTCCGCTCCTTTGGGGAGGCCCCATGCTGGACTGATTGTCGCCACTCCAGTACGCCGGGACCCCCCACCCCGCCGGGTAGGGGAGAATCCCGGCCTATATCCCTCTGTTCCCATCCTATTCATGTATTTGTCAAGATGCCCTTTAAAAGTCACTATCGTATTTGCTTCCTCTACCTCGCCCGGCAGCGAGTTCCAGGTTCATACCAACCTCTGTGTAAAAACCTTGCCTGGTACATCTCCTCTAAACCTTGCCCCTCGCACCTTTAACCTATGCCCCCCAGTAATTGACTCTTCCACCCTCGGAAAAAGCCTCTGACTATCCACTCTGTCTATGCCCCTCATAATTTTGTAGACCTCTTTCACATCGCCCCTCAACCTCCGTCGTTCCAGTGAGAACAAACAAGTTTCTCCAACCTCTCCTCATAGCTAATGCCCTCCATATCAGGCAACCTCCTGGTAAATCTCTTCTGCACCCTCTCCAAAGCCTCCACATCCTGGTAGTGTGGCGACCAGAATTGAACACTGTACTCCAAGTGCGGCCTAACTAAGGTTCTATAAAGCTGCAACATAACTTGCCAATTTCTAAACAAAGGAACAACATTGGGTTTTCTCAAATCCTCAGGGACCTCCGCAATCCAGCAATTTCCTTCCTTGCCCATCTCAATATTCTGGGGTATATCCCATCAGGCCCTGGGGACTTATCCAGACCCCCAATACCTCCTCCTTTTTGATCTGAACATGACCCAAACTATCTACACACCCTTCCCCAGACTCATCATCCATCAAGTCCTTCTCTTTGGTGAATACTGACATTTAATTCATTGCCCATTTCCTCTCGTTCCATTGCCTCCCCTGTCCTGAAGTGGGCCAACCCTTTCCCTGGCTACCCTCTCCTCTTGCTCTTTATATATGTATAAAAAGCCTTAGGATTTTCCTTAATCCTGCTGGCCAATGACATTTTGTGACCCCTTTCAGCCCTCCGGACTCCTTGCTTAAGTTTCTTTCTACATTCCTTGTATTCCACATTTGTTTTGTGTGCTCCCAGCCTCCGAGCCTTGACAAATGCTTCCTTTTTTCGTTTGACTAGGCTCACAAAATCTCTCATTATCCAAGGTTCCCGAAACTTGCCATACTTATCCTTCATCCTCACAGGAACATGCTGGTCCTGAATTCCGATCAACTAAAACTTGAAAGCCTCCCACACGCCAGATGTTGATTTGCCCTCAGACATCTGCCCCAATCTACATTCTTCAGTAACCAAAGAGAAAATGCTGGAAAATCTCAGCAGGTATGGCAGCATCTGTAGGGAGAGAAAAGAGCTAACGTTTCGAGTCCGGATAACTGTTTGTCAAAGCTTTTTTTCTACATTCTTCAGTTCCTGCCTTATATTGTCCCAATTAGCCTCCCCCAATTTAGCACCTTAACCTGAGGACTACACTTACTTTATCCATCAGTACCTTAAAGCTTACTGAATTGTGGTCACTGTTCCCCAACTGCTCCCCTACTGAAACATCGATCATCTGGCTGGGCTCATTCCTCAATACAAGGTCCAATATGGCCCCTTCCCTAGTTGGACTATCTACATACTGTTTCAAGAAGCCCTCCTGAATGCTCCTTACAAACACTGCTCCATCCACACCCCTAGCACTAAGTGCGTCCCAATCTGTCTACACATCTGTTCCTCTATCTCCCGCTGGCTACTGGGAGGCCTGTAGTAAATCCCCAACATTGTGACTACACCCTTCCTATTCCTGAGCTCTGACTTGCATCAGGCAATCGGTGCTTCCAGAAAGTGGACCTCAGCAAGACGCTCTCCATGTTCGAATGAAGACAAGCATCCAGCATAGTGCAAATGTGTGGACGACTGCGTGCCAAAGAAAGCAGTACGTACATTCCCCAACCGGAAACCATGGCCGGGATTCTCCCCTACCCGGCGGGGCGGGGGGTCCCGGCGTAGCAGAGTGGCGCCAACCACTCCGGCGTTGGGCCTCCCCAAAATTCTCCGCACGTTTGGGGGCTAGGCCCGCGCCGAAGTGGTTGGCGCCACGCCACGACTGGCGCCAAAACCGGCGCGGACGGCCTTTGATGCCCGCCGGCTGGCGTCGGGGCTGGCCAAAAGGCCTTTGCATTTCGTGCATGCGCCGGCGTGTCAGCCACCGGCGCATGCGCGGTAGGGGGGTTCTCTTCTGCCTCCGCCATGGTGGAGCCGTGGCGGCGGCGGAAGAAAAAGAGTGCCCCACGGCACTGGCCCGCCCGCTGATCGGTGGGCCCCGATCACGGGCCTGGCCACCCCCTCCCAGGACCCCGGGGGCCCGCTCGCGTCGCCAATCCCGCCGCCACCAGAGGTGGTTGAAGCCACGGCAGCGGGAGAGGCCTCTCAGCGGCGGGACTTCGGCCCATCGTGGGCCCGAGAATCGCCACGGGGGTCCCGCTGATCGGCGCGCCGCAATTCCCACCCCCGCCAATTCCCGGGTGGTGGAGAATTCCGGCCATGGCGGGGGCGGGATTTTCGCTGGCCCCGTGCGATTCCCTGACCCTGCGGGGGGTCGGAGAATTTCGCCCACGGCTCAATCGCGAGATTGACTCCCTACTAAAGGACAGGTCTGAGGCGTTCAAGTCAGGCGACCCTGACCTGTACAAGAAATCCAGGTACGACCTCCGCAAAGCCATCCAAGATGCCAAGAGAGAATATCAAACCAAGCCAGGGTCACAGACAGACTCTCGGCGACTGTGGCAAGGCCTAAAAAACATAACGAGCTACAAAGCGAAGCCGAGCAGTATCTCTGGCAGTAGCGCACCCCTCCCCGATGAACTCAATACATTCTGTGCTCGGTTTGAACAAGAACCCAACAATCCGCTGTCGAGTGCCCCAGCAGCCCATAACTCACCCATACCCACCATCACAGCTTCCAAAGTCAGATCGGCCTTCCTGAAAGTGAACCCTCGGAAGGCGATGGGCCCGGACGGGATCCCTGCTCGTGCACTTAGAGCCTGTACGGACCAGCTGGCAGATGTGTTCGCAGACATCTTTAACCTGTCCCTACTCCACTCCGAGGTCCCCACCTGCTTCAAGAAGACCACCACCATACCGGTGCCAAAGAAGAACCATTTATTGACTACAGTTCCGCCTTCAACACCATAATCCCAGCCAAGCTCATATCAAAGCTCCAAAACCTAGGACTTGGCTCCTCACTCTGCAACCAGATCCTCGGCTTTCTGACCCACAGACCACAATCAGTAAGAATAAACAACACCTTCTCCACAATAGTCCTCAATACTGAGGCCCCGCAAGGCTGCATGCATACTTAGCCCCTACCCTACTCCCTGCACACACGACTGCGTGGCAAAATTTGGTTCCAACTCCATCTACAGGTTTGCTGATGATATGACCATAGTGGGCCGGATCTCAAATAACGATGAGTCAGAATACAGGAGGGAGATAGAGAACCTAGTGGAGTGGTGCAGTGACAACAATCTATCTCTCAATGCCAGCAAAACTAAAGAGCTGGTCATTGACTTCAGGAAGCAAAGTACTGTACACACCCCTATTCAGTATCAATGGGGCCGAGGTGGAGATGGTTAGCAGTTTCAAATTGCTGCGGGGTACACATCACCAAAAGTCTGCCCTGGTCCACCCACGTTGACGTTACCATCAAGAAAGCACATCAGCGCCAATACTTCCTCAGGAAACTAAGGAAACTAAGGAAATTCGGAATGTCCACATTACCTCTGACCACCTTTTACAGATGCACCATAGAAAGCATCCAATCTGGCTGCATCACAGCCTGGTATGGCAACTGCATACAAAGTAGCAAAGATTAGTGCGAGACTAGAGACCTGGGAAATCTTTAGGGGGCAACAGAAAGCTACTAAAAAAGCTATAAAGAAGAGTAAAATAGATTTTGAGAGTAAACTTGCTCAGAAAATAAAAACAGATAGTAAACGTTTCTACAAACATATTAAGCAAAAAAGAGTGGCTAGGGTAAATATTGGTCCTTTAGATGATGAGAAGGGAGATTTAATAATGGGAGATGAGGAGATGGCTGAGGAACTGAACAGGCTTTTTGGGTCGGTCTTCACAGTGGAAGACACAAATAACATGCCAGTGACTGATGGAAATGAGGCTATGAAAGGTGAGGACCTTGAGATGATTGTTATCACTAAGGAGGTAGTGATGGGAAAGCTAATGGGGCTAATGGTAAAGCTAATGGTAGACAAGTCTCCTGGCCCTGATGGAATGCATCCCAGAGTGCTAAACGAGATGGCTAGTTTACCAATAATTTACCAAAATTCACTAGACTCTGAGGTGGTCCCGGCGGATTGGAAATTAGCAAACATGACACCACTGTTTAAAAAAGGAGGTAGGCATAGAGTGGGTAATTATAGGCCAGTGAGCTTAACTTCAGTAGTGGGGAAGATGCTGGAATCTATCATCAAAGAAGAAATAGCGAGGCATTTGGATGGAAATTGTCCCATTGGGCAGACGCAGCATGGGTTCATAAAGGGCAGGTCGTGCCTAACTAACTTAGTGGAATTTTTTGAGGACATTACCAGTGCGGTAGGTAACGGGGAATGGATGTGGTATATCTGGGTCCCAAGTTCGATTCGGGGCTTAGGTCACTGTCTCTGCTGAGTCTGCACGTTCTCCCCGTGTGTGCGTGGGTTTCCTCCGGGTGCTCCGGATTCTCGGATGCTGTCTTTGATCTTCTCCAGATTTAGGAATTCCGACAAATCTGCCAGCCAGTCTACAGCTGTGGGTGGTGCAGCTGATCGCCAGCCGAGCAGGATTCTCCAGTGGATGATTAAGGAAGTTCATGCAAGGGTATCGGCCCTCTTCCCCATATGAAGTTCTGGCTGGTCCGAAACCCCGAAGACTGCCACTCTCGGGCACAGGTCCACCCTCACCCCCACAACCTTGGACATCACCTGTAGGCTGTCCAGAACCCGACACGTCTGGGGCAGACCCAGAGCATGTGGGTGTGGTTGGCTAGCCCTCCTGGCACCCCTCACACTTGTCCTCCACCTCCGGAAAGAACCTGCTCATTTGGGCTCTTTATGGTGTTCTCTGTGCATCTTTTAAACTGCATGAGGCTGAGCCTTGCACAGGAGGAGATCAATTTACCCCATTAGTGCATTGCTCCCAAGTCCCCATCTTACTTCCGTCCTGAGTTCATCCTCTCACTTCTGTCTTGCTCCATCCAGTGGTGCTCTCATCTTTTCTAAAAGTCGTTGGTATATGTCCCTACAGTTCCCTTTTCCCAGACTTTCCATGTCCAGCAGTTCCTCCAACATTTTGTCTCTCGGGGTCGAGGGTACCCGTTGTCTCCTTGCGGAGAAAACTTTTGACTTGTAAATATCGGAGTTCCTGTCCATTCGGTAGTTCCAGTCTCTCCGTCATTTCTTATAAAGTCGCAAGTCTGTCCCCTGTGTACAAGTCCCTAATCGCTAGTGTCCCCCTGTCCTGTCTCCACCTCTTAAATGTTGAGTCTAACATGGCTGGTGAGAACCTGTGGTTGCTGCAGATACCCAGTGGTAATATTGCAAGTCTGGGAGGACCAGGCCGTCCAATCCTCTTTCCCAACGCCCCCCCCCCCCCCCCCACCCCCCCCTCCATCACCACCACATAAACGCCACAATCAATTTATCTATTCTTTGCAAAAAGGCCTTGGGGATGAAGATTGGTCTAGATCACATCAGGAAGAGGAACCTTGGCAGTCTTGAGGAATGATTGCTATCACTAAGGAGATAGTGATGGGCAAGCTAATGGGGCTAAAGATAGACAAGTCTCCTGGCCCTGATGGAATGCATCCCAGAGTTCTAAAAGAGATGGCTAGGGAAATTGCAAATGCACTAGTGGTGATTTACCAAAATTCACCAACCAGACTCTTGGGTGGTCCCGGTGGATTGGAAATCAGCAAACGTGACATCACTGTTTAAAAAAGGAGGTAGGCAGAAAGTGGGTAATTATAGGCCAGTTAGCTTAACTTTGGTAGTCGGGAAGGTGCTGGAATCTGGAATCAAGGAAGAAATAGCGAGGCATCTGGATGGAAATTGTCCCATTGGGCAGATGCAGCATGGGTTCATAAAGGGCAGGTGTTGCCTAACTAATTTAGTGGAATTTATTGAGGACATTACCAGTGTGGTAGATAACGGGGAGCCAATGGATGTGGTATATCTGGATTTCCAGAAAGTTTTTGACAAGGTGCCACACAAAAGGTTGCTCCATAAGATAAAGATGCATATCATTAAGGGTAAAGTAGTAGCATGGATAGAGGATTGGTTAATTAATAGAAAGCAAAGAGTCGGGATTAATGGGTGTTTCTCTGGTTGGCAATCTGTAGCTAGTGGTGTCCCTCAGGGATCAGTGTTGGGCCCACAATTGTTCACAATTTACATAGATGATTTGGAGTTGGGGACCAAGGGCAATGTGTCCAAGTTTGCAGATGACCCTAAGATTTGTGGTAAAGCAAAAGTCCAGAAGATACCAGAAGTCTGCAGAGGGATTTGGATAGGTTAAGTGAATGGGCTAGGGTCTGGTAGATGGAATACAATGCTGAAATGGCCAGGCAATTAAAGCGAAATTAGGGAAGAGTAAGAAATTGTGACTGTTTCAGCAAAACCTACAGCCCTCCAATGAAAGAATAAAGAATGTAGGAAGGGTGCCATTGAATTCTTGGAATCTGTAACATGGTTGATCAAACTTGGGAGCAGTTCACAACATGATTGAAACTCATGCCAATGCTACGAGGTGCAAAAGAAGAGTAATACGGCCATTCAGCAGCAGCCCACTGCCAACAATACACTTAACAAGTTCAGACATTGTTGCAGAGTCTAATTAAAAACAATGCTCCCAATTAAAAGAAGATGTTAGAAACAGGCAAACTAAACATGCAACACGGAGAGATACCGGACAGCAACAAAACTTACCAGCTGCTTCTTGTCTTCCTGAAAATGTGCTTTAACAAACATCTGTCCAACAGAATATGGAAGAACATATTCTGTAAAATCCACACACTTATCCCATCGTGCAGACAATGATGTCGCTCCTGTGACCACCTGAAAAGGTTGCAGACAATCAGCAAGACGTACAGCTCTTTCCATTGGGTGAGTTTTATCCTCCTTGTCTGTCCCAAAGAGAAGCCAGACAAGGTCCGAACTCCAATCTTAGCAGCTATATAACAGCTAACAACACTGACCCAAATTCATTGCAGCTTTCTTTCTCACTGTTTGTGAGATCTTACCTTGCAGAGATCATTGTCAGTTTTTCCTGACATTCTCTGCATCGTATAAAAAAGGGCAGTGACGTTGATATGCTGTGTGTATGATGCAATGGGATAATGATAATCTTTTAATAATAATCTTTATTGTCACAAGTAGGCTTACATTAACACTGCCATGAAGTTATTGTGAAAAGCCCCTAGTTGCCACATTACGGCGCCTGTTCGGGTACACGGAGGGAGAATTCAGAATGTCCAATTCACCTGACAGCATGTCTTTCAGGACTTGCGGGAGGAAACCGGAGCACCCGGAGGAAACCCACCAGACACGGGGAGAACATGCAGACTCCGCACAGAAAGTGACCCAACCCGGGAATCAAACTCGGAATCCT
Organism: Scyliorhinus canicula; assembly: GCF_902713615.1. Lineage (NCBI taxonomy): Eukaryota > Metazoa > Chordata > Chondrichthyes > Carcharhiniformes > Scyliorhinidae > Scyliorhinus > Scyliorhinus canicula. The sequence goes on along the minus strand of NC_052152.1, from coordinate 122,353,169 downwards.
GTGCTGTGAAGCAACAGTGCTAACCACTGTGCTACCGTGCTGCCAGGATGCACACTGTGTGTGTGTGATACACAGTGTGTACCCCATTGTAACGCACACACAGTGTATCCCATTGCGGGGTACAATGGGGTACACACTGCGTGTGTGTGTTATGTACAGTGCGTGTGTGTGATACAATGGGGGCAGCACGATAGCACAGTGGTTCGCACAGTTGCTGCACAGTTGATTCACAGCTTCAGGGTCCCAAGTTCGATTCCTGGCTTGGGTCACTGTCTGTGCGTAGTGTGCACGTTCTCCCCGTGTCTGTGTGTGTTTCCTCCGGGTGCTCTGGTTTCCTCCCACGGTCCAAAGGTGTGCAGGTTAGGTGGATTGACCATGCTAAATTGCCCTTAGTGTCCAAACAAGTTAGGCGTGGTTTCTGGGTTATGGGGATGAGTTGTGTCATGTGAGAGTACCTTTAAGAAATGGGTGTTTATAAATGGGTGTGTATATAAATATCTGCAGTGAGAGTATCTTTAAGAAATAGGTGTTTACTACTGCAGTGATGTCAGAGAGTGGGTGGAGCTGGACTGTCTGTCAGCGTTTTACTTTTGTTTTAGGCTGTTTGCTGCAGGGTGTGTTTTAGTTTTGTTTTCAGTGTTGGAGCTGAAGCCAGGCAGAGCAGGTGTACTGCTGTTCTCTCTGCCATCAAAAGACTATCTCTTGATCATTTGGTGAATTCAGAATTATAAATGTTCTCAGTAGTGAATATAAACCTAATGTGCTTCTGTTAAACTGTGTTCTTAAGTCTTCTGGATGTTAAAAGGACAGCTTACGGGTTACTTAGTGTTGTATTCTTAGGGGTTGTATTTGAATTTATGGTTGCAAAGGTGTTCACTATATGTTTCAAAAAGGTTAACTTGAGTTCATAGAATAAACATTGTTTTGCTTTAAAAATTACTTTTCCATTTCTGCTCTACCACACCTGTAGATTGGGCCGTGGGCTCCCCATACAACAATCTATTAAAAGTTGTGGGTCAGGTGAACTCCATGATACACTTTGGGGTTCTCTAAACCCTGGCAGATAACAAATTAGGGGCTCGAGGGGGGATTAAAGTCTATCTATTGGATTGGCTTTGTGAACTTAAAGGCAGTGAGGGGTGAGCATATTGTGGGTGCTTTTCAGGTGTGGTATTTTAGTTTAAGTGGGGGGTGTGTTGTGGACAATGGCTCTTTCAGAGGCTCTTAAGTTTTTGGGGGTGGAGACGGTCACACGCAGTACCTTACAGACAGAGACTAAAAGCATATTGTTAGGTTTGGCAAAAACATTGCAGTAAACATTACCTGACAAAATGCGAAAAGATGAGGTAATTATGGTGGTGGCTAAGCATTTAAAGTTGCTTGAGATACAGCTTGACTCATTGGAAATGGCAAAAAATTCAGTTTCAAATTAAATAAATGGAACATGAGAAAGAATTAAAGCAGCTTGAATACGAAAGAGATAGAGAAGAAAAAGAAAGAGAAAGGGAGATACAGATAAGGGAAAAAGCTAAAGAGAGAGAGTTTGAACTTCAGAAAATGGCCATGAAACATGAGTCAGTTAAAACTGGCAGGCATAAAGGGAAACGTACATTTGGATGATGTGGAGATGCCGGCGTTGGACTGGGGTGAGCACAGTAAGAAGTCTTACAACACCAGGTTAAAGTCCAACAGGTTTGATTCAAACACGAGCTTTCGGAGCGCAGCTCCTTCCTCAGGTGAATTTGGATGACAGTGATGAGGATAGTGAGAATGAGTATCATAGTCGAAGGCTTGGTGGGGATCTTTTTAAATATGTCCAAGCATTGCCAAGGTTTGATGAGAAGGAGGTAGAAGCCTTTTTCATTTCATTTGAGAAGGTAGCTAAACAAATGAAATGGCCACAGGACATATGAATATTACTGATTCAAATAAAGCTGGTAGGTAGGGCTAGTGAAGTGTATGCATCACTACCGGAGGAGGTATCTGGGACGTATGAGGAGGTGAAAAACTCCATCTTAGATGCATATGAACAAGTGCCTGAAGCTAAAAGCAAATTACTGCGGATTCTGGAATCTGAAACAAAAGAGAAAATGCTGGAAATTCTTAGCAGGTCTGGCCAGCATCTGTTGGGGGAGAAAAAAGCTAATGTTTCGAGTCCGATGACTCTTTGTCATAGCTTTGATAGCTTTGAAAATAGACAAAACATATGAAACTCTCAGAGAAATTATACTTTTGGAGGATTTAAAAATTCAAATTCCTGATGTAGTGAGAACTCATATGGAAGAGCAGAGGGTTAAAACTGCGAGATTAGCAGCAGAAATGGCAGGTGATTATGAATTAGTTCATAAATCAAAGCTTGGTTTCCGACATCAGTTTCAGCCTGTGAGGGATAGAAACTGGGGACATGAGAAATACTCAAGTGGTAAAGGTAAAGGTGATCTGATGGGAGATAATAAGGAGAGTGTACCTCAGATTAAAAAAGAAATCCAGGAGGGTGGAAAAGAAATGAAAAATTTCAAATGTTTTCACTGTAATAAACAAGGCCATGTAAAGTCACAGTGTTGGTGGTTCAAGAAAAGCACTGGGAAAGCCGATGTGGTAAAACAGGATAGGGTTTGTTAAAGTTGTAAAAGAAAGCCCAAGTGAAGTGAAGGAGGTGCAAAAATTGTACAGCCTGATCAAGAGGTGATTGATAAGAAGGTGCCAGATCTCTTCAAAGAATTTACTTGTGTGGGGAAAGTTTACTCATGTGTATCAGGAGGAGCAGGTAAAGAAGTCACAATTTTAAGAGATACAGGAGCCAGTCAATCTTTAATGGTAAGAGATGAGGAGTTATGTAGTTTGGGAAGAATGTTGCCAGAAAAGGTGGGAATATGTGGAATTCAGGGTGAGAGGGGTAGTGTTCAATTATATAAGGTAAGGTTGGAAAGTCCAGTGAAGAGTGGTGAAGTGGTAGTAGGAGTAATAGAGAAACTACCTTGTCCAGGAACACAGTTTATCTTGGGTAATGAAAAAGCTGGATCACAAGTGGGAGTGATGCCTACTGTGGTTGATAAGCCAGTGGAAAATCAGACAACTGAAGTGTTGATGGACGAATATCCTGGGATTTTTCCAGATTGTGTAGTAAGAAGATCGCAAAGTCACAGGTTAAGACAAGAGGAGAAATCAAAGAGTGAAGATGAAGTTGAAGTGCTATTATCAGAAACGATTTTTGATCAGATGGTTGAAAAAGAAGAACAGGTGGAAGATGAGGCAGATATTTTTAGTTCAGGAAAATTGACGGAGTTACAACAGAAAGATGTAGAAATAAAACGGATGTATCAGAAAGCATACAAGGAAGAGGAATCTGCATGTACACCAGAGTGTTATTACCATAAAAGTGATGTCTTGATGAGAAAATGGAGGCCTGTACATATGCAGGCGGTTGAAAAGTGGACAGAAGTTCATCAAGTAGTATTGCTGGTAAGGTATAGAAAGGAGGTGTTGCGAGTTGCACATGAGGTACCAGTGGGAGGTCATTTGGGAATAAGGAAACCTCAAGCTAAAATTCAAAACCATTTTTATTGGCCTGGATGACATAAAGATGTAGTTAAATTTTGTCAATCATGTCACACATGTCAAGTGATAGGGAAACCTCACACAGTGATAAAACCAGTGCCCTAAATACCAATTCCAGCATTTATAGAACATAGAACAGTACAGCACAGAACAGGCCCTTCGGCCCTCAATGTTGTGCCGAGCCATGATCACCCTACTCAAACCCATTTGAGGAACCTTTTACAAGGGTCTTAATTGATTGCGTAGGACCGCTTCCAAAAACTAAAAGTGGGAATCAATATATTTTGACTATAATGGATATGTCTACTGGGTTTCCAGAGGCCATCCCAGTATGTAATATTATAGCTAAAATGATTAGAACATAGAACATAGAAAAATACAGCACAGAACAGGCCCTTCAGCCCACGATGTTGTGCCGAACGTTTGTCCTAGATTAATCATAGATTATCATAGAATTTACAGAGCAGAAGGAGGCCATTCGGCCCATCGAATCTGCACCAGCTCTTGGAAAGAGCACCCTACCCAAGGTCAACACCTCCACCCTATCCCCATAACCCAGTAACCCCATCCAACACTAAGGGCAATTTTGGACACTAAGGGCAATTTATCATGGCCAATCCACCTAACCTGCATATCTTTGGACTGTGGGAAGAAACCGGAGCACCCGGAGGAAACCCACGCACATACGGGGAGGATGTTCAGACTCTGCACAGACAGCGACCCAAGCCGGAATCGAACCCGGGACCCTTTGTGGAGGAATTACTTCAATTCTTTATGAGATATGGACTACCCACAAAAATACAAACGGATCAATGATCAATTTTTACTTTGAGGTTATTTAAAGAAGTAATGGATAGCTCAGGAATAAAACAATTTAAATCAACTGCATACAATCCAGAATCGCAGGGAGCGTTAGAAAGGTGGCATCAGATATTAAAGACAATGTTGAGGGCTTATTGTCAAGATTATCCAGAGGATTGGGATAAAGGAATTCCATTCGTACTGTTTGCAATGAGGGATGCACCGAATGAGTCAACCAAATTCAGCCATTTTGAACTAATTTTTGGTCATGAGGTAAGACGACCACTTAAATTGATTTAGGAAAAATTGGTGAGTGAGAAATCAGAAATTACATTTTTGGATTACGTGTCAAATTTTAGGCAACGATTAAATAGAGCAGGTGAATTCGCTCAACAGCTTTTGAAAGTTGCACAAAATGTGATGAAACGGGTAGCGGACAAGACATCCAAAGTTTGTAGTTCTGTCAGTGGAGATAAAGTTTTAGTGTTGTTACCAGTGGTAGGTGAACCTTTAAAAGCTAGGTTTTGTGGACCTTATCAGATTGAAAGGAAATTAAGTGAGGTGAATTATGTGGTAAAAACACCAGATAGAAGGAAGACTCATCGAGTGTGTCATGTGAATATGCTTAAAAGGTACTTTGAAAGGGAAGGAGAAAAAAAGGAGGTTTAATGATTCTGACTCAAAGTGATGAATCAAATGCAGATGACTGTGAATTTGACATACCTCAAATTAAATTGGAAAATGACGATGTTCTTAAAAATTGGAATAAATTGTTGAGTTACCTTCTAGAGGAAAAATGAACTGACCTGAAAGAGTTATTGATATCACATGGGCAAGTTTGTAGTGATAAATTGGGAAGTACTAAAATGGCTATACATGATGTAGATGTGGGAAATGCTATTCCAATCAAACAACATCCATTTAGACTTAACCTTTTAAAATTGGCACAGGTTAACAAAGAGATTGAGAATATGCTTTAAAATGGCATAATTGAAGTGGGTTGCATCTAATGGAGCTCACCCATAGTGATGGTACCTAAACCAGACGGTTCCCAATGGTTGTGTGTGGGACTTTAGAAAGGTTGATGCAGTTCCAAGAATGGACTCTTATCCTATCCCATGTTTGGAGGATTGCATTGAGAAAGTGGGACAATCAGCTGTTATTTCCAAACTGGATTTACTTAAAGGTTACTTAAAGGTGGGCAGCACGGTAGCATAGTGGTTAGCATAAATGCTTCACAGCTCCAGGGTCCCAGGTTCGATTCCCGGCTGGGTCACTGTCTGTGTGGAGTCTGCACGTCCTCCCCGTGTGTGCGTGGGTTTCCTCCGGGTGCTCCGGTTTCCTCCCACAGTCCAAAGATGTGCGGGTTAGGTGGATTGGCCATGCTAAAATTGCCCGTAGTGTCCTAAAAATGTAAGGTTAAGGGGGGGGGGGGGTTGTTGGGTTACGGGTACAGGGTGGATACGTGGGTTTGAGTAGGGTGATCATTGCTCGGCGCAACATCGAGGGCCGAAGGGCCTGTTCTGTGCTGTACTGTTCTATGTTCTGTGTTACTGGCAGGTACCTTTATCCAAAAGGGCGAAGGAGGTTTCAGCTTTTGTGACTCCAGGTGGTATATACCAATTCAATGTTATGCCATTTGGCGTGAAAAACGCCCAAGCCACATTTCAACAGTTAACTAACAAAGTTGTTTCAGGATTACCCAATTGTGCGGTATACATCGACGATCTGGTAATTTTCAGCCAGACATGGACAGGACATTTGAAACATCTGATGGAGTTATTCGATCGACTTCAGGAGGCAGGTTTGGTGATAAACCTCGCCAAAAGTGTATTTGGAAGTTACTTTCCTTGAGGACTTTCCGATACCCTCGAGATTAAGGGAAATAATGTGATTTCTTGGCATGAGCGGATTTGATTGAACATTTGTGCAAATGTTTTGAAGCGCGATTGCTCCACTGAAGGACTTGCTGAAGAAACATCGAAAATTTCAATGGACAGCAGAGTATCAACAGGCATTTGACTGCCTGAAAGCTGTGATAACCAATGCTTCTGTGTTGGAGAATTACAAGGGACTCTGTGATCAGATTGAACTAAAGTATCTGACTTTAAAGAGAAATGCCGAGGCATAGAGAAATGGACGGATCGTGCAGAGACCTTCTTGTTCAATCAAGAGGGATTCCAGTTGGAGGAAGAAGAAAAAAAAAAGGACTATATTATTATACCTGTTCGCGTGTGTTGTCTTTTTTTTAAACGATAAAGTATATTTACTGTGTGCATTTCTTTAAGGATGGTGAAAAGGTGAAAAATGAAACCATCTTGAAGTTGATGGTTTATTTTTTTTCTTGGGGGGAGGTGTCGTGACAATGTCACTTTAAGAAATGTTTGGCTGCTTATATTACTGCAGTGATGTCAGAGTGAGGGTGGAGCTGGGTTGTCTGTCAGCTTTTTACTTACGTTTTAGGTTGTTTGCTGCAGGGTGTGTTTTAGTTTTGTGTTCAGTGTTGGAGCTAAAATCAGACAGAGCAGGTGTGCTGTTGATCTCTCTGCCATCAAAAGACTATCTCTTGATCATTTGGTGAATTCAGAATTATAAATATTTTCAGTAGTGACTTTAACCTGATGTGCTTCTGTTAAAGGTTATGTTTTTTTATCAGTCTTCTGGATGTAAAAAGGCAGTGTAAGCATTACTTAGTGTTGTTTTCTTTGGGGGTTGTATTTGAATTAATGGTTGCTAAGATGTTTGTTTTAAAAAGGTTAACTTGAGTTCATAGAATAAACATTGTTTTGCTTAAAAAATAATTGACCATTTCTGCTGTACCACACCTGTAGAGTGGCAGGTATGCTCCCCATACCACAATCTATTAAAGGTCGTGGGTCAGGTGAACTCCATGATACACTTTGGGATTCTCTAAACTCTGGCCCATAACAGGATGATACGATGGGATGCACACTGTGTGCGTGTGATACAGTGGGGTACACACCGTGTGTGTGATACAATGCGGTACAAACTGTGTGTGTGTGTACATATATCCCATTGTATCACACAAACAGTGTGAACACCATTGCATCACACACATACAGTGAGATACAATGGGATACACACTCTGTGTGTGAGATACAATGGGATATACACTGTATGTGTGTGATACAATGGGATGCACACTGTGTGTGTGATTCAATGGGATACACACTGTATGTGTGTGATACAATGGGATGCACACTGTGTGTGAGGTACAATGGGACACACACTGTGTGTGTGTGATACAATGGGACAGACACTGTGGGTGTGTGATACAATAGGATACACACTGTATGTGTGTGATACAATGGGATGCACACTGTGTGTGAGGTACAATGGGACACACACTGTGTGTGTGTGATACAATGGGACAGACACTGTGGGTGTGTGATACAATGGGATAGACAATTGTGTGTGAGATACAATGGGATGCTCACTGTGTGTGTGTGTGTGATACAATGGGGTACACACCGTGTGTGTGATGCAATGGAATCCACACTGTGCGTGTTTGTGTGATACAATGGGATGCACACTGTATGTGTGTGATACAATGGGATGCACACTGTGTGTGAGATACAATGGGAAACACACCGTGTGTGTGTGATACAATGCGATACACACTGTGTGTGTGTATCACATTGTATCACACAAACAGTACAAATCCCTTTGCATCACACACATACAGTGAGATACAATGGGATAGACACATGTGTGTAAGATACAATGGGATATACACTCTGTGTGTGTGTGTGATACAATGGGAGACACATTGTGTGTGAGATGCAATTTGATACACACTGTGTCAGTGAGATACAATGGGATACACAGAGGGGATGTGAGATACAATAGGATGCACACTGTGTGTGTGTGACACAATAGGATGCACACTGTGTCTGTGTGATACAATGGGGATCACACTGTGTGTGAGATACAATGGTATACACACTGTGTGTGTAATACAATGGGGTACACACTGTGTGTGTGATACCATGGGATTATCATTGTGTGCGTGTGATACAGTGGGGTACATACCATGTGTGTGATACAATGGGATACACACTGTGTGTGTTTGTGTGATATAATGGCATACACACTGTGTGTGTGTGTGTATCCCATTGTACCACACAAACAGTGTGAATGCCATTACAGCACACACACACAGTGAGATACAATGGGATACACACTGAGTGAGTGAGATACAATGAGATACACACTGTGTGTGTGATACAATGAGATACACACTGTGTGTGTGATATAATGGGGACACAGCGTATATGTGTGTGATACAATGGGATACACTGGAGTGCTGAACTGGTTGTATTTGAGTGCGAAGTGAGAGTCTGGTGACTGAGGGAGTATAAGGGTTCATTTTTATTTAAAGTCTAGTATTTCTTTTATTTAGTTAATTAACTTAAAAGTTACTGTTTGGTCTATAAGAAGGTGAATTTTGACTCAGCTTCAAACAAGGTTCTACTTGTAGGTACTTGCAGCTGGAGCTTGTTAATTAGTTAATTGGATCAGGCCAGTTTTCAGAGGCTAGAGTCACAGTATAAATCTGAGCTAGTTACAGTGCAGACTTTGTTTGCACTGGAGTGCTGAACTGGTTGCATTTGAGTGCTACAGTGAGAGTTTAGTGACTGAGGGAGTGCTGAACTGGTTGCATTTGAGTGCTACAGTGAGAGTTTGGTGACTGAGGGAGTGCTGACCCTGTTGCATTTGAGTGCTACAGTGAGAGTTTGGTGACTGAGGGAGTGCTGAACTGGTTGCATTTGAGTGCTACAGTGAGAGTTTGGTGACTGAGGGAGTTAGGTGAGGAGGGAGTAAGGTGCTCCTTACATTTCATTTCCTATATTTATCAAAGAGCGTGAAGGGAGCCAGGAGTTTAGAGTATAGCTGGCTGGAAGCAGAGTCGGAGGGCGGAGGTCCAGTTGGTCTACGGGGCAGATAATTCTGTAAAGTAAGAGGGGATGGAGGCTAGGGCAGTTGCATGCTCCTCCTGCAGGATGTGGGTGGTGAGGGATACCACTGGTGTCCCCGCTGACTATACATGCGGGAAGTGCACCCAACTCCAGCTCCTCAGAGACCGTGTTAGGGAACTGGAGCTGGAGCTGGATGAACTTCGGATCATCCGGGAGGCAGAGGGGGTTATCGAGAAGAGTTACAGGGAGGTAGCCACACCCAAGGTACTGAACAAGAGTAGCTGGGTTACAGTCAGGGAAATGAAAACTAACAGGCAGACAGTGCAGGGATCCCTCGTGGCCGTTCCCCTTCAAAACAAGTATACCGTTTTGGATGCTGTTGGGGGGGATGACCTACCAGGGGAAGGTCCTAGCGGCCAGGTCTCTGGCACTGAGTCTGGCTCTGGGGCTCAGAAGGGAAGGGGGGAGCATAGAAAAGCAATAGTAATAGGAGATTCAATGGTTAGGGCAATAGATAGGAGATTCTGTGGTCGCGAGCGAGCGAGAAGGTATATTGCCTCCCGGGTGCCAGGGCCAGGGATGTCTCGGATCGTGTCTTCAGGATCCTGAAGGGGGTGGGTGAGCAGCCAGAAGTCGTGGTGCACATTGGTACCAACGACGTAGGTAGGGCAAGGGGTGTGGAGGTAATAAAGAAGTTTAGGGAGTTAGGCTGGAGGTTAAAGGCCAGGACAGACAGAGTTGTCATCTCTGGTTTGTTGCCGGTGCCACGTGATAGCGAGGCTAGGAATAGGGAGAGAGTGCAGTTGAACACGTGGCTGCAGGAATGGTGTAGGAGGGAGGGCTTCAGGTATTTGGATAATTGGAGCGCATTCTGGGGAAGGTGGGACCTGTACAAGCAGGACGGGTTGCATCTGAACCAGAGGGGCACCAATATCCTGGGGGGGAGGTTTTCTAGTACTCTTCGGGAGGGTTTAAACTAATTTGGCAGGGGAATGGGAACCGGATTTGTAGTCCAGCATCTAAGGAAGCCGATACTCAGGACGCCAAAGCAAGTAGTGATACAGTGGGGAAGGTAACAATGACAAAGGAGAGTACTTGCAGGCAAGGAGATGGGTTGAAGTGTGTATACTTCAACGCAAGAAGTACCAGGAATAAGGTGAGTGAACTTAAGGCATGGATCGGTACTTGGGACTACGATGTGGTGGCCATCACGGAAACTTGGATAGAAGAGTGGCAGAAATGGTTGTTGGAGGTTCCTGGTTATAGATGTTTCAATAAGATTAGAGAGGGTGGTAAAAGAGGTGGGGGGTGGCATTGTTAATGAGAGATAGTATAACTGCTGCAGAAAGGCAGTTCGAGGAGGATCTGCCGACTGAGGTAGTCTGGGTTGAAGTCAGAAATAGGAAAGGAACAGTCACCTTGTTGGGAGTTTTCTATAGGCCCCCCAATAGCAGCAGAGATGTGGAGGAACAGATTGCGAAACAGATTTTGGAAAGGTGCAGAAGCCACAGGGTAGTAGTCATGGGTGACTACAACTTCCCAAACATTGAGTGGAAACTCTTTAGATCAAATAGTTTGGATGGGGTAGTGTTTGTGCAGTGTGTCCAGGAAGCTTTTCTAACACAGTATAGATTGTCCGACCAGAGGGGAGGCCATATTGGATTTGGTTCTTGGTAATGAACCAGGGCAGGTGATAGATTTGTTAGTGGAGGAGCATTTTGGAGGTAGTGACCACAATTCTGTGACTTTCACTTTAGTAATGGAGAGGGATAGGTGCGTGCAACAGGGCAAGGTTTACATTTGGGGGAAGGGTAAATACAATGCTGTCAGACAAGAATTGAAGTGCATACGTTGGGAACATAGGTTGTCAGGGAAGGACACAAGTGAAATGTGGAACTTGTTCAAGGAACAGGTACTGCCTGTTTTTGATATGTGTGTGCCTGTCAGGCAGGGAAGAGATTGTCGAGTGAGGGAACCATGGTTGACAAGAGAGGTTGAATGTCTCGTTAAGAGGAAGAAGGAGACTTGCGTAAGGCTGAGGAAACAAGGTTCAGACAGGGCGCTGCAGGGATACAAGATAGCCAGGAGGGAACTGAAGAAAGGGATTAGGAGAGCTAAGAGAGGGCATGAAAAATCTTTGGCGGGTAGGATCAATGAAAACCCCAAGGCCTTTTACACATATGTGAGAAATATGAGAATGACTAGAGCGAGGATAGGTCCGATCAAGGACAGTAGCAGGAGATTGTGTATTGAGTCTGAAGAGATAGGAGAGGTCTTGAACGAGTATTTTTCTTCAGTATTTACGAATGAGAGGGGCCATATTGTTGGAGAGGACAGTGTGAAACAGACTGGTAAACTTGAGGAGATACTTGTTAGGAAGGAAGATGTGTTGGGCATTTTGAAAAACTTGAGGATAGACAAGTCCCCCGGACTTGACGGGATATATCCAAGGATTCTATGGGAAGCAAGAAATGAAATTGCAGAGCCGTTGGCAATGATCTTTTCGTCCTCGCTGTCAACAGGGGTGGTACCAGAGGATTGGAGAGTGGCGAATGTCGTGACCCTGTTCAAAAAAGGGAATAGGGATAACCCTGGGAATTACAGGCCAGTTAGTCTTACTTCGGTGGTAGGCAAAGTAATGGAAAGGGTACTGAGGGACAGGATTTCTGAGCATCTGGAAAGACACTGCTTGATTAGGGATAGTCAGCACGGATTTGTGAGGGGTAGGTCTTGCCTTACAAGTCTTATTGACTTCTTTGAGGAGGTGACCAAGCATGTGGATGAAGGTAAAGCAGTGGATGTAGTGTACATGGATTTTAGTAAGGCATTTGATAAGGTTCCCCATGGTAGGCTTATGCAGAAAGTAAGGAGGCATGGGATAGTGGGAAATTTGGTCAGTTGGATAACGAACTGGCTAACCGATAGAAGTCAGAGAGTGGTGGTGGATGGCAAATATTCAGCCTGGAGCCCAGTTACCAGTGGCATACCGCAGGGATCAGTTCTGGGTCCTCTGCTGTTTGTGATTTTCATTAACGACTTGGATGAGGGAGTTGAAGGGTGGGTGAGTAAATTTGCAGATGATACGAAGATTGGTGGAGTTGTGGATAGTGAGGAGGGCTATTGTCGGCTTCAAAGAGACATAGATAGGATGCAGAGAAGTGGCAGATGGAGTTTAACCCTGACAAGTGTGAGGTTGTCCATTTTGGAAGGACAAATATGAATGCGGAATACAGGGTTAACGGTAGGGTTCTTGGCAATGTAGAGGAGCAGAGAGATCTTGGGGTCTATGTTCATAGATCTTTGAAAGTTGCCACTCAAGTGGATAGAGCTGTGAAGAAGGCCTATGGTGTGCTAGCGTTCATTAGCAGAGGGATTGAATTTAAGAGCCGTGAGGTGATGATGCAGCTGTACAAAACCTTGGTCAGGCCACATTTGGAGTACTGTGTGCAGTTCTGGTCACCTCATTTTAGGAAGGATGTGGACTCTTTGGAAGAGGTGCAAAGGAGATTTACCAGGATGTTGCCTGGAATGGAGAGTAGGTCTTACGAGGAAAGGTTGAGGGTGCTAGGCCTTTTCTCATTAGAACGGAGAAGGATGAGGGGCGACTTGATAGAGGTTTATAAGATGATCAGGAGAATAGATAGAGTAGACAGTCAGAGACTTTTTCCCCGGGTGGAACAAACTATTACAAGGGGACATAAATTTAAGGTAAATGGTGGAAGATATAGGGGGGATGTCAGAGATAGGTTCTTTACCCAGAGAGTAGTGGGGGCATGGAATGCACTGCCTGTGGAAGTAGTTGAGTCGGAAACGTTAGGGACCTTCAAGCGGCTATTGGATAGGTACATGGATTAGGGTAGAATAATGGAGTGTAGATTAATTCCTTCTTAAGGGCAGCACGGTAGCATTGTGGATAGCACAATTGCTTCACAGCTCTAGGGTCCCAAGTTCGATTTCGACTTGGGTCACTGTCTGTGTGGAGTCTGCACATCCTCCCCGTGTGTGCGTGGGTTTCCTCCGGGTATTCCGGTTTCCTCCCACAGTCCAAAGATGTGCAGGTCGGGTGGATTGGCCATGATAAATTGCCCTTAGTGTCCAGAATTCTATGATTAACATCGGACAAAAGTTCGGCACAACATCGTGGGCCGAAGGGCCTTTCCGGGCTGTCTTTCTCTATACCTATACACACTGTGCATGTGTGATACAATGGTAGACACACTGTGTGTGAAATACAATGGGACACACAGTGTGTGTGCGAAATACAATGGGATACACACTGTGTGTGGGATTCAATGGGATGCACACTGTGTGTGTGCGAAATATAATGGGATACACACTGTGTTTGAGATACAATGGGATGCACAGTGTGTGTGAGATACAATGGGATACACACTCTGTGTGAGATACAATGGGACACACACTGTGTGTGTGTGTGTGTGTGTGTGTGTGTGTGTGATACAATGGGATACACACTGTTTGTGTGTGATACACTGGGATACACAATGTGTGGGTGATACAATGAGATACACAATGTGTGTGATACAATGGGATACACACTGTGTGTGTGATACAATGGGGTATAAACTGTGTGTGTGATACAATGGGATACACACTGTGTGTGTGATACAATGGGATACACACTGTGTGTGTGATACAATGGGATACACACTGTGTGTGTGATATAATGGGATACACACTGTGTGTGACACAATGGGATACACAATGTGTGTGTGACACAATGGGATACACACTGTGTGTGATACAATGGGATACACACTGTGTGTGTGATACAATGGGGTATAAACTGTGTGTGTGATACAATGGGATACACACTGTGTGTGTGATACAATGGGATACACACTGTGTGTGTGATACAATGGGATACACACTGTGTGTGTGATACAATGGGGTATAAACTGTGTGTGTGATACAATGGGATACACACTGTGTGTGTGATACAATGGGATACACACTGTGTGTGTGATACAATGGGATACACACTGTGTGTGTGATATAATGGGATACACACTGTGTGTGACACAATGGGATACACAATGTGTGTGTGACACAATGGGATACACACTGTGTGTGATACAATGGGATACACACTGTGTGTGTGATACAATGGGGTATAAACTGTGTGTGTGATACAATGGGATACACACTGTGTGTGTGATACAATGGGATACACACTGTGTGTGTGATACAATGGGATACACACTGTGTGTGTGATACAATGGGGTATAAACTGTGTGTGTGACACAATGGGATACACACTGTGTGTGATACAATGGAATACACACTGTGTGTGTGATACAATGGGATACACATTGTGTGTGTGATACAATGGGATACACACTGTGCGTGTGATATAATGGGATGCACACTGTGTGTGTGATACAATGGGGATCACACTGTGTGTGAGTGATACAATGGGGTACACACCGTGTGTGTGATACAATGCGATAGACACTTTGTGTGTGTGTATCCCATTGTATCACACAAACAGTGTGAACGTCATTGCATCACACACACACAGTGAGATACAATGGGATGCACACTGTGTTTGATACAATGGGATACACACCGTGTGTGTGAGGTACAATGAGATGTATACTGTGTGTGTGTGAAATACAATGGGATACACACTGTGTGTGTGAGATACAATGGGATACACACTGTGTGTGTGCGAAATACAATGGGATACACAGTGTGTGTGAGATACAATGGGATACACACTGTGTGTGTGCGAAATACAATGGGATACACACTGTGTGTGTGAGATACAATGGGATGCACACTGTGTGTGTGAGATACAATAGGATGCACACTATGTGTGTGTGAAATACAATGGGATACACACTGTGTGTGAGATACAATGGGATGCACACTGTGTGTGTGTGAAATACAATGGGATACACAGTGTGTGTGAGATACAATGGGATGCACACTGTGTGTGTGCGAAATACAATGGGATGCACACTGTGTGTGTGAGATACAATGGGATGCACACTGTGTGTGTGAGATACAATAGGATGCACACTATGTGTGTGTGAAATACAATGGGATACACACTGTGTGTGAGATACAATGGGATACACACTGTGTGTGATACAATGAAATACACAATGTGTGTGTGTTACAATGGGATACACAGTGTGTGTGAGATACAATGGGATACACACTGTGTGTGTGTGATACAATGGGATACGCACTGTGTGTGAGATACAATGGGACACACAGTGTGTGTGTGTGTGTGATACAAAGGGATACACACTGTTTAGAACATAGAACATAGAACATTACAGCGCAGTATGGGCCCTTCGGCCCTCGATGTTGCGCCGACCTGTGAAACCATCTGAAGCCTATCTGACCTACACTATTCCATTTTCATCCATATGTCTATCCAGTGACCACTTAAATGCCCTTAAAGTTGGCGAGTCTACTACTGTTGCAGGCAGGGCGTTCCACACCCCTACTACTCTCTGAGTAAAGAAACTGCCTCTGACATCTGTCCTGTATCTACCACCCCTCAATTTAAAGCTATGTCCCCTCGTGTTGGTTATCACCATCCGAGGAAAGAGACTCTCACTGTCCACCCTATCTAACCCTCTGACTATCTTATATGTCTCTATTAAGTCACCTCTCAGCCTTCTCCTCTCTAACGAAAACAACCTCAAGTCCCTGAGCCTTTCCTCGTAAGACCTTCCCGCCATACCAGGCAACATCCTAGTAAATCTCCTCTGAACCCTTTCCAAAGCTTCCACATCCTTGCTATAATGTTGAGACCAGAACTGCACGCAGTACTCCAGGAGCGGCCGCACCAGAGTTATGTACAGCTGCAGCATGACCTTGTGGTTCCGAAACTCAATCCCCCTACTGATAAAGGCTAGCACACCATATGCCTTCTTAACAGCCCTATTAACCTGGGTGGCAACTTTCAGGGATTTATGTACCTGGATGCCGAGATCTCTATGTTCATCTACACTACCAAGAATCTTGCCATTAGCCCAGTACTCTGCATTCCTGTTACTCCTTCCAAAGTGAACCACCTCACACTTTTCCGCATTAAACTCCATCTGCCACCTCTCAGCCCAGCTCTGCAGCTTATCTATGTCCCTCTGTATCCTATAACATCCTTCAGCACTATACACAACTCCACCGACCTTCGTGTCATCTGCAAATTTACTAACCCATCCTTCTACACCCTCTTCCAGGTCATTTATAAAAATGACAAACAGCAGTGGCTCCAAAACAGATCCTTGCGGTACACCACTAGTAACTGAACTCCAGGATGAACATTTGCCATCTTCTTTCAGCTAGCCAATTACTGATCCAAACCGCTAAAACACCTTCAATCCCATACTTCCGTATTTTCTGCAATAGACTACCGTGGGGAACCTTATCAAACGCCTTACTGAAATCCATATACACCCCATCAACCGCTTTACCCTCATCCACCTGTTTGGTCACCTTCTCAAAAAACTCAATAAGGTTTGTGAGGCGTGACCTACCCTTCGAAAAACCGTGTTGACTATCGCTAATCAACTTGTTCTTTTCATGATGATTATAAACCCTATCTCTAATAACCTTTTCCAACATTTTACCCACAACCGAAGTAAGGCTCACAGGTCTATAATTACCAGGGTTGTCTCTACTCCCCTTCTTGAACAAGGGGACAACATTTGCTATCCTCCAGTCTTCCGGCAATATTCCTGTCGACGAAGACGACATAAAGATCAAGGACAAAGGCTCTGCAATCTCCTCCCTGGCTTTCCAGAGAATCCTAGGATAAATTCCATCTGGCCCAGGGGACTTATCTATTTTTACATTTTCCAAAATACACTGGGATACACACTGTGAGTGATACAATGGGATACGCATTGTGTGTGATACAATGGGATGCACACTGTGTGCGAAATACAATGTGATACACACTGTGAGTGTAATACAATGGGATACACACTGCGTGTGATACAATGGGATACACACTGTGTGTGTGATACAATGGGATACACACTGTGTGTGTGATACAATGGGATGCACACTGTGTGTGTGATACAATGGGATACACACTGTGTGTGTGATACAATGGGATGCACACTGTGTGTGATACAATGGGATACACACTGTGTGTGTGATACAATGGGATACACATTGTGTGTGTGATACAATGGGGTATATACTGTGCGTGTGATACGATGGGATACACACTGTGTGTGTGATACAATGGGATATACACTGTGTGTGTGATACAATGGGATACACACTGTGTGTGTGATAAAATGGGATATACACTGTCTGTGTGATACAATGGGATACACACTGTGTGTGATACAATGGGATACACACTGTGTGTGATACAATGGGATACACACTGTGTGTGTGATACAATGGGATACACACTGTGTGTGTGATATAGACTGTGCACGTGATACTATGGGATACATACTGTGTGTGTGAGAAACACTGTGTGTGATACAAAGGGAGACACACTTTGTGTGTGAGACACACTGTGTGTGTGATACAATGGGATACACACTGTGTGTGTGATACATTGGGATACACACTGTGTGTGTGATACAACGGGATACTCACTGTGTGTGTGATACAATGGGACACACTTTTTCTGTGATGCAATGGGATACACATTGTGTGTGAGAAACACTGTGTGATATAATGGGATACACACTGTGTGTGTGAGACACACTGTGTGTGTGTGATACAATGAGATACACACTGTGTGTGTGATACAATGGGGTACACACTGTGTGTGTGATACAATGGGATACACACTGTGTGTGTGATACAATGGGATACACACTGTGTGTGTGATACAATGGGATGCACACTGTGTGTGATAAAATGGGATACACACTGTGTGTGTGATACAATGGGGTATACACTGTGCGTGTGATACGATGGGATACACACTGTGTGTGATACAATGGGATATACACTGTGTGTGTGATACAATGGGATACACACTGTGTGTGTGATAAAATGGGATATACACTGTGTGTGTGATACAATGGGATACACACTGTGTGTGATACAATGGGATACACACTGTGTGTGTGACACAATGGGATACACACCGTGTGTGTGATACAATGGGATATACACTGTGTGTGATATAATGGGATACACACTGTGTGTGTGATATAATGGGATACACACTGTGTGTGACACAATGGGATACACACTGTGTGTGTGATACAATGGGATACACACTGTGTGTGTGATACAATGGGATACACACTGTGTGTGTGATATAGACTGTGTGCGTGATACTATGGGATACACACTGTGTGTGAGAGAAACACTGTGTGTGATACAAACGGAGACACACTTTGTGTGTGAGACACACTGTGTGTGTGATACAATGGGATACACACTGTGTGTGTGATACAATGGGATACACACTGTGTGTGTGATACATTGGGATACACACTGTGTGTGTGAAAAATGGGATACACACTGTGTGTGTGATACAACGGGATACTCACTGTGTGTGTGATACAATGGGACACACTTTTTCTGTGATACAATGGGATACACATTGTGTGTGAGAAACACTGTGTGTGATACAATGGGATACACACTGTGTGTGTGAGACACACTGTGTGTGTGTGATACAATGAGATACACACTGTGTGTGTGATACAATGGGATACACACTGTGTGTGTGAGACACACTGTGTGTGTGTGATACAATGAGATACACACTGTGTGTGTGATACAATGGGGTACACACTGTGTGTGTGATACAATGGGATACGCACTGTGTGTGTGATACAATGGGATACACACTGTGTGTGTGATACAATGGGATACACACTGTGTGTGTGATACAATGGGATACGCACTGTGTGTGTGATACAATGGATTACGCACTGTGTGTGATACAATGGGATACACACTGTGTGTGTGAAACAATGGGATACGCACTGCATGTGATACAATGGGATACACACTGTGTGTGTGATACAATGGGATACACACTGTGTGTGTGATACAATGGGATACACACTGTGTGTGTGATATACACTGTGTGTGTGATACAATGGGATACACACTGTGTGTGAGATACAATGGGATGCATACTGTGTGTGTGATGCACACTGTGTGTGTGATACAATGGGATGCACACTGTGTGTGTGAGATACAATGGGATACACACACTGTGTGTGTCAGATACAATGGGAAACACACACTGTGTGTGTGAGATACAATGGGATACACACACTTTGTGTGGGAGATACAATTGGATACACACACTGTGTGTGGGAGATACAATGGGATACACACACTGTGTGTGTGAGATACAATGGGATATACACTGTGTGTGTGATATAATGTGATACACACTGTGTATGTGATATAATGGGATACACACTGTGTGTGACACAATGGGATACACACTGTGTGTGTGATACAATGGGATACACACTGTGTGTGTGATACAATGGGATACACACTGTGTGTGTGATATAGACTGTGTGCGTGATACTATGGGATACACACTGTGTGTGTGATATAATGGGATACACACTGTGTTTGAGATACAATGGGATGCACAGTGTGTGTGAGATACAATGGGATACACACTCTGTGTGAGATACAATGGGACACACACTGTGTGTGTGTGTGTGTGTGTGTGTGTGTGATACAATGGGATATACACTGTGTGTGTGATACAATGGGATACACACTGTGTGTGTGACACAATGGGATACACACTGTGTGTGTGATACAATGGGATATACACTGTGTGTGTGATACAATGGGATATACACTGTGTGTGTGATACAATGGGATATACACTGTGTGTGTGATATAATGGGATACACACTGTGTGTGTGATATAATGGGATACACACTGTGTGTGACACAATGGGATACACACTGTGTGTGTGATATAATGGGATACACACTGTGTGTGACACAATGGGATACACACTGTGTGTGTGATACAATGGGATACACACTGTGTGTGTGATACAATGGGATACACACTGTGTGTGTGATATAGACTGTGTGCGTGATACTATGGGATACACACTGTGTGTGAGAGAAACACTGTGTGTGATACAAATTGAGACACACTTTGTGTGTGAGACACACTGTGTGTGTGATACAATGGGATACACACTGTGTGTGTGATACATTGGGATACACACTGTGTGTGTGATACATTGGGATACACACTGTGTGTGTGAAAAATGGGATACACACTGTGTGTGTGATACAACGGGATACTCACTGTGTGTGTGATACAATGGGACACACTTTTTCTGTGATACAATGGGATACACATTGTGTGTGAGAAACACTGTGTGTGATACAATGGGATACACACTGTGTGTGAGACACACTGTGTGTGTGTGATACAATGAGATACACACTGTGTGTGATACAATGGGGTACACACTGTGTGTGTGATACAATGGGATACGCACTGTGTATGTGATACAATGGGATACACACTGTGTGTGTGATACAATGGGATACACACTGTGTGTGTGATACAATGGGATACGCACTGTGTGTGTGATACAATGGATTACGCACTGTGTGTGTGATACAATGGGATACACACTGTGTGTGTGAAACAATGGGATACGCACTGCGTGTGATACAATGGGATACACACTGTGTGTGTGATACAATGGAATACACACTGTGTGTGTGAAACAATGGGATACGCACTGCATGTGATACAATGGGATACACACTGTGTGTGTGATACAATGGGATACACACTGTGTGTGTGATATACACTGTGTGTGTGATACAATGGGATACACACTGTGTGTGAGATACAATGGGATGCATACTGTGTGTGTGATGCACACTGTGTGTGTGATACAATGGGATACACACACTGTGTGTGTCAGATACAATGGGAAACACACACTGTGTGTGTGAGATACAATGGGATACAAACTGTGTGTGATAAAATGCAGTACACACTGTGTGTGTTTGTAATACAATGAGATACACACTGAGTGTGTGATACAATGGGGCACATGCTGCATGTGTGCAATGCAATAGGGTACACTCCCGATGCCGCTAATTCCAGCTGTCAGCACTTACCTTGAAAAACTGAAGGCGCCTTGTGAGGAATCGATGGCTGAGATTTCCGAGCCTCCTGTACACAATCCTCCACACAATGTAGTTGGCAATTGTTCTGGAATCGGGTGACAGAATTGGACAGAGTTACTTCATTCAACATCAGAGAGTGGGTGAACTGAAGTATGCAAGGATCCATGGATAGAGCAACATACGCAAATAATGGAATTTAAATCTTCCATCACATTAACCTTACCTGTTGTCCACAGTGTCCAACAGCTGGAACAAATCCTTGAAATACTGGGGAACATGCACAATGACCTCTTCTGATGTGTTGATGTGTGAAAGCTCAGGGTAGAGATCAGCATCGATCACCAGCTTTATATACTTCAGCCAATCAAACTGAGAACACAAGATTATTTATCACAAGTTATGAAATGCTGGAATGTTACAGTGCTACAGACACGACAGCTGGAGCGAGCCTCCCGCTGGCAAATGCCGTCCAGCTGCCTGCTCCACTGCAACCTTAGGCAGACTTCCTCATCTCACACAAATCCTACAAGCTGACATCGCAGTTTGGGAGATTTCGCAGGAAAGTTGGGGCTGATGGGAGTATACTCGGACTGGAGTACATAGGGCTGTTGAACATTGAATGAATTACACAGCAGAATATAGAACATATAGTGTAGAAGGAGGCCATTCGGCCCATCGAGTCTCTACCAACCCACGTAAGCCCTCATTTTCACCCCATTCCCGTAACCCAATAACACCTCCTAACCTTTTTGGACACTACGGGCAATATAGCACAGCCAATCCACCTATCTGCACATCTTTGGACTGTGGGAGGAAACCAGAGCACCCGGAGGAAACCCACACAGACACTGGGAGAACGTGCAGACTCCGCACAGACAGTGACCCAGCCGGGAATCGAACCTGGGACCCTGGAGGTCATGAGTACTGGCTTCAATGAGCATCCCCTGCTCTCAATTCACTGTGAAGCCAGACCTGGTTTACTCTTAAAGGGACCTGCATTTCGAATACTGACAAATTCCCTGGGCAGGATTCTCCGTTTCTGTGACTAAGTGTTGACACCCGGGCAGGATTCGTGGAGTTCCACGACAGCAAAACTGGCGCCGCATCTGGACCAATTCAATGACTGATGAGGGGCTAGCACCGGTGCCACGTGGAATACAATCGATTCCAATGAGAAATGGTGCGAAATTCGCCAGTTTCGCAATTGACACTCAGGAGGCTGACAAGATGCAGCCACATATACACACTGCTCTCCCCACACACACCATCCCAGCCAACAAGATGGCAATAAAAACACGCGGCACCACTCTTCAGCGACTGGAGACCCATCTGGATGTGGTGGAGGAGAGGCGGCCATCCCTGTAGCTCAGCCTGGAAAGGAGGTTGCCAGCTGCCACCGTTCGCCATGCCTGGTTGTAGGTGCCAGAGGCGGTCAGCGCCACCAGTATTACCGTCCAGACTGTCCAGCAGTGCCGGAAACAATTGCACGACCTATTCAGGGCGGCCAGGGTGAGAAGGCAACCCTGTGTCCCTGGCAATAACCCCGTCCCATTGACCCATGACCCCTCCCACCCACAACCCAGAGGACCGCCAAAGTTCCACCCTGCCCCATATGCCAGAATCCATACTGGCTGCCATGGCTGGGTGCCCTGGCCACTGAGGCCATCAGCTACCCACCCGCTGGGCTGCATGTGCCGGACTGTCTGATGCTGTTGTTTTCCATTTGCGGGGTGCCCCAGGAGAAGCCAGCCCAACCGCCGGGAGCGGCAGAAAGCTGGAAGGGGACTACTGGGTCTGCAGACCCTCACCATGGTAGAGCAAAGGGCCCTGGACGTGGTCGACAGCCCGATAGAAAGGGAGGTCGCCTAGGTGGGGCTCGGCCGCGAGCGAGGAAGTGAGACCCTGCTGAATTGCGGTTCTCTGTGATACATGTGTCAAACCCCCCCCCCCCCAACTCAACACTGCCATTACTCCCATACCATCCTCACCCCATAACACCCTCACCCCCAACACCCCCACTCCTCCCCCTGGCCCATGGTCTAATCTTGCATCTTGTCTTGTGTCTTGCAGGACCTGCTGGCGATGGGGCTGCCCACCTAGTTTCCCCCAGCCAGTGCCACAGCCGGAGCCCCCTCCGTGAACCGAGCAGTGACGCTGAGAGCAGCTCGGACACCAGCCCTCCGCCCGAGACTCAGGAGACCCCGGAGCTCGGGTCGGAGGATGACACGGATTTCCCATCACAGCTGTCTCCAACACCCTCCACCACCCCAGAGACACTCACCTCGTTTGGGCACTTTAGTGAAGAGGCTCCTGGGACATTATCTGGTGCGCACCAGGCAGCTGACCCGGTACAGCAGGTGGAGGTAGGAACACCCGAGGGGGCGGACAGTTGGAAGGCAGACCGACCCGAGGAACTAGCTGCCATCCAGACAGGTTTTGGGCTTCAGGAACGGACAGTCCCATCCATTTTGGAGATGCAGGTGCAGGTGGAGGCATCCAACCGCCTGCAGGAGTAGGAGGTGGTGCCGACCATGTGTGCCATTCAGGTCAACACCGCACAGATGGCGTCCATGGTGGAGGCTTTGGCAGCGAGGTTTTGGCTATGGATCAGCATACGGTGGCAGCTGGCAACCTCCTTTCCAGGCTGAGCTACAGGGATGGCTGCCTCTCCTCCACCGCGTCCAGATGGGTCTCCAATCGCTGAAGAGTGGTGCCGCGTATCTTGCTGCCATCTTGTTGGCTGGGATGGTGTGTGTGGGGAGAGCAGTGTGTATATGTGGCTTGGGGCATTCTGTGCAGATGCTGGCCGAGGACCAGGACAGGGTTGCCGCCTCACAGACAGCCATGTGCCAGAGTCACCTGGACATCGCAGCGGTGCTCCTGAGCGTGGCCCAGTCACAACAGGCCTTGGTGGGACTATTGCCAGCATTTCCCAGGTGCTGGCCTATGTGGCTGTGGCCCAGTCCCATAGGGAGATGGCGCAGTCACTGGCTGATGTGACACAGGCCCAGAAGGTGGTGGCACAGTCAATGGATGATGTGGCGCAGTCCCAGACGGAGATGGTCCACTCCCTGTGCTCCATGGCCCCGAGCGTGCGCACCCTGGTCAAGTTCAGAGTGGACCTCCAAGACTGGCAGTTCCAGGTGCCTGTGGAGTCTCAGTGGATAGCTCTGCTCCCACACCGGTCTCATGGAGTAGCCTGGGGGCCATCGAGCACCCCTAGGGAGGAGGAGGTGATAGGACCCATGTCGGTGACTCCTCTAGGGGAGGTGCAGGAACACCACAGCACCTCAAACTCCCCCACTCACACCCTCCTGTCCCTGGAGCAGTGGGTAGAATAGGGCGGCACCACGCCATCTGAGATGCCTGAGCAGCAGTCGAGTCCATCCAGGTCCGATCGCCCCAGAAGATGGACGCCAGGTCACAGGGGGGGAAATCACTGCAGGCCACCTCCACCCCTGTGTACAATCTGGGGAATCCGCCAAGACATAGCGTTAGGGCCCGTAAGGCCAGAAAGTTAGACATCTGTTCTGTTGGCATGGATACAGGGCACAGTTTAGTGATAGGCGCTAAGCGACAAATCTATATATACGTTGTCACATTAAACACCTGTTCACACTGTTACCTTTTTTGGGGGTTTTTGAACAAAGTATATTTACAGTTATGTACACAGAATAAAATATATATATATAAATAGAACAGGAGAAATTGCACAGAAAAAAAACTGGTAGGGCGTTATGCAGTAGCTCAACAACAGCAACTCTGTACAGTTAACAATATTATTTTTAACACGTCAGTTTGCACCTGTTTGTGTGGGGGTGGGGGGGGGGGGGGGGGGGGGGGGGGGGGGAGAGAAACTGGGGAGGTACATATTCATTTGGGTGCCGAAGAAACAATTACATTTTTTCTGTCCGATACAGAGAGGGCAATACGCGAATGGATCTGCTGTTGGTTACTTGCTTCTCCCGGACGGTTTTCGCTGCCATTGTCGTCTCGCATTCACCTCCACTTTGGCCGTTCATCCCGCCTTTCGCCCATGTTTCCCTTGCTCTCTGTTCCTGTATTTGCCAAGTTTGTTATCGTTTCCCGTGCCCTCCTTCCGGTTATTATTCCCTTGCTCCCCCCCCACCTCTCTGGTTCCCCTCTATTGTTCCCTGTCTCCTCCCTCTTCTCACCCCCTCCGCCCCTTAACCCCTTCCCCCTCCCCTTCTCCTGTGGTTCGCCTTTCTTTTCTCTTAGGTTTAGCTGTTATCCCTCCCCCCGCCCCAACCCCCCGGTCTATGCCTCCCTCCTCCGTCTCGGCAACTTTCCCCTGATTCTTGGCTACCTGGCTATTCTTCTGCTTGTTTGTTGGCCACAATCAGGTCCCGGAACAATTGGGTGAACGGCTCCCACGTTCTGTGGAAGCCGTCGTCTGACCCTCGGATGGCGAATTTGATTTTCTCCATTTGGAGAGATTCCGAGAGGTCGGACAGCCAGTCTGCAGCTTTGGGTGGTGCTACTGACTGCCAGCCAAACAGGATTCTACGGCGGGCGATCAGGGAGGCAAAGGCAAGGGCGTCCGCCCTTCTCCCCAGGAATAGATCTGGCTGGTCTGATACCCCGAAGACTGCCACTTTCGGGCATGGCTCCACCCTCATCCCCACTGATGAGTTAGGCAGGTTGGTTCGACGTGGACTGCACTTGATGCAGTGTGGCGAGAGACAGACCTCTAACAGTGGTGAAGATCCAACACGATTTTATTCAACGATATAACTAATATACATGCTCAGCTGTGGGTCGACACTATACTGAACTGACTGGAGACCTGGTACTAGCCTGACCAGACTTACTGCATGGTGTTTGCACTGGCTAGCTCGTGGACTCTGACTGTCTCAGTGGCTGGGTCCAGAGAGAGCGGGAAACCTAGTGTCCTCTGGCTTTATAGTGGTTGTGTCCTGTTTGGTGATTGGCTGCACTGTGTTGTGTGCTTACTGGTCATCCTATGTGTCAATCACTGCCTGTCTGCACCTCATTATATACCTGAGTAGATATTATGACATCTCCCCTTTTTTTTTAGATAAATAAATATTAAGGTGTGCGTGCGTATATGTACGTGCCTGACTATATACAAAAGGTGTCGAAATGAACGTATATACATAGGAAGGTGTCAATAGTGCAGATACATGGCAAACGAAACAATATTTATAGAGGTCAAATCGATGAGGTCACAAAATGTACAAAAGTTCAGTCTATAGATTTAGTCTTTGTATTGGGCGACAAATTCTTGTTGATCGCTGCAGAGGTGGATCAGGAGCCGCCTGCACTTGGATGGGCGAGATCGCTGCCATCGCGGTGGTCGTGGGGGCCGTCAGGATTGCTGGTGGATCGGTGGCTTTGTGGTAGAGTACGTCTGGAGGAAGCATCGTAGGCGGCGGGGCACTTCGGTCAGGTAGCGGGCGTGGAACTCTTCACAGTGCCCGTCTGTTGTGCCGTAGCAGGGAGCCATCAGCCATGCGGACAAGGGACGATTTTGGGGCCACTTGTTTGACCACCACAGCTGTGGCTGACCAGCCGCCGTCAGGCAACTGTACACGAACATGATCAGTTGGGACCAGCTCGGGTAGATCCATGGCATGAGCGCCATATGCTGATTTCTGGTGGGCCCGAGACTGCTGCATTTTCTGTACGACCGTGAGGTGGTCAAGGTCTGGAACATGGATGGCTGGAACTGTGGTCCTCAGAGTGCGATTCATGAGCATCTGTGCTGGAGACAACCCAGTGGACAGCGGGGTTGCCCTGCATGCCAGCATTGCCAGGTTGAAGTTGGAGCCTGAGTCTGCAGCCTTGCATAGCAACCTCTTATCAATATGGACCCTTTTTCAGCCTTCCCGTTTGACTGCGGGGAGTAGGGGCTGGAGGTTACGTGACGGAAGTTGCATAACCGTGCAAAATCAGACCACTCCTGGCTGTAAAAATAGGGACCGTTGTCATACATCACCGTGAACGGTATCCCATGCCTGTCGAACGTTTCTATGCAGGCTTTGATCACTGCCTTTGACGTGAGGTCGGACAGTTTCACCACTTCTGGGTAACTGGAGAAGTAGTCGACCAGGAGGACATAGTCACGCCCCTTGGCGTGGAAAAGGCCGACACCGACTTTGGACCACGGAGAGGTCACGATCTGGTGTTGCTGCAACATTTCTTTGGGTTGAGCCGGCTGAAATTTCTGACATGTAGGGCAGTTGAGGACTGTGTTGGCAACATCCTGGCTGATGCCCGGCCAATAGACCGCCTCCCAAGATCTGCGTCGGCATTTTTTGACCCCAAGGTGACCCTCATGGAGTTGGCCGAGCACCATAGCCCGCATGCTCTGAGGAATTGCGATCTTGTCGAGTTTCAGGAGGATGCCATCCACCACCGTCAGGTCATCCTTTACGCTGTAGAACTGGGGACATTGTCCCTTCTGCCAGCCATTGGTAAGGTGCTGCATCACTCACTGCAGCAGAGGATCCTTGGCCGTTTCCTCACGAATTTGGACCACTCGTTCGTCAGAGGCTGGAAGGTTGGTGGCACACAATTGCACTTGCGCTTCTATGTGGCAGATGAAGTCAGTTTGTTCACACAGTGTGGTAATGGACCGGGCATCTGCAACAATGAGCTCTTTGCCTGGCGTGTAGACAAGTTCGAAGTCGTAGTAGCGTAGCTTAAGAAGAATTCGCTGTAACTGAGGCGTCATGTCATTTAAATCCTTCTGCATTATGTGGACTAAAGGCCTGTGGTCCGTTTCTACCGTGAATTTTGGCAGGCCGTAAACATAGTCGTGAAACTCCCTGTCAGGAGGCCCAGACGTTCCTTCTCAATCAGGTACATTCCTGAGCGTACCGTTCGCTCAGTGGGCATCATGGCCCTGGAGGCATATGCCACTGGAGCCCAGGACAAGGAATCATCCTGTTGAAGGAGCACCGCCCCAATGCCGTCCTGGCTTGCATCAGTTGATATCTTGGTTTCCTTGGTTGGCTCGAAGATCGCCAGAACCAGGGCTGTGGTGAGCTTTGCTTTCAGCTCACGCCATTCCTCTTCATGTATGGGCAGCCACTGGAATTCCGTCGACTCCTTGACAAGATGGCGGAGGGCTGTGGTGTGGGACGCCATATTGGGAATTCATTTCCTGAGGAAGTTGACCATCCTGAGAAAAAGGAGGACCGTCTTCTGGTCCTCCGGGGTCTTCACGGCGTTGATCGCCGAGACCTTGTCGGCATCTGGATGCACGCCTTGCTGCGAGATGTGGTCGCCTCGGAATTTAATGTCCGATTGACCAAATGAGCACTTGGCCCTATTGAACTGGAGACCATGCTCATGGATTCTCTGGAATACCTTCTTGAGGCAAGCGATGTGTTCCTGGGGCGTTATGGACCAGATAATGACATCGTCGACGTACACTCGCACCCCCTCGATACCCTCCATCATTTGTTCCATTATGCGGTAAAATACCTCTGAGGCAGAGATGATGCCAAAGGGCATCCAGTTGTAGCAGTAGCGACCGAACGGGGTATTGAATGTGCACAGCTTGCGACTGGACACGTCCAGCTGTATTTGCCAAAAACTCTTGGAGGCGTCCAGCTTCATAAAGAATTTGCCATGAGCCATCTTACTGGTCAACTCTTCACGTTTTGGTATCGGGTAATGCTCCCGCATGATGTTGCGGTTTAGATCCTTGGGGTCAATGCGGATGCAAAGCTCCCCTGACGGCTTCTTTACGCAGACCATGGAGCTGACCCAGTCTGTGGGCTCTGTGATCTTCGATATGATGCCCTGGTCTTGGAGGTCCTGTAATTGCTTCTTCAGACGATCCTTGAGGGGAGCCGACACCCGGCGTGATGCATGAATTACAGGGGTGGCGTTCGGCTTTAGCAGGATTTTATATCGATATGGGAGCATGCCCATTCCGTCGAATACGCTGTGGTACTGCGTGATGATGTCATCTATGTCAGCTTGGAAGTTTCCATCAGGTGAGGCAGTCGCTGGTGATGATGACATGGTGTGGACTCGCTGAACCAGGTTCAGGAGCTTGTGGGCGCGAGCACCGAGCAGAGATGCTCTGTCAGGCCCGATGATTTCAAACCGCAGCGTCGCCTTGAGCGCCTTGTTGGATACCCCTAGTTGACACGAGCCACTGGCAGCTATGGCATTGCAATTGTAGTCAAGGAGCTGGCAGGCCGGTGGAAGAATACTTGGTCTGACGCGGGTGGTGTCGAGATCAGATTTTGAGATGAGGTTCGCCGATGCACCGGTGTCCAGTTTGAACCGGATACGAGCCTTGTTACCTGTGAGGACAGCACACCACTCGTCGTCGGGATCCACACTGAGGATCGAGAGGTGCTTCGCCGTCGTGATGGAGGGCAGCGCATGCATCGTTATGATGCCCACCTGGTATGGGGACTTGAGGCAGTCAGCATCAGGGTCTGTTGGGCTGTCGGGATCGGAATCTGGCATGCCTTGTTGTATTGAATGGACACGTCTGCGCCGCAGCTGGGATCGCTGGCTGCTGAGTGGTGGAGCAGATCTGCAAAGGGCTGCGTAGTGGCCAAGCTTGCCACACTGGATACATCGGCGTCCTTTTGCCGGACATTGCCGCTTTAAGTGGGCGGAGCCACAATTCGGACACGTCATGACGCCAACGTCAGCGCGTTCCGTGCGCCATCGCGCATGCGCAGTGTAGTCGATCAACATACGCACCTGCGCAGTCGGGACATCGGTCTCGTCGACCACTCGGTCGTGGCGCGCATGCACAGGGACCCGGGAAAAGCGCGCGAAACGGCCACTCTCCTCGATACTCAGGCCCTGTATCTGTGCGATGGCCTGCTCCCGTTCCGCATCGTGGGAGGCCAGCTTTGCATTCTCTGCCACCCTGATGTGGGAGTAACGATTGTTAGCATGTTCATGGACAACGCACGTCTCAATAGCGACAGGGATGGTCAACTGCTTGAATTTCAGGAGCTGCTGCCGAAGGGAGTCGGAGTGGACCCTGAAAACGATCTGATCCCGGATCATGGAATCAGCTGTCGAGTCATAGTTACATGACTGCGCGAGGAGGCGGAGATGGGTCAAAAAGGACTGAAAAGGTTCATCCTTACCCTGAAGTCTGTGCTGGAAAATAGAACATAGAACACAGAACATTACAGCGCAGTACAGGCCCTTCGGCCCTCGAAGTTGCGCCGACCTGTGAAACCACTCTAAAGCCCTTATCGTCCATATGTCTATCCAATGACCATTTGAATGCCCTTAGTGTTGGCGACTCTACTACTGTTGCAGGCAGGGCATTCCATGCCCTTACTACTCTCTGAGTAAAGAACCTACCTCTGACATCTGTCCTATATCTATCTACCGTCAATTTAAAGCTATGTCCCCTCGTGCTAGACATCACCATCCGAGGAAAGAGGCTCTCACTGTCCACCCTATCTATTCCTCTGATCATCTTGTATGCCTCAATTAAGTCACCTCTTAACCTTCTTCTCTCTAACGAAAACAGCCTCAAGTCCCTCAGCCTTTCCTCATAAGATCTTCCCTCCATACCAGGCAACATCCTGGTAAATCTCCTCTGCACCCTTTCCAATGCTTCCACATCCTTCCTATAATGCGGCGACCAGAATTGCACGCAATACTCCAAATGCGGCCGCACCAGAGTTTTGTACAGTTACAACATTACCTCATGGCTCCGAAACTCAATCCCTCTACCAATAAAAGATAACACACCGTACGCCTTCTTAACAACCCTCTCAAACTGGGTGGCAACTTTCAGGGATCCATGTACATGGACACCGCGATCTCTCTGCTCGTCCAGACTACCAAGAATCTTACCATTAGCCCAGTACTCTGTCTTCCTGTTATTCCTTCCAAAATGAATCACCTCACACTTTTCTGCATTAAACTCCATTTGCCACCTGTCAGCCCAGCTCTGCAGCTTATCTATGTCCCTCTGTAACTCGTAACACCCTTCCGCACTGTCCACAACTCCACCGACTTTAGTGTCACCTGCAAATTTACTCACCCATCCTTCTACGCCCTCCTCCAGGTCATTTATAAAAATGACAAACAGCAGTGGCCCCAAAACAGATCCTTGTGGCACACCACTAGTAACTGGACACCAGTCAGAGCATTTCCCATCAGCCACCATCCTTTGTCTTCTTCCAGCTAGCCAACTTCGGATCCAAACTGCTAAATCACCCTGAATCCCATGCCTCCGTATTGTTTGCAATAGCCTACCGTGGGGAACCTTATCAAATGCTTTACTGAAATCCATATACACCACATCAACTGCTCTACCCTCATCCACCTATTTGGTCACCTTCTCAAAGAACTCAATAAGGTTTGTGAGGCACGACCTACCCTTCATAAAACCGTGTTGATTATCTCTAATCAAATTATTCCTTTCCAGATGATTATACATCCTATCTCTTATAAACCTTTCCAAGACTTTGCCCACAACAGAAGTAAGGCTCACTGGTCTATAGTTACCGGGGTTGTCTCTACTCCCCTTCTTGAACAAGGCGACAACATTTGCTATCCTCCAGTCTTCTGGCACTATTCCTGTAGACAAAGATGACGAAAGATCAAAGCCAAAGGCTCAGCAATCTCCTCCCTGGCTTCCCAGAGAATCCTAGGATAAATCCCATCTGGCCCAGGGGACTTAGCTATTTTCACACTTTCCAGAATTGCTAACACCACCAAAATGAACCGTTCAAAGCTCTCATTCACCTCAATGTCGCACTGGCTGTCGAACTTCAGCAGGACTGTTTTGATTTTCGTCTTGTCTTCGCCTTCAGCGAATGTAAGGGAGTTGTAGATGTGGATGGCATGGTCCCCGGCTGTGGAGAGAAATAGCGTGATCTTCCTGGCATCCGATGCGGCCTCGAGGTCGGCGGCCTCGATGTACAAGAGGAACTTTTACTTGTAGATCTTCCAATTAGCGCCGAGGTTGCCGGAGATGCGGAACTGGGGAGGAGGCTGGATGTTTTCCATGTCACCGGATGGCTGTTTGCTGGTCAACGCTGATTCACTCGAGGTAGGTCCATCAAATTTCAGTATCACTCCGGTACCATGATGAGTTAGGCAGGTTGGTTCGACGTGGACTGCGCTTGATGCAGTGTGGCGAGAGACAGACCTCTAACACTGGAGAAGATCCAACACGATTTTATTCAATGATATAATGATATAAACTAATTCAGCAGGGGCATGGGAACCTGGATTGTAGTTTTGGGGTACGGGAGATTGAGAGTATAGAGGTCAGGAGCACAGATTTGACTTCGCAGGAGGGTGCCAGTGTTCAGGTAGGTGGTTTGAAGTGTGTCTACTTCAATGCCAGGAGTATACGAAATAAGGTAGGGGAACTGGCAGCATGGGTTGGTACCTGGGACTTCGATGTTGTGGCCATTTCAGAGACATGGATAGAGCAGGGACAGGAATGGTTGTTGCAGGTTCCGGGGTTTAGGTGTTTTAGTAAGCTCAGAGAAGGGGGCAAAAGAGGGGGAGGTGTGGCGCTGCTAGTCAAGGACAGTATTACGGTGGTGGAAAGGATGCTAGATGGGGACTCTTCTTCTGAGGTAGTATGGGCTGAGGTTAGAAACAGGAAAGGAGAGGTCACCCTGTTGGGAGTTTTCTATAGGCCACCTAATAGTTCTAGGGATGTAGAGGAAAGGATGGCGAAGATGATTCTGGAAAAGAGCGAAAGTAACAGGGTAGTTGTTATGGGAGACTTTAACTTTCCAAATATTGACTGGAAAAGATATAGTTCGAGTACATTAGATGGGTCATTCTTTGTACAATGTGTGCAGGAGGGTTTCCTGACACAATATGTTGACAGGCCAACAAGAGGCGAGGCCACATTGGATTTGGTTTTGGGTAATGAACCAGGCCAGGTGTTAGATCTGGAGGTAGGTGAGCACTTTGGAAACAGTGACCACAATTCGGTGACCTTTACATTAGTGATGGAAAGGGATAAGTATACCCCGCAGGGCAAGAGTTATAGCTGGGGGAAGGGCAATTATGATGCCATTAGACATGACTTAGGATGTGTTGGTTGGAGAAGTAGGCTGCAAGGGTTGGGCACACTGGATATGTGGAGCTTGTTCAAGGAACAGCTATTGCATGTTCTTGATAAGTACGTACCAGTCAGGCAGGGAGGAGGGGGTCGAGCGAGGGAACCGTGGTTTACCAAAGAAGTGGAATCTCTTGTTAAGAGGAAGAAGGAGGCCTATGTGAAGATGAGGAGTGAAGTTTCAGTTGGGGCGCTTGATAGTTACAAGGAAGCGAGGAAGGATCTAAAGAGAGAGCTGAGACGAGCAAGGAGGGGACATGAGAAGTCTTTGGCAGGTAGGATCAAGGAAAACCCAAAAGCTTTCTATAGGTATGTCAGGAATAAAAGAATGACTAGGGTAAGAGTAGGGCCAGTCAAGGACAGTGGTGGGAAGTTGTGTGTGGAGGCTGAGGAGATAAGTGAGATACTAAATGAATACTTTTCGTCAGTATTCACTCAAGAAAAAGATAATATTGTGGAGGAGAATGCTGAGACCCAGGCTATTAGAATAGATGGCATTGAGGTGCGTAGGGAAGAAGTGTTGGCAATTCTGGACAAGGTGAAAATAGATAAGTCCCCGGGGCCAGATGGGATTTATCCTAGGATTCTCTGGGAAGCCAGGGAAGAGATTGCGGAGCCTTTGGCTTTGATTTTTAGGTCATCATTGGCTACAGGAATAGTGCCAGAGGACTGGAGGATAGCAAATGTGGTCCCTTTGTTCAAGAAGGGGAGTAGAGATAACCCCGGTAACTATAGGCCGGTGAGCCTAACGTCTGTGGTGGGTAAAGTCTTGGAGAGGATTATAAAAGATACAATTTATAATCATCTAGATAGGAATAATATGATTAGGGACAGTCAGCATGGTTTTGTGAAGGGTAGGTCATGCCTCACAAACCTTATCGAGTTCTTTGAGAAGGTGACTGACCAGGTAGACGAGGGTAGAGCAGTTGATGTGGTGTATATCTTATAGATAAATTCTTGATGTCGCGAGGAATTAAGGGCTATGGGAAGAATGCTGGGAGGTGGAGTTGAAATGCCCATCAGCCATGATTGAATGGCGGAGTGGACTCGATGGGCCGAATGGCCTTACTTCCACTCCTATGTCTTATGGTCTTATGGTCTTATATGGATTTCAGTAAAGCGTTTGATAAGGTTCCCCACGGTCGTCTATTGCAGAAAATACGGAGGCTGGGGATTGAGGGTGATTTAGAGATGTGGATCAGAAATTGGCTAGTTGAAAGAAGACAGAGAGTGGTAGTTGATGGGAAATGTTCAGAATGGAGTTCAGTTACGAGTGGCGTACCACAAGGATCTGTTCTGGGGCCGTTGCTGTTTGTCATTTTTATAAATGACCTAGAGGAGGGCGCAGAAGGATGGGTGAGTAAATTTGCAGACGACACTAAAGTCGGTGGAGTTGTAGACAGTGCGGAAGGATGTTGCAGGTTACAGAGGGACATAGATAAGCTGCAGAGCTGGGCTGAGAGGTGGCAAATGGAGTTTAATGTGGAGAAGTGTGAGGTGATTCACTTTGGAAAGAATAACAGGAATGCGGAATATTTGGCTAATGGTAAAATTCTTGGTAGTGTGGATGAGCAGAGGGATCTCGGTGTCCATGTACATAGATCCCTGAAAGTTGCCACCCAGGTTGATAGGGTTGTGAAGAAGGCCTATGGTGTGATGGCCTTTATTGGAAGAGGGATTGAGTTCCGGAGCCATGAGGTCATGTTGCAGTTGTACAAAACTCTAGTACGGCCGCATTTGGAGTATTGCGTACAGTTCTGGTCGCCTCATTATAGGAAGGACGTGGAAGCTTTGGAACGGGTGCAGAGGAGATTTACCAGGATGTTGCCTGGTATGGAGGGAAAATCTTATGAGGAAAGGCTGATGGACTTGAGGTTGTTTTCGTTAGAGAGAAGAAGGTTAAGAGGTGACTTAATAGAGGCATACAAAATGATCAGAGGGTTAGATAGGGTGGACAGCGAGAGCCTTCTCCCGCGGATGGAGGTGGCTAGCACGAGGGGACATAGCCTTAAATTGAGGGGTAATAGATATAGGACAGAGGTCAGAGGTGGGTTTTTTACGCAAAGAGTGGTGAGGCCGTGGAATGCCCTACCTGCAACAGTAGTGAACTCGCCAACATTGAGGGCATTTAAAAATTTATTGGATAAGCATATGGATGATAAGGGCATAGTGTAGGTTAGATGGCCTTTAGATTTTTTCCATGTCGGTGCAACATCGAGGGCCGAAGGGCCTGTACTGCGCTGTATCGTTCTATGTTCTATAACTAATATACATGCTCAGCTGTGGGTCGACACGATACTGAACTGACTGGAGACCTAGTACTAGCCTGACCAGACTTACCAGCTACCGCATGGTGTTTGCACTGTCTAGCTCGTGGACTCTGACTGTCTCAGTGGCTGGGTCCAGAGAGAGCGGGAAACATAGTGCCCTCTGGCTTTATAGTGGTAGTGTCCTGTCTGGTGATTGGCTGCACTGTGCTGTGTGCTTACTGGTCGTCCTGTGTGTCAATCACTGCCTGTCTGCACTTCATTATATACATGAGTAGATATTATGACACTCACCACTTTGGACATTGCCTCAAAGAAGACAGTCCAGTACCCAGCAACTCTGGGGCAAGGCCAGAACATGGTTGGCCGGGCCTCCTTGGCACTGTTCACATCTGTCCTCCACCTCCGGGTAGAACCTACTCATACGGTTTCTTGTTAAGTGGGCTCTATGTACCACTTTTAATTGCATCAGGCTGAGCCTTGCGCACGTGGAGGTGGAGTTGACCCTATGCAGTGATTCGTTCCAGAGTCCCCACCCTATTTCAATCCCAGGTCTTCCTCCCATTTCTTCTTGTTGCGTCCAGTACGGTGTCGTCCCTTTCTACCAGTCAGTCTTAGATGTCGCTACAGTTCCCTTTATCTAGGATGCTTGCGTCCAGTAACTCTTCCAGTAATGTCTGTCATAGCAGTTGTGGGTACGTCCTTGTCTCCTTTCGTAGGAAGTTTTTGAGTTGCAGGTACCTTAACTTGTTCCCCCCAGCTAGCTGGAATTTCTCTGTCAGTTTGTCCAGTGTTGCGATCCTGTCGTCCGTATATAGATCCCTGACTGTCAGTGTCCCTCCATCCTGTCCCAACCTTTTGAAGGTGGCGTCTGTCAGTGCTGGTGTGAACCTATGGTTGTTGCAGTTGGGAGCTTTGTCCGACATTATGGTCAGGCCAAATTGCTGCCATAGTTGGTTCCAGGATTGGAGGGTGGCTATCACCACTG
Organism: Scyliorhinus canicula; assembly: GCF_902713615.1. NCBI lineage: Eukaryota > Metazoa > Chordata > Chondrichthyes > Carcharhiniformes > Scyliorhinidae > Scyliorhinus > Scyliorhinus canicula. The sequence continues at coordinate 122,316,431 of NC_052152.1, read as the reverse complement.
GGCTGCTGGAGTGTTGTTTGGGTGGGGATGGGAGTGCCACCGTCCCCTTGTAGGAGGTCTCCTCCGCACGCATCCACTCGGCTTCTGGCTCCCTGATCCTTCACTTTATTCGCTCGGCCGTCGCCGCCCAGTGATAGAATTGTAGATTTGGGAGGGCTAGCACCCCCCCTGGATTTTGTTTTTTGCAAGACCTTCTTTGGGATCCTGGCATTCTTCGTCCTCCATACGAACGCTATGATTAGTTTGTCTAGTGCTTTGAAAAAGGCCTTTGGGGATGTAGATCAGGATAGATCTAAGTAGGACGAGGTACCTGGGCAGTACATTCATTTTGATCGTCTGGACTCTCCCCGGGAGGGAGAGTGGGAGAGTGTTCACACTATTACAACCTGCCTCGGTGCTCTGTCAGATGGGTGTGAGTGGTGGGCTGGTCTGTGCTGGACAGGGTGTGCAGGTGTGGGGAATGGGTGGACAGTGTGGGTGGGCTGGGCTGCCCACCCTCAGCTCCTGCCTCACACCCAACTGTCAACCCAGGGATTCAATGGCACCGTGTGATGGAATGGCCAGCTCGCATGTAGGGATCTCTCCAGTGGACGGTAGAAAGTGCGACCGTGGACAAGTGTCAGACGTCAAACAACATGAAGCACCAGAGCTCATCGCAGAGGGGGTTGACATCATCCTCCCACGATGATGTGTTACTGCCAACCCAGGGCCCCCACCCCATAGTGCAACAGGTATGTATCATGGAGGGGTTGCAGGCAAAGGGTGGCCGTGAGAGGAGGGATTTGCTGCGGTATCTGTGTCCCTGGCCAGTGTCTCCCCTCCCACCCCCCCTCCCCCTCCGTCAGTGAATCTGTAGGCGACCAGAGTGTCTCGTACACGTAGGCCCAGGCCCACAAGTCATGCAGCCTCCCCAGCCTGCCTGGGCCCATGTCCTGCTCATCCTCCCCCCTCTCCCTCATCCTCCTCACTGGAGGAGACCTGGCGTTCATCCTCCTCCTTCAGCACAGCGCCCCTCTGATGCGTGATGTTATGGAAGACGCAGCAGGCCGACAATATGCGGGCATACTGGAGAGCCCCTCCAGAGCAGTCCAGGCACCTGAACCGCATCTCCAGGTGGCTGAAACACTGCTTGATCATACTCCTGGTCACTGCATGGGCATCATTGTAACATTGTAATGGGTCTCCGCTTCGGTCTGTGTCATCAGCCTAAATGGTCTACCACAGTGGAATCCGACTAACTGTCCTGGCTTGAGACAATTCACACCTCGATTACATAGAACATACAGTGCAGAAGGCGGCCATTCGGCCCATTGAGTCTGCACCAACCCACTTAAGCCAGATTACCTATGATTATCACTCACTCCACTCACACTTTGTTCGTGTACATAAGAACATAAGAACTAGGAGCAGGAGTAGGCCATCTGGCCCCTCGAGCCTGCTCCACCATTCAACGAGATCATGGCTGATCTTTTGTGGAATCAGCTCCACTTTCCGACCTGAACACCGTAACCCTTGATCCCTTTATCCTTCAAAAAACTATCTATCTTTACCTTAAAAACATTTAATGAAGGAGCCTCAGCTGCTTCACTGGGCAAGGAATTCCATGGATTCACAACCCTTTGGGTGAAGATGTTCCTCCTAAACTCAGTCCTAAATCTACTTCCCCTTATTTTGAGGCTATGTCCCCTAGTTCTGTTTTCACCCGCCAGTAGAAACAACCTGCCCGCATCTATCCTATCTATTCCCTTCATAATTTTATATGTTTCTATAAGATCCCCCCTCATCCTTCTAAATTCCAATGAGTACAGTCCCAGTCTACTCACCTCTCCTCGTAATCCAACCCCTTCGGCTCTGGGATTAACCTAGTGAATCTCCTCTGCACACCCTCCAGTGCCAGTACGTCCTTTCTCAAGTAAGGAGACCAAAACTGAACACAATTCTCCAGGTGTGGCCTCAGTAACACCTTATACAATTGCAACATAACCTCCCTAGTTTTAAACTCCATCCCTCCAGCAATGAAGGACAAAATTCCATTTGCCTTCTTAATCACCTGTTGCACCTGTAAACCAACTTTCTGTGACTCACGCACTAGCACATCCAGGTCTCTCTGCACAGCAGCATGCTTTAATATTTTATCATTTAAATAATAATCCAGTTTGCTGTTATTCCTACCAAAATGGGTAACCTCACATTTGTCAACATTGTATTCCATCTGCCAGACCCTAGCCCATTGTTGATGTTGAGGCTAGGGATGGATGTTTAAATACTCTAGGTCAAGTTGTCATACGGAAGGGGGAAGTTTTGGGTATTCTAAAAGACATTAAGGTGGACAAGTCCCCTGGACCGGATGGGATCTATCCCAGGTTACTGAGGGAAACGAGGGTCAAAATAGCTGGGGCCTTAACAGATATCTTTGCAGCATCCTTGAGCACGGGTGAGGTCCCGGAGGACTGGAGAATTGCTAATGTTGTCCCTTTGTTTAAGAAGGATAGCAGGGATAATCCAGGGAATTATAGACCTGTGAGCTTGACGTCAGTGGTAGGCAAACTGTTGGAGAAGATACTGAGGGATAGGATCTATTCACATCTGGAAGAAAATAGTCTTATCAGTGATAGGCAGCATGGTTTTGTGCAGGGAAGGTCATGTCTTACAAACCTAATAGAGTTCCTTGAGGAAGTGACAAAGTTAATTGATGAGGGAAGGGCTGTAGATGTATACATGGACTTTAGTAAGGTGTTTGATAAGGTTTCCCATGGCAGGTTGATGGAAAAAGTGAAGTCGTATGGGGTTCAGGGTGTACTAGCTAGATGGATAAAGAACTGGCTGGGCAACAGGAGACAGAGTAGTGGTGGAAGGGAGTGTCTCAAAATGGAGAAGGGTGACTAGTGGTGTTCCACAGGGATCCGTGCTCGGACCACTGTTGTTTGTGATCTACATAAATGACCTGGAGGAAGGTATAGGTGGTCTGATTAGCAAGTTTGCAGATGACACTAAGATTGGTGGAGTTGCAGATAGCGAGGAGGACTGTCAGAGAATACAACAAAATATAGATAGATTGGAGAGTTGGGCAGAGAAATGGCAGATGGAGTTCAATCCAGGCAAATGCGAGGTGATGCAATTTGGAAGATCAAATTCAAGAGCGGACTATATGGTCAATGGAAGGGTCTTGGGGAAAATTGATGTGCAGAGAGATCTGGGAGTTCAGGTCCACTGTACCCTGAAGGTGGCAACGCAGGTTGATAGAGTGGTCAAGAAGTCATACAGCATGCTTGCCTTCATCGGACGGGGTATTGAGTACAAGAGTAGGTAGGTCATGTTACAGTTGTATAGGACTTTGGTTCGGCCACATTTGGAATACTGCGTGCAGTTCTGGTCGCCACATTACCAGAAGGATGTGGATGCCTTGGAGAGGGTGCAGAGGAGGTTCACCAAGATGTTGCCTGGTATGGAGGGTGCTAACTATGAAGAAAGGTTGAGTAGATTAGGATTGTTTTCGTTGGAAAGGCGGAGGTTGAGGGGGGACCTGATTGAGGTCTACAAAATTATGAGATGTATGGACAGGGTGGATAGCAACAAGCTTTTCCCAAGAGTGGGGGTGTCAGTTACAAGGGGTCACGATTTCAAGGTGAGAGGGGGAAAGTTTAAGGGAGATGTGCGTGGAAAGTTTTTTACGCAGAGGGTGGTGGGTGCCTGGAACGCTTTACCAGCGGAGATGGTAGAGGCGGGCACGATAGCATCATTTAAGAAGCCTTGTGTCTTCAGGATCCTGAAGGGGGAGGGTGAGCAGCCAGAAGTCGTGGTGCACATAGGTACCAACGATGTAGGTAGGAAAAAGGGTGTGGAGGTAATAAACAAGTTTAGGGAGTTAGGCTGGAAGTTAAGGGCCAGGACAGACAGAGTTGTCATCTCTGGTTTGTTGCCGGTGCCACGTGATAGCGAGGCTAGGAATAGGGAGAGAGTGCAGTTGAACACGTGGCTGCAGGAATGGTGTAGGAGGGAGGGCTTCAGGTATTTGGATAATTGGAGCGCATTCTGGGGAAGGTGGGACCTGTACAAGCAGGACGGGTTGCATCTGAACCAGAGGGGCACCAATATCCTGGGGGGGAGGTTTTCTAGTACTCTTCGGGAGGGTTTAAACTAATTTGGCAGGGGAATGGGAACCGGATCTGTAGTCCAGCAACTAAGGTAGACGATAGTCAGGACGCCAAAGCACGTAGTGATGCAGTGGGGAAGGTAACAATGACAAAGGAGAGTACTTGCAGGCAAGGAGATGGGTTGAAGTGTGTATACTTTAATGCAAGAAGCATCAGGAATAAGGTGGGTGAACTTAATGCATGGATCGGTACTTGGGACTACGATGTGGTGGCCATCACGGAAACTTGGATAGAAGAGGGGCAGAAATGGTTGTTGGAGGTCCCTGGTTATAGATGTTTCAACAAGATTAGGGAGGATGGTAAAAGAGGTGGGGGGGTGGCATTGTTAATTAGAGATAGTATAACAGCTGCAGAAAGGCAGTTCGAGGGGGATCTGCCTACTGAGGTAATATGGGTTGAAGTTAGAAATAGGAAAGGAGCAGTCACCTTGTTGGGAGTGTTCTATAGGCCCCCCAATAGCAGCAGAGATGTGGAGGAACAGATTGGGAAACAGATTCTGGAAAGGTGCAGAAGTCACAGGGTAGTAGTCATGGGCGACTTCAACTTCCCAAACATTGAGTGGAAACTCTTTAGATCAAATAGTTTGGATGGGGTAGTGTTTGTGCAGTGTGTCCAGGAAGCTTTTCTAACACAGTATGTAGATTGTCCGACCAGAGGGGAGGCCATATTGGATTTAGTACTTGGTAATGAACCAGGGCAGGTGATAGATTTGTTAGTGGGGGAGCATTTTGGAGGTAGTGACCACAATTCTGTGACTTTCACTTTAGTAATGGAGAGGGATAGGTGCGAGCAACAGGGCAAGGTTTATAATTGGGGGAAGGGTAAATACAATGCTGTCAGACAGGAATTGAAGTGCAGAAGTTGGGAACATAGGCTGTCAGGGAAGGACACAAGTGAAATGTGGAACTTGTTCAAGGATCAGGTACTGCGTGTCTTTGATATGTATGTCCCTGTCAGGCAGGGAAGAGATGGTCGAGTGAGGGAACCATGGTTGACAAGAGAGGTTGAATGTCTTGTTAAGAGGAAGAAGGAGACTTATGTAAGGCTGAAGAAACAAGGTTCAGACAGTGCGCTGGAGGGATACAAGATAGCCAGGAGGGAACTGAAGAAAGGGATTAGGAGAGCTAAGAGAGGGCATGAAAAATCTTTGGCGGGTAGGATCAAGGAAAACCCCAAGGCCTTTTACACATACGTGAGAAATATGAGAATGACTAGAGCGAGAGTAGGTCCGATTAAGGACAGTAGCGGGAGATTGTGTATTGAGTCTGAAGAGATAGGAGAGGTCTTGAACAAGTATTTTTCTTCAGTATTTACAAATGAGAGGGGCCATATTGTTGGAGAGGACAGCGTGAAGCAGACTGATAAGCTTGAGGAGATACTTGTCAGGAAGGAAGATGTGTTGCGCGTTTTGAAAAACTTGAGGATAGACAAGTCCCCCGGGCCTGACGGGATATATCCAAGGATTCTCTGGGAAGCAAGAAATGAAATTGCAGAGCCGTTGGCAATGATCTTTTCGTCCTCGCTGTCAACAGGGGCGGTACCAGAGGATTGGAGAGTGGCGAATGTCGTGCCCCTGTTCAAAAAAGGGAATAGGGATAACCCTGGGAATTACAGGCCAGTTAGTCTTACTTCGGTGGTAGGCAAAGTAATGGAAAGGGTACTGAGGGATAGGATTTCTGAGCATCTGGAAAGGCATTGCTTGATTAGGGATAGTCAGCACGGATTTGTGAGGGGTAGGTCTTGCCTTACAAGTCTTATTGAATTCTTTGAGGAGGTGACCAAGCATGTGGATGAAGGTAAAGCAGTGGATGTAGTGTACATGGATTTTAGTAAGGCATTTGATAAGGTTCCCCATGGTAGGCTTATGCAGAAAGTAAGGAGGCATGGGATAGTGGGAAATTTGGCCAGTTGGATAACAAACTGGCTAACCGATAGAAGACAGAGAGTTGTGGTGGATGGCAAATATTCAGCCTGGAGCCCAGTTATCAGTGGCGTACCGCAGGGATCAGTTCTGGGTCCTCTGCTGTTTGTGATTTTCATTAACGACTTGGATGAGGGAGTTGAAGGGTGGGTCAGTAAATTTGCAGATGATACGAAGATTGGTGGAGTTGTGGATAGTGAGGAGGGCTGTTGTCGGCTTCAAAGAGACATAGATAGAATGCAGAGCTGGGCTGAGAAGTGGCAGATGGAGTTTAACCCTGACAAGTGTGAGGTTGTCCATTTTGGAAGGACAAATCTGAATGCGGAATACAGGGTTAATGGTAGGGTTCTTGGCAATGTGGAGGAGCAGAGAGATCTTGGGGTCTATGTTCATTGTTCTTTGAAAGTTGCCACTCAAGTGGATAGAGCTGTGAAGAAGGCCTATGGTGTGCTAGCGTTCATTAGCAGAGGGATTGAATTTAAGAGCCGTGAGGTGATGATGCAGCTGTACAAAACCTTGGTCAGGCCACATTTGGAGTACTGTGTGCAGTTCTGGTCACCTCATTTTAGGAAGGATGTGGAAGCTTTGGAAAAGGTGCAAAGGAGATTTACCAGGATGTTGCCTGGAATGGAGAGTAGGTCATACGAGGAAAGATTGAGGGTGCTAGGCCTTTTCTCATTAGAACGGAGAAGGATGAGGGGCGACTTGATAGAGGTTTATAAGATGATCAGGGGAATAGATAGAGTAGACAGTCAGAGACTTTTTCCCCGGGTGGAACACACCATTACAAGGGGACATAAATTTAAGATAAATGGTGGAAGATATAGAGGGGATGTCAGAGGTAGGTTCTTTACCCAGAGAGTAGTGGGGGCATGGAATGCACTGCCTGTGGTAGTAGTTGAGTCGGAAAATTTATGGACCTTCAAGCGGCTATTGGATAGGTACTTGGATTAGGGTAGAATAAGGGAGTGTAGGTTAACTTCTTAAGGGCAGCACGGTAGCATTGTGGATAGCACAATTGCTTCACAGCTCCAGGGTCCCAAGTTCGATTTCGACTTGGGTCACTGTCTGTGTGGAGTCTGCACATCCTCCCCGTGACTGCGTGGGTTTCCTCCGGGTACTCCGGTTTCCTCCCACAGTCCAAAGATGTGCAGGTTGGGTGGATTGGCCATGACAAATTGTCCAAAATTCTATGATTAACCTAGGACAAAAGTTCGGCGCAACATCGTGGGCCGAAGGGCCTGTTCTGTGCTGTATTTCTCTATCTATCCAAGCATCTAGACAGGTATATGAATGGGCGGGAACAGAGGGAAGTAGACCTTGGAAAATAGGAGACAGGTTTAGATAAAGGATCTGGATCGGCACAGGCTGGGAGGGCTGAAGGGCCTGTTCCTGTGCTGTAATTTTCTTTGTTCTTTGTTCTTATTCACTTAACCTATCCAAATCCCTCTGCAGACTTCCAGTATCCTCTGCACTTTTCGCTTTACCACTCATCTTAGTGTCATCTGCAAACTTGGACACATTGCCCTTGGTCCTCAACTCCAAATCATCTATGTAAATTGTGAACAATTGTGGGCCCAACACGGATCCCTGAGGGACACCACTAGCTACTGATTGCCAACCAGAGAAACACCCATTAATCCCCACTCTTTGCTTTCTATCAATTAACCAATCCTCTATCCATGCTACTACTTTACCCTTAATGCCATGCATCTTTATCTTATGCAGCAACCTTTTGTGTGGCACCTTGTCAAAGGCTTTCTGGAAATTCAGATATACCACATCCATTGGCTCCCCGTTATCTACTGCACTGGTAATGTCCTCAAAAAATTCCACTAAATTAGTTAGGCACGACCTGCCCTTTATGAACCCATGCTGCGTCTGCCCAATGGGACAATTTCAATCCAGATGCCTCGCTATTTCTTCCTTGATGATAGATTCCAGCATCTTGCCTACTACCGAAGTTAAGCTCACTGGCCTATAATTTCCCGCTCTCTGCCTACCTCTTTTTTTAAACAGTGGTGTCATGTTTGCTAATTTCCAATCCATCAGGACCACCCCAGAGTCTAGTGTAAAGATTTGTTCACCTGTAAAGACTCACATTCCAACCATTCTTCACAGTCCAATCTGTAATTATGCTGCAATTGTGGTCTCTCCTATATATGCTGTGTTTGTGAACCGCCATTTCACCTGAGGAAGGAGCAACGCTCCGAAAACTTGTGATTTCAAATAAACCTGTTGGACATTAACTTGGTGTTGTGAGACTTCTTACTGTGACCATCCCAGCCCAGCGCGTCATCTCCACGTCATGTTCTTAGAGTTTGAAAGTTCATAACTCATCCCTATTACTCATGAAGAATGTGCTTTAATGGTCTGATTCCTGATTTAATGGTTGTATTTTGGAGTTTTCCCCAATACATGCAATAATTTTCCCAAACCTCTCCATTGCTTGCTGTAGCCATCTGGGATAGCCATTGACAAAGAAACATGGACATTTGCAAAGACTCAAGGGAAATATGGCCAATACAAGATTCAGGAAGGCTCAGAGCCTAAATGTATATTTGTAAGCAGAGAACCAGACAGTATCGAAATCCCCAGCCGACTTGCATTCTAATGACTCATTTCCCGAAGACAAAGGAACTGGTACTCAGGTATCCGATACAATTCCAGACACATCGGTGTCACTCCCTTTACTCGGGAAGTATAAACAGCCAAGGTCAATGGCCGCTTAGGACACGCCCAGCCATCAAGGCACCCGCCACTTTATTGGCTCAGATCGAAGGCAGTGATCGAAGTCTGCCAAATTATTGGGTCCAAACCTAAGGACCACCCAAAAGAGCGCGAAACTCCCCCAAGGATAAAGAGAGACACTGCCATGTGTTTGATCTCTTTTGGACCTGGCACTGCGGCAACGATTATCTCCAACTGTAGCACCACGACCAGAAGCAAGTCCAAGTTCAACGCTTGCCACCAGACGGATGAGCCTAGCAGATCCAGATTCGAACAAAGGCCACTGTTCCTCTGACCTAAGCCGGGTGTCTGAAGTTAAGTACAGGTTGTCATAGTGTTAGGTGTAATTTAGCTTGTAGTGTTTATGTTGCATGTATAAGTTAATCTTGTGTGTAAATAAAGTATTATTGAATTACTGTTGTTGGGTCTTTGATCGATATCCGGTTGAACCTTGTGGTGGTATCAATTGATACCTGGTGACTCTGAAAGCAACATAATATCAATATCTAGACAAAAGAAGGGCAACCTTATTGACTGCCATATTTATAGCGAGTAAATATAGCAACATTATTGGCGACCTCTGGTAGGATTTGACCCAGAAGTGATTTTGTCACTCCGAGAGAACCCACAAAACATTTGAATTAGAAACCCAATTGGAAAAGTGAAAGAAACCGCAAGTGTAAGACCCGTAATGATCAAACCTCCAAGATTCGGAAGTGTGCAGTAATTTGCATGCGTACTAACAGGGATATAAGCTAAACTCATTAGATTTTGTTGCGTAAAACCTTCGGGAGTTTTGTGAACAGGAAAATAGCTTAAGCCATACCCGCTGTTTGCATCACCGCTTTATTCCCCAGTCCCAAATTCACGGTAGAGATACAGAGATTACGGTAGGAAATGACATAATCGTACAAATGGCAATGAAGGCAATGGAATGTCTTATGTACCACAGGAACCCGAGGTCGCAGCGACCAATAGAGCAGAGCACTGTCTCAAGGGCATGATTGGCAACTAAATATCCCAGAATATCGATGCTTCAGGCGGGATAGAGAGGGAGGTAAAAGGGGTGGAGGAGTTGAATTACTGGTCAGAGAGGATATCACGGCTGTGCTGAAGGAGGGCACTATGGAGGACTCGAGCAGTGAGGCGATATGGGCAGAGCTCAGAAATAGGAATCAAGAGGGCTAAAAGGGGTCATGAAATATCTTTAGCAAACAGGGTTAAGGAAAATCCCAAAGCCTTTTATTCATACATAAGGAGCAAGAGGGTAACAAGAGAAAGGGTTGGCCCACTCAAGGACAAAGGAGGAAAGTTATGCGTAGAGTCAGAGAAAATGGGTGAGATTCTTAACGAGTACTTTGCATCAGTATTCACCGAGGAGAGGGACATGACGGATGTTGAGGTTAGGGATAGATGTTTGATTACTCCAGGTCAAGTCGGCATAAGGAGGGAGGATGTGTTGGGTATTCTAAAAGGCATTAAGGTGGACAAGTTCCCAGGTACGGATGGGATCTATCCCAGGTTACTGAGGGAAGTGAGAGAGGAAATAGCTGGGGCCTTAACAGATATCTATGCAGCATCCTTGACCACGGGTGAGTTACCGGAGAACTGCTGATGTTGTCCCCTTGTTTAAGAAGGGTAGAAGGGATAATCCAGGTAATTATAGACTAGTGAGCCTGACATCAGTGGGAGGGAAGCTGCTGGAGGGAAGCTGAGGGATAGGATCTATTTCCATTTGGCAGAAAACAGGCTTATCAGTGATAAGCAACATGGTATTGTACCAACTTAATCGAATTCTTTGAGGAAGTGACAAAGTCGATTGATGAGGGAAGGGCTGTAGATGTCATATACATGGACTTCAGCAAGGCATTTGATAAGGTTCCCCATGGTAGGCTGATGGAGAAAGTGAAGTCTCATGGGGTCCAAGGTGTACTAGCTAGATGGATAAAGAACTGGCTGGGCAACAGGAGACAGAGAGTAGTAGTGGAAGGGAATTTCTCAAAATGGAGAACTGTGAGCAGTGGTGTTCCACAGGGATCCGTGCTGGGACCACTATTGTTTGTGATATACATAAATGATCTGGAGGAAGGTATAGGTGGTCTGATGAGCAAGTTTGCAGATGACACTAAGATTGGTGGAGTAGCAGATAGTGAAGGGAACTGTCAGAGAATACAGCAGAATATAGATAGATTGGATAGTCGGGCAGAGAAATGGCAGATGGAGTTCAAACCGGGCAAGTGCGAGGTGATGCCTTTCGGAAGATCCAATTCAAGAGGAAACTATACGGTAAATGAAAAAGCCCTGGGGAAAATTGATGTACAGAGAGATCCGGGTGTTCAGGTCCATTGTACCCTGAAGGTGGCTGCGCAGGTCGATAGAGTGGTCAAGAAGGCATACGGCATGCTTTTAATTAGAAAGACAGAGGTTGAGGGGGGACCTCATTGAGAGGGGACCGCATACAAAATTATGAGAGGAAGAGACAGGGTGGATAGCAAGAAGCTTTTTCCCAGAGTGGGGGACTCAATTACTAGGGGTCACGAGTTCAAGGTGAGAGGGGAAAAGTTTAAAGGAGATATACATGGAAAGTTCTTTACGCAGCGGGTGGAGGGTGGTAGAGGCGGGCACAATAGCGTCATTTAAGATGTATCTAGACAGATACATGAATGGGCAAAGAGCAGAGGGATACAGATCCTTAGAAAATAGGCGACAGTTTTAGATAGAGGATCTGGATCGGCGCAGGCCTGGAGGGCCGAAGGGTCTGTTCCTGTGCTGTAATTTTTCTTTGTTCTTTGTTTTTTGTTCACACCAATCTCGTCTAGCTCACCTAAGCAGCTTTCAGACACAATATGATAAGGCCTACCAAGACATGTAATGCACAGTTTTGATAAAGGAAGAAACGGAACACCAAGTAGAGCTATTAAAGAAGCAATGCAAGGACTTAAAGGCAGTCCTACAAGCACTCCACAGTTCCACAACGGAACAAAGGCAGAGTTTGGTAGACCACGCCAAATGTAGGCAGCAAATTTCACGGTTACAGTCACTGCTCTCGGTGCAAGATGGTTTCAGAGACACCTTTGGACCAAATTTAGACCAGGAAGATGGCCCCGATTGGCAGGAACTCAATGAAATTGCCCAAACGTAAACGGAACAGAGATTCAGAATGGAGCCCCCCCCCCAGTCCTGAAAAGGAAAGCACCCGCACCACCGACTGCACAGGCAGCACACACCCCCATGAATCCAGTCACCACGCAGCGCAGAGTACCGACAGAAGACTAACCCGAGACTTCCGGTGGCGGCCATGGAGGAGTAGGTCGCGCATTCGGCAGCTCCCGTCTGGAACGGACTTTTTTTCAGGCATTTTCATGGACTTTTTGGGGCAGATTGGTGAAGCGAACACTGCCAAAAGGATTCCCTCTCTGTTGTATGGATAGCTGGACCAGGAGTGGCTGGGTGAAGCGTTTAAGTCCCAGCAGGCAGAAGCGTGCGGAGCGGGCGCCGAGGCACGGCATGGCGGCCGGTATAGACCAGGGTTCATGGGCGCAGTGGGCACAGGAGTTCCTTAGGCGCTGCTTTTCTGATCTTAAAAAGGACATGCTGGCCCCGATGAAGGCATCAATAGACCAAATGATCACAACTCAGGCAACACAAGGGAAAGCGATTAAGGAGATGGAGAAAAAGCTATACGACCATGAAGACGAGTTCGCCCTTAAGGTGGAGGCGCAGGATGACCTCCATAAGAAGTGGCAGGAGAGGCCAGATATCTAGAAAACAGGTCCAGGTGACAGAACTTGAGAATTGTGGGCCTCCCCGAAGGTGTGGCGGGGTCGGATGCGGGAGCATTTGTGTCCAAGATGCTGCGACTCCTGGAGCTGAGGCGCACAGAGCCCTCGCAAGGAAGCCCAAGGCGAATGAACCGTCGAGGGCCATGGTGGTGAGATGTCATCGCTTCTCGGACAAGGAACTTGGCTTGCGGTGGGCAAAAAAAGAACAGAGCAGCAGGTGGGAGAACAGCGTGATACGCATCTACCAGGACCTGGGTGCGGAGCTGGCCAAGAGGCGTGCTGGATTCAACCGGGTGAAGGCGACCCTCTGAAGCAAGGGGATTTTGGGATGCTACACCCAGCAAGGCTATGGGTCACATACAAGGAATGACATCACTATTTTGAGACACCGGACGAGGCCTGGTCATTCGTTAAACAAGAAACTGGACTCGATTGGACTCGAATTAAAGGACAGTTAAGCTTTGGTGGAATGCGGTGGTGGGGCTGGGTAACACGGTACCGTTTCTAATATAAGATTGTATACAATGTTGGGTGCGTGTAAGGGCTGTGATGGTGGCTGGAGGGTGCAGTGTTTTCAGCAAAGTTGAGATGCGTAGGGGGGAGGGGGCCCTGTACTTGGTGCGAATTTTCGGGAAGTTGGACAAGTGTCTCCTCAAGGGGCAATGTTAGTGTCTTCTGTTTATTTTTTGTTTCGCATTACTATTTACTCACTGGGGCTGGAGAGGTAGTTTAATTGGTTTATTCACATGGGGAGAAGGGTCCGGACAATGAGGCAACAGTCTGATTGGCGCCAGGGGCTTGAGCTGCCAGGGTCAGCATGGGTCAGCTGACTCTCGGGAGCATAGTGGGGGGTGAGCAAGTGCCCAGCTGGTGCTTGGCGGGGGGTTTTGGGTCGTGGAGCTGTTGGGGGAGGAGGGGAGGGGGGGATGCTGCTTTGCTGACAGAGGAGGTATCAATTTCAGGGTACCAATTGAGGATAGGGGGGCGGTGGCTCCCTATGGGGGCGCTCGAGGAAGCGAAGGCTGTAGATTGGCCAAGAAAAGGCGATGGCTAGTCGGCGGGGGGAGGGGGGGGGGGGGGTTTAGCCCCCCCGTCCAGGCTGATCACATGGAATGTGAGGGGTTTGAATGGGCCGGTCAAAAGAGCACACGTGTTTGCGCATCTAAAGGGGTTAAAGGCAGATGTAGCAATGCTTCAGGAGACACATTTAAAGCTCGCAGATCACACGAGATTGAGAAAGGGATGGGTAGGGCAGGTGTTCCATTCAGGGCTAGATTCGAAGACCGGGGGGGGTAGCAATTCTGATCAGTAAGGGTGTGGCATTCGAGGCTGGGAGAATTGTGGCAGATAAAGGGGGCAGGTATATAATGGTGATAGGAAAGTGGGAGGGGGCTCAGGTGGCATTTGTGAACGTCTATTGGGATGTTGTGGAATTTATGAGACGCATGCAAGGCAAAATCCCGGACTTAGAGTCACATAACCTAATCATGGGGGGAAACTTTAACACAGTCATCGACCCCGAGCTGGACCGGTCGAAGTCCAGGACAGGGAAACGACCGGCAGTGGCTGAGGAACTGAAGGGTTTTATCGGAGCAGATGGGGGGGTGAATCCCTGGAGGTTGGCGCAGCCAAAAGCGAAGTGTTATGGGGGCGGCGTTTTCAGAGCCCCAAAATGTATCATGGAGTTCAACCAGCCTCTCCCTTTATTGTATTGTTGCTTTTGAAGCACACGGCTTGGTCTCCAGGTATGGTATTACAATTATGGACACGTGGGTTTTTAAACACAAAACAATGTTTATTCCATGAATTCAACTTAACGTTTTCAATAAACATTGGATCTCTTAACACCCCTTACTTGAAAGATAACCCCGAAAATAATACAACACTAAATAATCCCTCAAAATGTTCCTTCAACCTCCAAAAGACTTCACCCTTAACAACAGACATAAGGTTACATTCAATATACTTATAGTCTTTGGATTTTCAGACATCAACAGACCAGTTCTGTGTTTTTTTTCTCGCAGCTTTTTGCAAAACACACAAACACTCCCAAGCTCTTTTCCTCAAACTGGCTTTCTCCTTTCAAACAGCTCACAGCAAACCAACCAGGCACTTTTCAGCTGCTCTCTCTCAAACTGAAACCAAAACACTGCAAAATGGCTGAGCCAAAAAACCCAGCTCCACACACACTCTGACATCACCTCAGTAATATGAGCTGCTCCATTTCTTAAGGGTATATTGCTTAAACATCCATTTCTTAAAGGTACTCTCACATGACAGAAGGAGTTCTCTTTTTTTCTCCCACGTTCATAAGGTTTATTCCCGCATAGACTTCTTTGTCTTGAGCAGGGCGTTAATCCCAATGGTAGCAGGGACAGAATACTCAGCAATCACAGTCTCAGTCTCAGCAAGCACTGGGTGGATCTGCGACTTAGTGAGGAGAGAGGGCAGCGCCCACTCTGGAGACTGGATGTGGGGCTGCTGGCGGACGAAGACGTTTGCGGGCGGATTAGCAGGAACATCCAGGATTACCTGGAAACAAACGAGGAAGCAGCGGCAACGGTCTGGGAGTTGTCAGGGGGGAGCTCATCTCAATTCGATCCCATAGGGGAAAGAGAGAAAGAGCGGAGAGGGAGAGACTGGTGGAGGAGATACTCCGAGTAGACAGGAGATACGTGGAGGCCCCCGAGGCGGGGCTACTGAGGGAGCGGCGGAGTCTGCAGACGGAGTTTGAACTGCTGACCACAGAGAAAGCGGTAGCACATCTGAGGAAGGCAAGGGGGCAGTCTATGAGTACGGGGAGAAAGCGAGTAGAATGCTGGCACACCCACTGCGAAAGAGGCAGACAGCCAGGGAAATCGAGGGAGTAAAGAATAAGGAGGGTAACACGGTCTTGGATCCAAAGGGGGTGAACGGAGTCTTTAAGGAATTCTATAGTAAACTATACGAGTCGGAGCCCCCGACGGGAGCAGAAGGGATGAGGCAATTTTTGGACCAGTTGAGGTTTCCAAAGGTAGAAGAGGACCTGGTGGAGGGGCTGGGGGCCCCGATTGAATTGGAGGAGATTGTCAAGGGCATGCAATCGGGTAAAGCCCCGGGGCAGGACAGCCAGCAGGTAGAATTCTAGAAGAAGTTTTCGGAAATATTGAGCCCACTCCTGATGAGGACCTTCAATGAGGCTAGAGAGAAAGGAACCCTCCCCCCAACAATGTCACAAGTTTCATCTCACTCATTCTTAAACGAGGGAAGGACCCGGAACATTGCGGGTCATACAGGCCGATTTCGCTTTTAAACGTGGATGCCAAATTGCTAGCTAAGGTTCTGGCCACAAGAATTGAGGATTGCGTCCCAGGGGTGATAGAGGAAGACCAGACTGGGTTTGTTAAAGGCAGACAACTCAATACCAATGTCTGGAGACTTTAGAATATTATTATAATGCCCTCAGAGGGAGGGGAGACGGAGGTGGAAACAGCGATGGACGCAGAGAAAGCCTTTGACCGGGTGGTGGAGTGGGAGTACCTGTGGGAAACGCTGGGGAGATTCGGGTTTGCTGGCTTTATTGGCTGGGTGAAATTGCTGTACCAGGCGCCTGTAGCAAGTGTATGTACAAACCAGCTGAGGTTGGGGTACTTCGAGCTTCACCGGGGAACAAGGCAGGGGTGTCCTCTCTCCCTGTTACTATTTGCCCTCGCTATAGAACCGCTAGCTATAGGGCTGAGAGCCTCGAGGAACTGGCAGGGCCTGGTTCGGGGGGTGGGGGGGGGGGGGGGTGGCGTGGGAGCAGTTGGAGGCGGCGTCATGTAAAGGTACTAGTCTGGGAGCTTTGATAACGGCTCCTTTGCTGTTCTCACCAACCCGTTACTCCACAAGTCCGGTGGTGGTGGCGACACTGTGGATCTGGGGACAGTGGACGAGGTACAAGAAGGTGGAGGGAGCATCGGTTTGGACCCCGATATGTAACAACCACAGGTTTGTCCAGAGTAGGATGGATGGTGGGTTCCAGAGCTGGCAGAAGGCAGGTATCAGAAGGATGGGAGATCTGTTCATAGACGGAAGTTTTCCCAGTTTGAAGGCGCTAGAGGACAAATTTAACCTGCCGCCAGGAAACGCCGTTAAATATCTGCAATTACGAGCCTTCCTGAAAAAACAGGTAGTGGCCTTTCCAACGCTGCCGCCACTGAGAATACAGGACAGGGTGGTCTCCTGCACCTGGGTGTGGGAGGGGAGGGTGTTGGATATCTACCAGGAACTACTCCGGAGGAAACTCCGGTGGAGGAGCTCAAGGGCAAGTAGGAGGAGGAGTTAGGTGAGGAGTTGGAAGCGGGTCAGTGGGCAGAGGTCCTGGGCAGGGTTAATCCTCCTCATCATGTGCCAGGCTCAGTCTAATTCAATTTAAGGTGGTCCACTGGGCACACATGACGGCAGCGAGAATGAGCAAGTTTTTGGTGGTAGAAGACAGTTGTATGAGGTGAAAGGGCAGCCCTGCAAACCATGTCCACATGTTTTGGGCATGCCTGGAGCTTAGAGAGTTCTGCCAAGGGTTCGCGAGGGCAATGTCCAAGGTGCTTAACACACGGGTGGTGCGGAGTCCAGAGATAGCGATCTTTGGAGTGTCAGAAGACCCGGGAGTTCAGGGGCGAAAGAGGCCGACGTCTTGGCCTTTGCCTCCCTAGTAGCCCAGAGACGGATTTTATGAATGTGGAGGGACTCGAAACCCCCGAGTGTAGAGACTTGGGTTAACGACATGGCTGTGTTTCTCAGTCTCGAGAAAATAAAGTTTGCCTTAAGAGGGTCTACGCTAGGGTTCTTTCGGCCGTTCGTTGAATTTCTCGGGGAAAATTTAAATGTCAGCAGCAGCAGCAATCCATAGGAGGGGGATGGGGTGGGGGGTGAGTGCTTCATTGGGATGGTGTGGGAAGACTGAGTGGTGTGGGGTTATGTGTATTTAATTGTTATTGTATATTCTCTTTTTTCACTATGTTAATGTTCACTCTAGTTTGTTTTGTTATTATTGGTACTACTGTTTTATTATGAAAAATTCTGCAAAACCTTAACAAAATTTTTTTTTTTAAAAGACCAACCCGATTTCATGTACACCACACCACTAACCATCACCCAGTTAAGGGATGCCCGTGATAAAATAGAAACCTTTCAACCCACATCAGACCCACACCATTTCTTTGAGAGAGTTAGATAACAGATAGTCATGTACGATCTAGATGAACAGGAGCAAGTGAAACTCATAGTAATGAGCCTTGACCCATCTGTTAGTTCAGCCCTTCCCAACCCACAAAATGTAGGAGGTAGTAGCCTCCAGGATATGAAGACAGCTATCCTCGATGCAATTGGCTATAATAGAGGAGATCCCGTAGAAGGACTCAAGCGATGTAGGCAGAAGAAAGGAGAGCTGGATGCCTCTGGAAACACTTCACAGCAGTATCTGGAGATTTAGCCCACGCCCATTTAACTGCAGACAATACGGCCAAATGGACCCGTATTTTAGTCTCCCATGCCACAGATGCAGGACAAAAAAGCATGTGTAAATTATGACCCCTCAGACTCCACACACAATGAAGTGTGGGTCTCTAGAGCAGTGGTTCTCAACCGGGATCCACATGGACCCTGAGGGTCCATGTAACATTACTGGGGGTCCACACAAAATAAATACCGAATTGGGGATCCACGGTGATATTTTAGTGGTCCATAGAGCAATTCTACTTCAGAACAATTGTTATTACTGAGAATCAAGTAGAAGAAAAAAATGTTTGTTTTCATGATGAATTTTCACCTATCTCTCTCTCTATCTAATTTACCTTGAGGGCTGAAGGGGCTCAGAACCAAAAAGGTGCATTTGCTGTGTTTATTTTTGTGGTACTGTATTCTGAGAAAAAAAAATCCATACCGGTTGATGACAAATGGGTTTATTGTGCTTTAATGACAGTTGTTGTTGAAGATTGCCCGGGCTATTGTCCCCTAGGAACAGCCCGGAGGACCTTTAATGACAGAAGCAGCTTATTAAATACCCACGGTTGACCTGACGCTTATGCCACGTTTCTCCTTGACAAGTTTAATGAATGATTTAACACAGTAATCACTAGAAACTGTGTATATTTGATATGAATTGGTTATTTTTAGAGTAATTTAATTCAATTTAGTCAGTAAAAAGTTTTTTTCATTACTTTTCATATTAGAATAAGTTTGGCAATGTACGAAAATACCGCTAATCCGTTTCCAACCCTCACGGTAAGGTAGATGGACTTTAGGATTAGTTTACCACGCATATAAGAAGCTTTTTTGTCTGTGGAATGGCTATGGGGGTCCACAAAAATAAATTAAGAGGAAAAGGGGTCCATGGGTTAAAAAAGGTTGAGAACTCCTGCTCTAGAGCTTGGGAACAATCCCTACATAAAAAGGCAGAACAGGAGAAGTTAGAAGCAAACATGAATCCAGTAAGGACACAGCAAGACCCCGCATGGGTAAATGAAGGTAGAAATGACACACAGCACCATAAAGCACAGGGATGCTATAATTGTGGACAGGAGGGACATTACGCCTGAGAATGCAGTACCCCCCCCCCCCCCCCCCCCCCCCCCCCCCGCCCCGAACCAGCAACGGAATCAGCATGCAAATGCCCCACATAGGAACAATGCCAGGCCTATCCACAGCATTAGCGCCCATTCAGATAATTTGGCCATAAATGGCACCGATTGACGCTGTTCGGACTCCCCAACTTGGGTCTGCGAAACGCTCTGGGACAAGTCCGGAAGACTTGTAGTCACAGGCACAGTCCGGGGGACAGCCCGTAGAATTCCTTTGGGACACAGGAGTGTCCCGAACCACGTTTATAGAATTATAGAACAGTACAGCACAGAACAGGCCCTTCGGCCCTCGATGTTGTGCCAAGCAATGATCACCCTACTTAAACCCACGTAACCCGTATACCCGTAACCCAACAATCCCCCCATTAACCTTACACTACGGGCAATTTAGCATGGTCAATCCACCTAACCTGCACATCTTTGGACTGTGGGAGGAAACCGGAGCACCCGGAGGAAACCCACGCACACACGGGGAGGACGTGCGGACTCCACACAGACAGTGACCCAGCCGGGAATCGAACCTGGGACCCTGGAGCTGTGAAGCATTGATGCTAACCACCATGCTACCGTGAGGCCCACGTTAAAGCTCTAATTTTGTCTGATACTTCAGCTTTGACAAACACTTTATTTGCTGACCTGTAATGCTTTTGTGTGGAGAAAGTAGAGCTGCCAGTCTTTCTGTCTAGTGGTGGAGGACTGTCATGTCACATTTCCAAGAGCCGATGCAGACTCGATGGGCCGAATGGCCTCCTTCTGCACTGTACATTCTATGATAATCTATGATTAATCTAGCACAAAGGTTCGGCACAACATCATGGGCCGAAAAGCCTGTTCTGTGCTGTATTTTTCTATGTTCTCTGAAGACCGTTTTGAATTCCAGCTGTATACTAATTGGTGTAGGCTATATCCCCCGTTTATCTGTAAGGAAGTTATTACATGTACTGCCCATGCCAATGTCGTTTCTAACTTGCAGCCTAGCTGATTGGCCAGTATTTTGTGCAACATTTCTTCAATTATGGAAATGTTTCCTCACACAAGCCATTGCTGGACAAATTTTCTGCAGTTACATGCATCACTATAATATATAACAGTAAGAAGCCTTACAACACCAGGTTAAAGTCCAACATGTTTGAAACAAATCTTACTGTGCTCACCCCAGTCCAACACCGGCATCTCCACATTATAATATATAAATTCTCACATATGTCCCTCAATTCTGAAATGGCAAATCGACCTCTATTATCTGTTAAACATTTTGCTGCTGACTCAAGGCTTGGCTGACCCACTTTTCCATAACTTTATCCAGTATTGTCAATCTGTCCTTGTTTATTGCGTTAGATATACTGAGCCTAGTTGTCACATCTACACACAGATAACTACTCTAATCCTTGTCCCACACCTTCTGCTCCCTGGCTACCACTTAGTTGAATTCTCGGATTAATGGAACACTTAAAACCAATGTCTTCCAATGTTTAATACATGTATCACATTGAGATGTGATCTGTTCAACAAGAGATTCACATTCTTCATCCACAATTCCGGCATCCTTTAGCAGTAGCTTAAACATTTGAAGGATGGACAAATTGTTTGTGCAATTTCATTGAAACATAAAAAATAGGTGCAGGAAGAGGCCATTTGACCCATCGAGCCTGCTCTGCCATTCATTACGATCATGGCTGATCATCCAACTCAATAGCCTAATCCCACTTTCTCCCATATTCTTTGATCCCCTTCACCCTGAGTGCTATATTTAACTGCTTATTGAAAATATATAAGTTTTTGGACTCAACTACTTTCTGTGGCAACGAATTCCACTGGCCGACCACTTTCTGGGTGAAGAGGTTTCTCCTCATCTCAGTCCTTAATGGTCTACCCCGTATCTTTAGACCGTGACCCCTGGTTCTGAACGCCCCCACCATTAGGAGCATCCTTCTTCCATCTACCCTGTCTCATCATCTTAAGAAATTTAGAGGTTTCTATGAGAAACCACCCCTGGTTTTTCTGAACTCCAAAGAATATAATCCTAACCAACTCAATCTCTCCTAATATGTCTGTCCCCCCCCATCCCAGAAATCAGTCTGGTAAACCTTCTCTGCATGCCCTCTAGAGCAAGAACATCATTCTTCAGTTAAGGAGACCAAAACTGCACACAGTATTCCAGGTGTGGCCTCACCAAGGCCCTGTATAATTGCAGCAAGATGTCCCTGCTCCTGTACTGGAGGTCCACGGTGACCTCTATACAGGTCCTTTGGTTTCTTGAGGCAGTTTCTTCTGTTACAGGCCAGGAAGAGAATTTCTCACCTCTTACATACTGCCCCTCCCCAAGCATCAGCATCAGAAAACCTTGGTGCCACCCATGGATATCCCCCTGTGCCAATGTTGGCCCAATCAGCACCCTCCTCAGTGAATGGTATGCCCACACATGGCTACCAATCACCTTTTCAAAGGGTCCCCTAAATCCTTGTCCCACCTCCAGACAGCTGTTAGTGCTGCTGATTGGGCACTGAACCCACCCTCAGGCCAATTCGACATTTTACGTTTGAAAATAGCACTGTGCCACCGATGTGGGACTCGGATCAGAGCACCCAATCCCCAAACCCCATTTGAAAATCCAGCTTTAGTGGGAGCCAGCCTGACAGTTCATGAAGCCAGAATTCAATTCATCCCTGGATTCAGGGATTGGCAATGGAAGGCAGGATTCCCATCCTGACTGTAATAGCGATGGCTTGCTACACTGAACAGATGTGAGCAGATCTGAACTTTCCTCTTCTCAAGGACCCACTGCCATATTATACAGTCTCCGGCATTAGCACTGGATCATCAATGAAGCTGTTTGTCACTTACCTGTGGGATGGCCTGCTGTAATTGGAGCACACTGAGCTTATTATAAATGGCCTCACTGGTCCTGTTGATGTGGGGAATTAGGATCTGCAAGGTGCAAATTGGATGGAACTGTAATGGGCAGTTGTTCAGACATAGCACAAGCATCACAATGTTCCTACAAACATTTCATGTGAATAAATACAGAAGCAGTTGGCCTGTGTGTTGTGGTGATATGCATCACTGTAAATACACAAGGGGTTAATGTAAATACACTAGAACTAAATAAACACTAGAGGGAGCGCCAGAGACATCATGACACACAGGCATTCAACCAGTAAGATAGGTCACAACCAATGGGCAGTCAAAACACACCCAGAGGGGACACTACCACAAGGGGGCTACCCATATAAAAGGACAGGGCACACATGCTCTTTCTCTTTCTATAGGCAATCAGAGAGACAGGGGCAGATCAGGGAAGCATCACACCCGCTGCATGGATTAAAGCAGACTGGTTAGGTAGACATAGTTATTATAGTTAGATTAGCAATAGAGTCGAACTCAAGTAGGAGAATTGTTAATGGTTCAAAAAATGTGTTAAAGCTATCTCCAAGTCTGAACCTTCCTTTGTCAGAGTGCACATCAAGGAAGCAGGTTGTGCTACATCAAGAAGCATAACACGACATGGTTCCAGGAGTGCTTGCTAATCCCTATAGTTCAACTCAACAAATCCGTAACTGCCAGCAACAGCACCCAGGCATCCCAGGCTTGATGTTTGAGATTCCGGTTCTGCAGCAGCCCAGGTACCAAGGCAATCTCAGTGCAAACTGAAGTGCGTTCAGGCAGAGATTCGAGATCTACCTGGTAGCGTCCGAGTTAGATGGCGTGGCGGATGCAGAAAAAATAATGCTTCTACTCAACATTGTGGGTGCAAGAGCAGAAGAAATCTTCGAGACATTCAAATACTCAAAGGGGCAAAACAAGAGCGACTTCCAGGCAGTCCTGGACAAATTCCAAGAATTCTGCGAGGAAGATACAAAAAAAAACAGTAAAAGAGGCGCCAGTACTGATCACGAGGCGAAGGTAGGCCTGCATTTACAGAAAACGGCAGTTTTGATTTGCAGCCATCTTGGAAAAGGAGCCGCACATGTGTAGTTGCGCGAAGAGCGCACAGAACGGGAAGGTCCGTTTGCGCATGCGCGAGAAACGAAAAAGGCATGCGCAATCGCTTCCCATGTTCTATGTCACAAGCGTCATGACGTCAGAGGCCCTGGACGTCCACTTAAAGAGGAACTATCCCAAAACACGGAAAAAAAATTTAAAGCCGTAAATCACGATTCATTCACCTGAAACGACAGCACAGCGCCTGAATTTAGTCGAGTAGCTGAAAGTAACCTCCGCAGAACCCTGCAACAAGCAGTTATCACTGCCCTAGGAGAGGATATGGTCCTGGAAGTAACCGCCGCAGAATGCTGCAACAAGCAGTTATCACTGCCCTAGGAGAGGATATGGTCCTGGAAGTAACCGCCGCAGAATGCTGCAACAAGCAGTTATCACTGCCCGAGGAGATGATATGGTCCTGGAAGTAACCGCCGCAGAATGCTGCAACAAGCAGTTATCACTGCCCGAGGAGATGATATGGTCCTGGAAGTAACCTCCGCAGAACCCTGCAACATGCAGTTATCACTGCCCTAGGAGATGATATGGTCCTGGAAGACTACGACTCAGATGAAGATTCCATCTTGGGAGGTGGCTACCCCAGTACCGAATCCGAACCGCAACGAGAGGTGTAGTACCGTGAAGACCTCGATGATGAGTTCTTCGGATTGGGGAATCTTCAGCCCAGCATATATTACATCCCGACTCGTGAGTGCAGGATTATGCTGTGGCCTGACACCAAGAAACAGAGAGTGGCTCACGCACCACGAAGGGTCCCAGCCGCCACACAAGAAGATGATTTGTTCTTTGAACATGAAGAGAATGATCACAATTCCGTAACACAAAGCGATGATTTGTCTATCGAGCAATACACACAATACTGCTCAGACATGGCTGAGTTATTCAGACATGCTGATCACAGCATCAGCAACATGGTTGAAAAGTTCAACACTACTCTTCTCATGGTAGATGAATCCAATACCATGGTACCATGGCAGATCGTCGATACATTGGATGATAGCAATACTCAAGAAGAAGACAACGCCACAGCGAGACCACTGCACGACTCCATTGAGAGCGCACAGATAGACTCCACGGTGAAAGCAACGCAAGACTCCAGAGCACAGTCCTTGCATGAACAAAACCATGAAGGTCTAGCAACATTAACTGAGCAACCAGCAGCAGACGATGCAAGTCTCCTACGCCCAAGTGAACAGCAATAAGACTACAGTATAACAGTCTATCACGCTCAAGTGAACAGCAAGAAGACTATGACAGTCCACCCAGATTATTTGAACCACCAGAAGAAAACTCTGACAGTCTACCCAGCTCAATTAACCGACAAGAAGACACAGAAGGTCTTCCCACTGTATGTGAGACAAGTGACGGCGGCATCCCACTTCCCATACCAGATGTGCAACGTGACAGACCTCAGCTAGTGTATACAGAGGCACTCAACAATCACAGCGAGACTACTGGTGACTCCGGTGACACCATGGTAATGCAAACCTCATCCGCTCGAGCCTCTCCACAAGCAAATGCATTCCTGAATGAAATGCTCCAGACAGGGAACATCAACAAGCCACAGCTGATTCACGTCAGCCGGATGTGACTCCAGACGGGGAGCATCAACAAGCCACAGCTGATTCAAGAAAGCCGGACATGATTCCAGATGTGGAGCAGCGACAAGCCAAAGCTGATTCAAGTAAGCCGGACATGTCTCCAGATGGGAAGCGCCATGGGCTCAGTGACGGCACGCTCAAGAAACCAGCAGATGCCACAAAGGACATGACATGAGCAACTGTTTGAAGGACTAGTATTATCCACAAAGGGTGGTCGTTGAGCGCAACAAATACAACAACAAAACCTACAAAATCAACAACACTGTCAACAACAACAAGCGTATCAGGGGCAACAACGTCGACAACAAGCACGACGAAAACATCAACAATGCAACTACGACTGGTACGTCATGCTACAACTCTGCCCATGAGGGACACTGTTACTGCTCAGCTCAGTACAATGACATACCATGGCAGGACGACACAGATTATATACATCGCTACCACAAGCATCGGAAGAAAAAAAGACTCCAGATCACACAACAAAGTGATTTGACCACTTCTTGGTTCCTTACACACAGGGACACTGACGGCGTTCACAAGGACATGCCACCGTCAACATCACCAACTCACCAACCAAACAAGAAAGCCACTCGACCATAATAATTAATGAATTTTGGACACATACATATGATTTGGACCTATTGTGTAATCATAACTCAACATGATTTGTACATGTCATCACTTATTAAACACTTATTTTGTTCAATTTTCTTTAACACTGTACAGAAAATATGTAACACGAATAAAAGGGGGATGTGGTGATATGCATCACTGTAAATACACAAGGGGTTAATGTAAATACACTAGAACTAAATAAACACTAGAGGGAGCACCAGAGACATCATGACACACAGACATTCAACCAATAGGTCAGTAAGATAGGACACGACCAATGGGCAGTCAAGACACACCCAGAGGTGACACTACCACAAGGGGGCTACCCATATAAAAGGACAGAGCACACATTCTCTTTCTCTTTCCATAGGTGACACTCAGAGAGACAGGGGCAGATCAGGGAAGCATCACACCCACCGCATGGATTAGAGCAGACTGGTTAGTTAGATTGAGTTACTATAGTTAGATTAGCAAGAGAGTCGAACTCAAGTAGGAGAATTGTTAACGGTTCAATAAATGTGTTACACCTATCTCTAAGTCTGAACCTTCCATTGTCAGAGTATACATCAAGGAAGCAGCTTATGTTACGTCGAGGAGCATAACACGACAGGTGTGTTTTTCTCAGCATTGTAAGGTGACACTTTAATCGTACATCATTAACCAGTCAGTGTGAAATGGAACAGGAAACGATGGTGCTTTGACCCTTTATGAATTTGCTCAGGAAAAGCTTAATATTACATGATGGATATCTCCAGAGATATTGAGTGTTTTGCAGACTGTTACCAGGCAGAGGCGAGACCATTAGGGGAGGCAGTGGTGTAGTGATATTGTCCAAATTAGGCAATCATTTTGCTAAATAGTTCATGAATCCAACAAATCGTTCCCCTGCGTTCACATCTGTTGGTTTTGCATCAGTGCTACACCGTTCACCTTTTCAGGATCCCGGCGAAGATATTTTAATGTCAGTTCATGACCTGCGTACTTGTTTTCAGGTATCTTCAGTTGCAGTTTTTCTCATTCGGTTTCAGGTTAATCCGGCGAGCTCTCTTTAGCAGCCCTATTAAATTCTCTTGGTCAGCCATGGCTTTGTGTCTCCAAATTGTGTCTCCACATCCATAGATTACTAGATCATTTCCAATAGTTTTCACTCCAGGAAGGTCACTGACAACCTGCATTGCCAGTTCTCGAGCTGTGGAAATGCCAAATGGCATGTATAACAACCTTAAGCTTCACTTAACACAAATCACTCTTCACATCTAGGGTAGAATAAAGATCTTTGTCTTGGAAAGTTGCAATAATTTCCTTTGATGGTCGGCATGGGATGGTGAGATTTCTTCAGCACTTTATTTAGATCCATTGGCTCTAAGAATACTCACGGCTTTCCAGCTTGTTTCACTGTGACCTCGCTGTTAATCCAGTCTGTGGGAGTTGTCACTTTCTTCATTACTCCCCTCTTTTCCAGCTCTTCTATCTTATTTTTTAGGTTTGACTTGAAAGCAGTTGGAACTCTTCTCGGAAGATGCTGAATTGGCCTTACACTCTCACCTACTTCTAAATGATGTCCTCCAGGGAGACATCCAAACCTGAAACACATCTTTGTATTCCTCTAGGATCTGCTCAGTGGTCAATGGTTTTGTGTTACAAAGGATAAAGAACAAAGAAAAGTACAGCACAGGAACAGGCCCTTCGGCCCTCGAAGCCTGTGCCGACCATGCTGCCTGTTTAAACTAAAATCTTCGACACTTCTGGGGTCCGTATCCCTCTATTCCCATCCTATTCATGTATTTGTCAAAATGCCCCTTAAATGTCACTATCGTCCCTGCTTCCACCACCTCCTCCGGCAGCGAGTTCCAGGCACCCATTACCCTCTGTGTAAAAAACTTGCCTTGTACATCTCCACTAAACCTTGTCCCTCGCACCTTAAACCTATGCCCTCTAGTAATTGACCCCTCTACCCTGGGAAAAAGCCTCTGAATATCCACTCTGTCTGTGCCCCTCATAACTTTGTCGACCTCTATCAGGTTGCCCCTCAACCTCCTTCCTTCCAGTGAGAACAAACCAAGTTTATTCAACCTCTCCTCATAGCTAATGCCCTCCATACCAGCCAACATCCTGGTAAATCTCTTTTGCCTCTCTAAAGCCTCCACATCCTTCTGGTAGTGTGGCGACCAGAATTGAACACTATACTCCAAGTGTCGCCTTACTAAGGTTCGAAATAGCTGAAACATACTTGCCAATTTTTATACTCAATGCCCCGGCCAATGAAGGCAAGCATGCCGCATGCCTTCTTGACTACCTTCTCTACCTGTGTTGCCCCTTTCAGTGACCTGTGGACCTGTACACCTAGATCTCTCTGACTGTCAATACTCTTGAGGGTTCTGACACATTCTAAATCTCTGTCGGCACCTTCAGGGATACCAGCCCAAGCTTTAGACTGGCTCCAGCTGCAAGGAATGGCCGCTGCATCCCACTAATGATCTGGAACTCTGCATTGGTTGTCAGACTCATTTGTTCTCTCTGTGTTAGTATGCTGCCATCAGATTGCATCAATCTTACTTTCGAGGGTTTCATTTTCAGATTTCCTTTTGAGCCACTTTGTGCAGGTCTGTGAAGCTCATTATGTTGCATGATGCACCAGTGTCTATCTGTCATTTCTTATTCTCTTGATCCTCTCCTTCTGCGGTCCTCATTGGAACAGTCGCTACACATTTGTTGCCAATTGAGCTGCCTGAAACAACCTGCTGTATTGAGTCTCACTCATCTGTTGATGTCTCTCCAGTGGCCATCTGCATCGGCTAGGTTTGCCTTTTTCTATGTAAATTATTTTACTTCTTGCAATTAAAACATTGCTTGCCCCATCCTGGACATTTCTTACTTTCCTGCACAGTACTTGTATCCTGCCCATTGTCTACGTTTGCTCTGCTCTCTGAGCATGGACTGTCTCTCAGCTGAATATAATCCGAGTCTGCTCTGCTCCAGCTGATATTTCACAATTTCCACATTTAGATACATGTCCATCACTTTCTTCAGCATCAATTTCACATCTTTCAGTAGACTTGCACTCACCAAGGGATCTCTCATGCCTAAAGGCAATCAATCTTTCATGAAATCGTCTTTTAGAGGACAAAGTCACATGATTCTGCTATCTGCATAGCTAGCAGAATCCCACATTGCTCACGGACATCTTCCACCGCTTCAAACTTTGTTCAAGAAGGGGAGTAGAGATAACCCCGGTAACTATAGGCCGGTGAGCCTAACGTCTGTGGTGGGTAAGGTCTTGGAGAGGATTATAAAAGATACGATTTATAATCATCTAGATAGGAATAATATGATTAGGGATAGTCAGCATGGTTTTGTGAAGGGTAGGTCATGCCTCACAAACCTTATCGAGTTCTTTGAGAAGGTGACTGAACAGGTAGACGAGGGTAGAGCAGTTGATGTGGTGTATATGGATTTCAGTAAAGCGTTTGATAAGGTTCCCCACGGTCGGCTATTGCAGAAAATACGGAGGCTGGGGATTGAGGGTGATTTAGAGATGTGGATCAGAAATTGGCTAGTTGAAAGAAGACAGAGAGTGGTAGTTGATGGGAAATGTTCAGAATGGAGTTCAGTTACGAGTGGCGTACGACAAGGATCTGTTCTGAGGCCGTTGCTGTTTGTCATTTTTATAAATGACCTAGAGGAGGGCGCAGAAGGATGGGTGAGTAAATTTGCAGACGACACTAAAGTCGGTGGAGTTGTAGACAGTGCGGAAGGATGTTGCAGGTTACAGAGGGACATAGATAAGCTGCAGACCTGGGCTGAGAGGTGGCAAATGGAGTTTAATGTGGAGAAGTGTGAGGTGATTCACTTTGGAAAGAATAACAGGAATGCGGAATATTTGGCTAATGGTAAAATTCTTGGTAGTGTGGATGAGCAGAGGGATCTCGGTGTCCATGTACATAGATCCCTGAAAGTTGCCACCCAGGTTGATAGGGTTGTGAAGAAGGCCTATGGTGTGTTGGCCTTTATTGGTAGAGGGATTGAGTTCCTGAGCCATGAGGTCATGTTGCAGCTGTACAAAACTCTAGTACGGCCGCATTTGGAGTATTGCGTACAGTTCTGGTCGCCTCATTATAGGAAGGACGTGGAAGCTTTGGAACAGGTGCAGAGGAGATTTACCAGGATGTTGCCTGGTATGGAGGGAAAATCTTATGAGGAAAGGCTGATGGACTTGAGGTTGTTTTCGTTAGAGAGAAGAAGGTTAAGAGGTGACTTAATAGAGGCATACAAAATGATCAGAGGGTTAGATAGGGTGGACAGCGAGAGCCTTCTCCCGCGGATGGAGGTGCCTAGCACGAGGGGACATAGCCTTAAATTGAGGGGTAATAGATATAGGACAGAGGTCAGAGGTGGGTTTTTTACGCAAAGAGTGGTGAGGCCGTGGAATGCCCTACCTGCAACAGTAGTGAACTCGCCAACATTGAGGGCATTTAAAAATTTATTGGATAAGCATATGGATGATAAGGGTATAGTGTAGGTTAGATGGCCTTTAGTTTTTTTTCCATGTCGGTGCAACATCGAGGGCCGAAGGGCCTGTACTGCGCTGTATCGTTCTATGTTCTATGTTCTAAACAGCTGGTTCATCTTAGACATTGTAAGGTGTGCCCTGTATACTACCTCCAGCTGTATCAGTCCCATCCTCGCACACGAGGTCAAGGTATTTACCTGCCACAGCACCTCACACCACAATCCCTCCTCCAGCATGCCCCCAACTCTTCCTCCCACTTTGCCTTAATCCCCTCCATGGACACCATATCTCCTCCAAAGTCCTCCCATAAATTGCCAGGATGACCCCTCTCCAACACCCCTCTCCAACGAGGAGGCAGGTGCTATAGGGAAAATAGGGAAGACCTTCCTCGCAAAATCCCATCCCTGCATATAGCTGAAATGTTCGCCCGTCACCAGCCCAGACTTCTCGTTCAACTCCTACAAACTCGAAAAACGGCCCTCCCAGAAACAGATTCTTCATTTCCTTGATCCCCTGTCTTCCCATCCTTGAAACCTTGAAACCATCCTCCTTGGCTCAAACCCATTTATTCCCCCTAACTGGCATCCCACCGCCCCGCCTCCCCCTCCCCGCACCCCCTGACCCAGCTCCCAACCTAAAATGCTGCCTAAACTGCCTCCAGATCTTCAGTGTGGCTACCACTTGACTCAGCGAGTACTTCCCTGGGGCCATCGGGAGCCGTGCTGTTGCCAGCGCCCGCAACCGCATGAGCCTCCATCCTCACCCACGGAGCCCCAACGACCCTGTTCCATCCTTGAATATTCCCTGCGTTCGCTACCAAGTAGTAATACAACAAATTTGGGAGGCGTAGCCAGCACTGCCCCCCTCTCCCACCTTCTGTCCCCTCTGCAATATCACTTTTCTAATCCTAGCCACCTTCCCCGGCCAAACAAATGAGGAAAGCAGCCTGTCCAACACAGTAAATAGGCCTTGGGCAAAAAGACTGGCAGGCACTAAAACAAAAACAAGAATTGCAGCAAAATATTCATCTGTACTACCTGTACCCGGCCCGCCAACGACAGAGGGAGATTGTCCCATCTCAACAAGTCACCCTCTCCACCAAGCTAGTGAAATTGAACTTCCAGAGCCCCAAATACCTAAAGTGAGTCGCTGCCAGACAAAATGGCAGCCCTCCCCCATCCTTGCTCCCGTTCCCGTAAAGGAGACCATAAAGTACTCACTCTTCCCGAAATTCAATTTGTATCCCGAAAACGTCCCAAATCTCTGAAGCAACCCCAATATGTCCCCCCCCCCCCCCCCCCACCACCCAACCAAGAGCTCGGCTCCAAAATATACAACAACAAGTGATCGGTATCTAAGGACACCCGATCCAGTTTCCAGAGCATTGGAATTTGAGACTTATAAACAGGGAAATCACTCAAAGCTGCTTGTCTGCACTCTGAATGTTACTTGGCTGGACAAGAGTGCTTTGGAGTTGGGTGAAATGCAGGGAGTTGGGTGAAACTGGGAGAAGGTGAAACTGAAACATCGGGAGCAGAGCTGAGCGGGAGATTTGCGAACAGAGGCCTGGGAAGGTCAGTGGTTTCACTGATTCACTGACTGAGTGTTCCCATGGATGTGGGGGGGGGGGGGGGGGGGGGGGAGGTGGGGGGGGGGGGGGGAATTGTATAGTGACATCAAAGGAAGGCTGTGATTTGATTGGCTAATGAGGAATCTGTGCAAATTTGAAAAAACATTTTACATTTAGCATTTTACATTTATTGTAGAAATCTAGTGCTAGGAAGCAGATAGATAACTGTAACTTATTTTAATCTAATAAGTATTTATTTTTAAATTAATTTATTAATTAGTTCTGGAAATGGCAGTTAGAGGGGTAAAATGCTTCACTTGTGAGATGTGGGAGATCTGTGAAGTTTCCAGCATTCCCAACAACTACATCTGCAGGAAGTGCATTCAATTGCAGCTCCTCAAAGACCGCATGGAATGGTTGGAGCAGCAGTTGGATGCACTCAGGAGCATGATGGTGGCAGAAAGTATCATAGACAGGTGTTTTAGAGATGTGGTTAGACCCAAGGTACAGGGAGATAGATGGGTGACTGCTAGAAGGGGCAGGCAGTCAGTGCAGGAATCCCCTGTAGCAGTCCCCCTCTCAAGTATAACTCTTTTGGATATTGGCCTATCGGCAACAGCCAGAGAAGTGGCTTCACGGCTGGCTCTGCTGTTTAGCAGGGAGGGCCAAAATGCAGAAGTGCAATAGTTATCGGGGACTCTATGATCAGAGGTACAGATCATTAATGTATTTTGTGAAAAGTTGTTGTCCCAGTACCGACCCCTGAGGCACACCACTAGTCACCGGCTTCCATCCTGAAAAAGACCCCTTTATCCCCACTCTCTGCCTTCTGCCAGTCAGCCAATCCTCTATCCATGCCAGGATCTTACCCTTAACACCATGGGATTTTAACTGATTTAACAGTCTCTTATTTGGCACCTTGTCAAAGGCATTCTGGAAATCTAAATAAAACACGTCCACTGGTTCTCTTTTGTCTAACTTCCTTGTTACCTCCTCAAAGAACTCTAACAGATTTGTCAGCGAGGCAATTTGGATAGAGCTCAGGAATAGGAAGAGTGCAGTCACAATGTTGGGGGTTTACTACAGGCCTGCCAACAGCCAGCAGGCCTCCCAACAGGCCTCCCAACAGCCAGCAGGCCTCCCAACAGCCAGCAGGCCTCCCAACAGCCAGCAGGCCTCCCAACAGGCCTCCCAACAGCCAGCCAGGAGATAGAGGAGCAGATGGGTAGTCAGATGCTGGAAAGGTGTAAAAGCAACAGGATTGTTGTGGTGGGTGACTTTACCTTCCCCTATATTGACTGGGACTCACTTAGTGCTAGGAACGTGGATGGGGCAGAGTTTGTAAGGAGCATCCAGGCTTCTTGAAACAATATGTAAATAGTCCAACTAGGGAAGGGGCTGTACTGGACCTGGTATTGGGGAATGAGCCCGGCCAGGTGGTCGAAGTTTCAGTAGGGGAGCATTTCGGGAACAGTGACCATAATTAAGTAAGTTTAAAGGTACTGTTGGATAAAACAAGAGTAGTCCTCGGATGAAGATGCTCAATTGGGGGAAAGCTAATTGTAACAATATTCAGGAGGAACTAAAGACTCTAGATTGGGGGCAGATGTTTGAGGATAAATCAACATCTGGCTTGTGGAAGGCTTTCAAATGTCAGTTGATAGGAATTCAGGACCGGCATGTTCCTGTGAGGAAGAAAGATAAGTATGAAACCTTGGATAATGATGGATATTCTGAGCGTAGTCTAGAAGAAAAAGGAAGCGTTTGTAAAGGCTAGAAGGCTGGTAACAGACGAAGCCCATGAGGAATATAAGGAAAGTAGGAAGGAAGCTAAGGAGGAGTCAGGACGGCTAAAAGGGATCATGAAAATTATTGGCAAACAGGATTAAGGAAACTCCCAAGGCTTATTACATGTATATAAATAGCAAGAGGGTAGACAGGGCGAGAGTTGGCCCACTCAAGGACAGGGGAGGGAATCTATGAGCGGAACCAGAGGAAACGTGCGAGGTATTCAATGAGTACTTTGCATCGGAATTCACCAAAGAGAAGAACTTGGTGAATGATGAGCCTGGGTCAGGATGTGTACATAGTCTTGGTCACATTGAGATCAAAAAGACAGTATAGGGCGTCTTGTAAACATTAAGGTCGATAGGTTCCCAGGGCCTGATGGGATCTCCCCCAGAATACTGAGGGAGGCAAAGGAGGAAATTGCTGGGTCCTTAACAGAAATCTTTGTATCCTCACTGGCTACAGGCAAGGTCCCAGAGGTCTGCAGAGTAGCTGATGTTTTGTTTAAGAAAGGTAGCAAGATAATCCAGGAAATTACAGGTCAGTGAGCCCATCATTGGTAGGGAAATTATTAGAGAGGATTCTTCCGGACAGGATTTACTCCCATTTGGAAACAAATGGACGTTTTAGCAAGAGGCAGCCTGGAGGTCATGGATAGGATTCTCCGGTCGTTGACGCCGAAATCTCCGAATACACCCCGCATGTATCGACGGCCTCAGGACATTGCCTGAGGCCTGCCCCCCGATGCTCCACCCTGACCGGTCGAGTTCCCGACGGTCTCACCCATCAGGAACTCGGCATGGCAGCTGCGGACTCAGTCCAGCACCCCAACAGTCGGGGGAGGTCCGATCGGCAGGGGGGACGTTGTCAGGGGCTGGGGGCACTATGGGGGGAGCCAAAGGGGGGGCACTATTTCGCAGGCCAGGTCCGTGAGCGGCCGGTGCCATGTAGCACAGCGCGGCCATGTACCCAGCAATTCTCCGGGCTGTACGGCAGCTGGAGCCGTGTGCTCCACTCTGCCGGCATGTCAGTCCCCAGCCAAACTGAGGATTGGTGGCCGTTTTACGCCATTTGTTTTGTCGTAAAACGCCACCGTTTCCCACGCCGGCGTGGGGACATAGCCTTAAAATCGGAGAATCCAGCCTCATGTCTCACTGACTTGATCAGGTTTTCTGAGGAAATGACAAAAATGATTGATGAAGGTAGGGCAGTGGATGTTGTCTCCATAAACTTCAGTCAGACCTTTGACAAGGTCCCTCATAGCAGACTGGTACAGAAAGTGAACTAAAAGAGATCAGAGATGAGCTGGCAAGATGGATACAGATGGCTCAGTCATAGAAGGCAGAGAGTAGCAACTGAAGGGTGCTTTTCTGATTGGAGGGGTGTGCCTAGCGGTGTTCCTCAGGAATCAGTGCTGAGACCTTTGCTATTTGTAGTATATATAAATGATTTGGAGGAAATGTTACTGGTCTGATTAGTAAGTTTGTGTGCTAAGGGTATTATGTCATGTGGAATGTACTAATTACATTTCTATTTCACATAATTGAATGTTTCTCACCTCTATAACACTTTATGCATCGTCAGAAAAAGCATAGAATATTTCTGAGGGACTTCCATGCTGCTCTGAAATTGGATGATGTGCAACTTCACTGACCTTTGCCAACTTGAACTCGAACTCTAACACCGATTCCATGTTCAGCTGAGCTGTGCTGGTGTGAGCTCCCAGGGTGACTGCGGTGTCAATCATTAACTGCAGCAGAGCACGGCGGGACTAAACAAAAAGAGTAAGAGAGAATTGTTCACACATCATTATCTACCACTTCAGAAGCAGAATCAGAGAATAGTACATTCAGGAAAGGGCATTCGGCCCATCGAGTCTGCACCGATGCATGTTACAGATCCTGTGGAAAATTGGCCCAATGTTAAAATTGACCAAAATTGTACACTGTCCTCTAGATGTGATCTCACCAACAACTGCAGCAAACATTCCTACTTTTATATTTCATTGCTTTTTCAACAAATGACAACATTACATCTGCTTTCCTAATCATTTGATGTTCTTGCATTCTAACTTTTAATGATTCATCACCCAGGTCCCTCTGTACCTCAGAATTCTGCAACTCTCTCATTGAATCATAGAGGTTTACATCATGGAAACAGGCCCTTCGGCCCAACTTGTCCACGTCGCCCAGTTTTTACCACTAAGCTACTCCCAATTACCCGCATTTGGCCCATATCCCCTATACCCATCTTATCCATCTAACTGTCTAAATGCTTTTTAAACGACAAAATTGTTCCCGCCTCTACTACTGCCTCTGGCAGCTCGTTCCACACACTCACCACCCTCCTGTCTGAAATAATTGCCCCTCTGGACACTTTTGTATCTCTCCCCTTTCACCTTAAACCTATGCCCTCTAGTTTTAGACTCCCCTACCTTTGGGAAAAGATGTTGACTATCTACTTTATCTATGCCCCTCATTATTTTATAGACCTCTATAAAATCACCCCTAAGCCTCTTACGCTCCAAGGAAAAAAGACCCAGTCTATCCTTATAACTCAAACCATCAGGTCATAAATAGAAATGATAAATTTTTCTGCACTCTTTCTAATTTAATAATATCCTCTCTATAATAGGGTGGCCAGAACTGTGCACAGTCTTCCATGTGTGGCCTTACAAATGTCTTGTTCAACTTCAACAAGATGTCCCAAATCCTATATTCAATGTTCTGACCAATGAAACCAAGCATGCCGAATGCCTTCTTCACCACCCTGGCCACCTGTGACCCCACTTTCAAGGAGCTATGAGCCTGCGTTCCTAGATCTCTTTGTTCTGTAACTCTCCCCAACACCCTACCATTAACTGAGTAGGTCCTCCCCTGATTTGATCTACTAAAATGCATCACCTCACATTTATCTAAATTAAATTTCATCTGCCATTCATCGGCCCACTGGCCGAATTGATCAAAGTCCCGTTGCAATCCTAGATAACCTTCTTCACTGTCCACAATGCTACCAATCTTGGTGTCATCTGCAAACTTACTAACCATGCCTCCTAAATTCTCATCCAAATTACTAATATAAATAACAAATAGCAGTGAACCCAGCACTGATCCCTGAGGCACACCATTGGTCACAGGCAATACCTCCACTTCTGAGTAAATTTTCCTTCTAAGTATTTTGAATCTCTAAGCTTCTGAGAGAGTAGGTGAGAGTTTCTGGCCCTGCTCAAAGTCAATGCGCTGGGTTGCCAGATCTCCCACAGCGGGTCCCACCACGACAGGGCCAGTAAATCCCGGGCCGTGTGTTTCACACACAGACACAGCTCTCTGTGATTGTTTGATTTGGAAGATTTTGGCCCAGCCTTGATTTCCAGCATCTGCACTATTTTGTTTTTGAAAAAGTTACAGAGGCTGAGGGGCAACCTTATAGAAGTTTATAAAATGATGAGGGGTACAGATAGGGTGAACAGTTGGAGGCTTTTTCCCAGGGTGCAAATGACAATTACAAGGGGGCAAAGTTCAAGGTGAGGGGGAACAGATCAGTGGAGATGTGCGGGGGGAAGTTTTTTACACATAGGGTGGTGGTTACCTGGAATGCACGGCCAATTGAGGTGGCTGAGGCAGATACATTAGCAACCTTTAAAACCTATCTGGATAGACACATGAACGGACGCGGTACAGTAGGATACAGGCGGTTGGTCTGGATAGGACACGTGATCGGCGCAGGCTTGGAGGGCCGAAGGGTCTGTTCCTGTTCTGTACTGTTCTTTATTTCTTTGTTTCTTTCTTACTGAGGTTTTACTGGCATACTAAGTTAGAATTAATACTAAACAATCTCTTTGGCTCTGAAAAGCTAATTTGAAAAGTTTTATTCTCCCAAGAAAAGAACATTTAAAAAACTGAAGAACTTTTAAAAACAATGATTTAAATGTGATTTATTTTCCCTGCTTATTACTTCCTGCTTTGCTGCCTGTCAGAATTCTTGAATTGGATTGGCTGATAGCCTGCCTGCTGCCTACCCTGTTGTTGGACACCACAGACCCTCAGAAGACGCTGTCAGATTCAAAGAGATGTTCAAAAAGAGGATGTCTATGCTCTCAAGCTCCTTCAAACTTGGTGTGCAACTTTTCTCAAGGTCAGTAGTAAGGGCCATCCCCACTTTACTGACTGTAAATATATTTTCAGTGTCTAGATATTTTCCACTTATATATTTGATTAAGGATTCTACTAGTTTTCCTACTGCTAATTTTCCCTGGATTTGTTCTATCTCCTTTGTTAGCTAGAGGAATTGCATCAGCTTGTCAATGTTGCATTTATTGCATTGTTAAGGTTTAATGTTGAGAGCATTGTTAAATGAGTTATGGATGTTCCTATAAATGGGAATGTCTGGGACACTGGAGGGGAGCAGTATTAACTGTGAACTAAGTCAATAAACACTCTCCAGCAATGAAAAGTTCTGTATTGTACTTTTAACGTCACTAACCGGCATGGAACGAGTTAACACAGCTGTTTTTTCAATGTTTTTATAAGAAGACATTTTTTCTCTTTTAATATACATAGATCAAATCTATCTGGACCAGGACTTTCACTCTCTCTGAGATTTACTAGCTCATTAATGGTTTCCCCACCCCCATTTCTATCTTAAGTGCATTTATATCTGTTTTGAGCTCTTCTAATGTTTTTCTCAGTTGCTCAGTCTCACTGGTAAATACCAAAGTTCAAATTCAACATTTGTGCTATTTTTCAGTCTTTATCTGTGAGTTTATCTCTTGTTGCCTGATCCCAATGCTGATTTTCTTTATGTGGTTACATTGTAATTTAACTTTGCAATCTCTCTTAGTTTTCCACTCGTTTTTTAAAATTCTTTTCTAACCATCTCATCGCCCCTTTTATTATCCTGCCTTTGAGCTAGAAGCTATATCCCTCACTCAAATGACTGAACTCACAACATGGATAATTCTTTGAGTATTGCAGCAGAGTTAAGTGAGACTCACCTTTACAGCCTCGGTGCTGTTAGTCAGATAGTCTTCTTGAGCTGGCAGAAACAATGGTGCTTGATCCAGCTGTGAGCAATGAAACACAATCAATAAAACCTGGGCTGCAGGGCTGTGTGATAAACCAATGTGTTTCAACGCACCATGAGAAGCAACTCTGATCTTTCACATACACAAAAATAGGAAGGCAGATTATTATTTGAATGTGTGTAAATTGGGAGAGGTGGATACTCAGTGAGAACTTGGTGTCCTCGTGCATCAGTCGCTGAACGTAAGCGCGCAGATACAACACGCAGTAAAGAAGGCAAATGGTATGTTGGCCTTAATAACAAGAGGAATAGGGATGTTTTACTGCAATTGTATAGGACATTTGTGAGGCCACACTTGGGGTATTATGTCCAGTTTTGGTGTTCTTACTTGAAGAAGGATTTTCTTGCTGTGGAGGGAGTGCAACAAATGTTTACCAGCCAGATTCCTGGGATGGCGGGATTGTCATATGAGGAGAGACTAAGTCGGTGAGGATTCTATTCATTAGAGTTCAGAAGAGTGGGAGGGACCTCATGGAAACTTATAAAATTCGGACAGGATTAGACAGGGTAGATGCAGAAATAATGTTCCCGATGGTGGGGAGTCCAGAACTAGGGGCGCGATTCTCCGCCCCCCCACGACGGGTCGGAGAATAGCGGGAGGGCCTTCCCGACATTTTTCACGACCACCCGCTATTCTCTCCCCCCCCCCGCCCCCCGACACGAATCGCTGCTCGCCGTTTTTTTACGGCGAGCAGCGATTCTCCCCTAGCCGATGGGCCGATTTCCCAGGCCTTTACGGCCGTTTTCACGAACTGCAACACACCTGCTATCTCAGTTCGTGAAAACGGCCGCAAAGTGCCGTTCTGGGGAACCAGACACCGATTGGCACGGCCGCACCACGGCTGTGCCAAGGGTGCCATGGGCCCGCGATCGGTGGGCACCGATCGCGGGCAGCGGGTACGAACCCCGCGCACTCTTTGTTCCTCTGCCGCCCCGCAGGATAGGTCCGCGGGGCGGCTGAGGGGCATAACGGCCCGCACATATGCGTGATGACGTCATCCGCGCATGCGCGGGTTGGAGCCGTCCAATCCACGCATGCGCGGCTGACGTCATCATATGCGTCAGCCGTCGCTAACTTTGGCGCGCGGGCTTAGCAAAATTCGCTAAGCCCGCGATGCCGAAGTTCACGGGGCCCCACTGCTAGCCCCGACCGGGGAGCAGAATCGGGTCCCGGGAGGGGGCACGGAGGCTGCCATGAGACACGGCCGGTTTCACGGCAGCCTTCACGACTCTCCGCATTTGCGGAGAATCGCGCCCTAGGGGTTTGAGGATAAGGGCTGAGGTGAGGAGAAATTTCTTCACCCAGAGAGTGGCGAATCTGGGGAATTCACTACCACAGAAAGTAGTTGAGGCCAAAACGGTTATGGGCAGCGCAGTATCACAGTCGTTAGCACAGTTGCTTCACAGCACCAGGGTCCCAGTTTCGATTCCCAGTTTGGGACACTGTCTGTGCGGAGTCTGCACGTTCTCCCCGTGTCTGCGTGGGTGTCCTCCGGATGCTCCGGTTTCCTCCCACAAGTTCCGAAAGATGTACTGTCAGGTGAATTGGGCATTCTAAATTCTCCCTCTGTGTACCCGAACAGGCGCTGGAATGTGGCGACTGGGGCTTTTCACAGTAACTTCATTGCACCGTAAGCTTACTTCTGACAATAAAGATTGTTATAAAACGTTGTGTAATTTCAAGAAGGAATTAGACATTGCTCTTGGGGTTAAAGGGATCAAGGGATATGGGGGGAAGGTGGGATCAGGGTTCTGAACTTGATGATCAGCCATGATCTTAATGAATGGTGGAATAAGTTCAAAGGGTCAAATGACCTCCTCCTGGTTCTATTTTCTATGTTGGATTTGTTGGATTTGTTTATTGTCACATATACCGAGGTACAGTGAAAAGTATTTTTCTGCTGCAGCTCAACAGATCATTTAGTACATGAAAAGAAAAAAAAATACATGATAGGCCAACACAAGTTATACAATGTAAATACCTAGTGCGCGATTCTCCGCTCCCCACGCCGGGTGGGAGAATCGCGGGAGGGCCGGGCGAATCACGCCACGCCGCCCTGGCTCCCACCCCCCCTCCAAAATGGCGTGTCGCGTTTTGCGCCTGAGACCGGCGATTCTCCGGCCTGGAGGGGCCGAGCGGCCTGACGACCCCGACGGATTCACGCCGGCGCAACCACACCTGTTCGCTGCCAGTGTGAACAGCGCGCGACAGGTAAGTGTGGGGCCTGTGGGGGGCGGAGAAAGGATCGAGCACCACGGCCGTGCTCGTGAGGGGACTGGCCCGCGATCGGTGCCCACCGATCGTCGGGCGGGGCGTCTCTAAGAGACGCACTCTTTCCCCTCCGCCGCCCCGCAAGATCAAGCCGCCACGTCTTGCGGGGCAGCGGAGGGGAAGACGGCAACCGTGCATGCGTGGGTTGGAGCCGGCCAACCTGCGCATGCGCGGCTGCGTCATTCTCGGCACGCCGCTTTGACGCAAGCGTCAAGGCCCGGCGGCCGAGTTTCCCGCAACGGGGCGGGGGGGGGGAATAGGTGGTGAGGAGCGGCCTCTGACGCTGGAGTGAAACACTCCGGGTTTCACTCCGGCGTCGGCACTCAGTCTCCCTGCGGAGGGGAAGACAGAAACCGCGCATGCGTGGGTTGGAGCCGGCAGCCGTCGTGACATCAGCCACGCATGCGCGGGTTGGAGCCGACCAACCTGCGCATGCGTGGCTGACCTCACTTAGGCGCCGCCGTCGCGTCATTCTCGGCGCACCGCCTTGACGCGAGCGTCAAGGCCCGGTGGCCGAGATTTACGGAGCGCCGCTCCTATTCCCCTGGAGGAGGGGGGGTGAATAGGGTGCGAGGAGCGGCCTCCGAGGCCGTCGTGAAACTCGGCTGAGTTCATGACGGCCTTCCCGATTCCGCGCAGGAGCGGAGAATTCCGCCCTCTGTTCTCTGTGAGTCAAAGACAAACAATTTCGAAAACCCCTCAAATTATGATGTGATAATGACCAGATAATGTTTCAGTGATATTGGTTTGCGATAACTAAACTGGGCTGGATTCTCTTCCCCCGACGCCGAAATCGCGTTCGGCGATGGGGCGGAGAATCCATTTTGGCGCACGAAATCGGGACCGGCGTCGGTTTTGCAATTCTCTGCCACCTGAAAATTGGCATACTCAAGCCACGCTGAGTATCCAACGTCTCAAGCCATTGCCTGAGACCCGGCCTGCGATGCTCCGTGGCCGACAGGCCGAATTCCCGATGGTGTGGTTCTAAGGTCCCAGCGTCTGTGATCCTCGCGTGGCGGCTGTGGACTCAGTCCGGGCCTCCACAGTCAGGGAGTGCCGATCGGCAGGCAGGCGGGGCTTCATTCGGTGCTGGGGGTAATGTGTGCGGGTGGTCCAGGGCACACGACAGGCGATGCGGGGCACTACTTTGGCGGTCCAGGTCCGCGGGCTGAGTCCACCATGGAGCTTGGCATGGCAGCTGGAGGTCGACGCCGTGCACATGCGTGGCCTCTGACCCAGATGTGCGGGGGGCCATATCGGCAGCTGGAGATGCGAGCTCTACGACAGCTGCCTGCTGGCCCCTAGCAAAACAGGGAATCTGTGGCCTTTTGACACTAGTTTCCCTGGAGTAAAATACCACAATGTTCCTGACGGCGTAGGGACATAGTTCCAAAGGTGGAGAATCTAACCCACTGTGTCTATTTGTGCAGCAGCACTCGGGGCCACAATTCCTACACATGCTCAGTTGTGGTCTCAGTGTCAAAGTGTTATCTGGCAGCTTTAAAACAAACAACATGGCTCGGCACAGACTAACAAGCTACCCATTATAGGTCTCTGCGGTCCTTAACCAATTGCAAGTTATTGTATCCAGTTCACCTTTTATTTAGTGTAAAACATGCTTCTGACAATTCAGTAAATGAAGATATATAATAAGATTTCAGTAAATGAGCTTCTCAGATTCTAATGTGGAGGAGTTACTTAAATTCTTTGCTAGATATGGACTACCCACAGAAATACAATCTTATCAAGGATCGAATTTTACCTCGAGGTTATTCAAAGAAGTTATGGATATCTTAGGAATAAAACAATTTAAATTAACTGCATCCCATCCAGAATCGCAGGGAGCATTAGAAAGTGGCATCAGACATTAAAGACAACATTAAGCGGTTATTGCCAAGAAGGTGGCTGTTTGTGTGGAGTTTGCACTTTCTCCCCATGTCTGCGTGGGTTTCCTCCGGGTGCTCTGGTTCCCTCTCCCAGTCCAAAGATGTGCAGATTAGGTGGATTGGCCATGCTAAATTTCCACTTAGTGTCCAAAGATGAGCAGGTTAGGTACGGTTAGGGGGATAGGGTGGAGGAGCGGGTGTGTAGTTAGCGTGCTATTCCAGAGAGTCAGTGTAGCATTGATGGGTCGAATGGCCTCTCTCTGTACTGTAGGAATTCTATGGATTCTATGAACTAGTGCCCAAGATTCCCCTTATACCCAATTATCACCCGCCCCATCCACTACTGCCCATACCCCACCCACCCCACTATCGCCCCCTCGCATTCCCCACCCCCAACTTTGCCCAGATTTTAATGATGTGGCATTCTAAAATTTCTGGGTCTATTCCCTTGCTTCTGGAGTACCCGCATTGTGTAACTATTGTAATGAGAGCTCCTGGTTGAGGGTGTTTTCACTGACCGTTAAGATGTGCTCATTGGAGTTTTTGTCATCAGTGGCAACAAAGAACAGAATCAAGATGTTATTGTTGAATTTTCCTCGGAAAAAAGCCAATGCCTCCAGTAGGTTGAATTCCTCCTCTTTCCAGGTGCCCTCTGGCCCATTGTTCGTCTCGAGTACTGGCCAGCGTAAGCATGGCTGCTTCAGAAAGTTGAGCAAGGGCTTGGCATCCTCCATCTCTATAGCACCTAGCAGCAAAACAACACATCAATAACCAACTGAACAAACCAACAAGATAA
The DNA here is from genome assembly GCF_902713615.1 of Scyliorhinus canicula. Lineage (NCBI taxonomy): Eukaryota > Metazoa > Chordata > Chondrichthyes > Carcharhiniformes > Scyliorhinidae > Scyliorhinus > Scyliorhinus canicula. The sequence continues at coordinate 122,273,123 of NC_052152.1, read as the reverse complement.
GAACTGTTCATTTAAGGTACCAACTCTGGAGAGATTTATAGAGGTTTCATCACATGACAACTGTTACGAAAGGCAGACTTACTCATCAGAGATTGTCTTGAGATCAGCCATGATCTAATTGAATGGCGGAGCAGGCTCGAGGGGCCAGATGGCCTACTCCTGCTCCTAGTTCTTATGTCTCTTTGGAGCCATTTGGAATTTCTTACAGAAGACCTGAAGTGGAGAAATGGGGATGAAGGTGCTCTGATCAGTATGGCCGAAGATGTGCTTGTGAATTGGTGCTGGAGTGCACACTCAGAAATCCAGAGGAACAGAGTTTGAGAAGACAAGATCAAAACCCTGCGAAGTGAACTTCTTCGAGGCCAGGTGGGTTGCAGCGACTTTTAGAGAGAATTCCAAGATGAGATTTTCGAAGTTGAAGACTGGAATCATTCATGAGGGAGAGACAGAGTTTCAATGAGTTTAGTTAACTCACTATGTTTTCTCACATCTGGGTCGGTTGATGAGAAATCCGTGGACTCTGCCTTGGTTGCATCTTCCATTTATTGTGCAGTGTGGTGTGGTTCGCCACAGATTGTCTTTTAATTCAATATATTTCTTATCAACCCTGAATGCTAAAGTATTAGATAATTATTGTAAATTGTTTTATTTTCTTGACCATATATAGTAGACTGGGTGAGAGGGTGGAGAATAAGGGGAAGGCTGGGCCCAAAATTTAGAGCTAGTCCAGTCAAAGATAGTGTCAAGAAGCACTGCATCACCCAAAAAGTGCAGGAAATCTGAAACTCTCCCCTGATAAACTGTTGGGCAATTGTGGGAATCCACGAGTGTCAGTGCCAGATGACAGCAGGGCTTAAGGATCTCACTCCAGCTGCCCCTCCATGCTATGGAGGAGCCCAGGGGCCCTCAGTCACCAAAGGGGAGAGGATCATTTAGTGCACAGCCTGGAGTCCTCCACCCAGGAGATCCTGGAGGATGCCTAGCCATTCTGACTACCCCCCCTTCCTGTGACCGACACACCATGGAGGTCAGCACTGCAACACCTGTGCTGCCTAAAAATGGACCGAGACCCCCAAGGTCCAGGCACTCCAGGGGATTCCCACCAAGGTCATCTCAGGCAACAGGACCTGGCAGTCAGCAGGCCACCTCAACTTCAGCTGTGGATCCTGGGGAGACACCTAGTCATAGCGGTAGGGCCAGGAAGGTCAAGGTATTATAGTCACACGGTGGACACGGGACAGTTTAAGCATGAGTAATGATAAATCACCAATATTAGCACCATTGAATGTATTAAATTCACATTTTGCACCCCAAAAGCCTGTGTTTCATTTCAGTGAAACACGCAGAGCCAACCCAATGTTTAGGCTGAAAGCTCAATGCCGGCACATCCTCAATCTCCTCCGAGAGGATGGCAGCTCTATGGTTTATTAAAACCATAGAATACTTACCATGCAGAAGGAGGCCATTCAGTCCACCCAGTAGCACAGTACGGTAGTACAGTGGCACGGTAGCACAGTAGTTAGCACTGTTGCTTCACAGCTTCAGGGTCCCAGGTTTGATTCCCGGCTTGGGCCACTGTCTGTGAAGAGTCGGTCCGTTCTCCCGGTGTCTGTGTGAGTTTCCTCCTAGTGCTCCGGTTTACTCCCACATCCAAAGATGTGCGGGTTAGGTGGATGGGCCATGCTAAACTGCCCTCAGTGTCCAAAAAGGTTAGGAGGGGTCATTGGGTTACGGAGATAGGGTGAGGTGTGGGCTTATGTAGTATGTTCTATCCAAGGGCCGGTGCAGACACGATGAGCCGAATGGCCTCCTTCTGCATGGCAAATTCTATGATTCTATGATTCAGTCGGCACAGATCCTCCGAAAGTGCACTTTTGGAGCACGAGGCCACTCCCCTATCCTATCTCTGTAACCCCACTGTCGTGTTAATCATCCTGGGGTAACATGGACTGCAACTGGATGCAGTTGTACTTAAAAGTAGACTCCAAACTGTTAGTTTAATACGGGGCTGGTTTAGCTCACTCAGCTAAATCGCTGGCTTTTAAATGAGACCAAGCAAGCCAGCAGCACGGTTCAATTCGTGTACCAGCCTCCCCGGACAGGCGCCGGAATGTGGCGACTAGGGGCTTTTCACAGTAACTTCGTTGAAGTCTACTCGTGACAATAAGTGATTTTCATTTTTTTCATTTCATACGCTTTATTGAACTTGTTAAGCAGTGCACACAGCTTGCTATGCGTTTGACACTCTACTAATCTAAGCGTGCTTGCTATAACTAACTAGACCAGACTAGCTCTGAGCCACGTGTAGAAGGTGCTGACTGATATATACACCCTGACTGTCACTACAGTTGTCACCAATGGAAAGAGGCAGAGTGTTGATGCCTCGTGTGTTTTATAGTGGGGGACCACTGTAGTGGGAGTGTTCTGCCTGGTGATTGGTTGTGTCTGTCCTGTGTGTTGATTGGCTGTACTGGATGGCAGGCCAGGTCCACGCACAGCCGCCACAGGTCGCCGCCATGCGCATGCGCAGTCACGGACCCAACAATTCTCCATCTGTATCTGCAGGTAAAGCCAGGGACTTTACATGGTGCGGCTGCTAGCCCCCCCACCGGGCGGAGCATCTGTCGTTGTGGGGGGGGGGCCAACATTTTGGTTGTAAGACCTGACACATGCTCCGGACATAGACTGAAAATCGGAGAATCCAGCCCTTAGTCTCAGAAACAGAGAATTCCGCCCCTTATCTTTAACAGCTTGACCATCTGCTCCACCAGCACACGTGTACATGTGTAGATGCATGAACCTCATTGTAAGAATCTCAGAAAGTGTTTGTGGCCTCTGCACTGGCATCGTTAGCCACCTCCTGAGGGTGTTTCCTTTGTCCCTGAGGAGCCATCGCTCCAGCTGATGGCCTCCCTCGCAGAGATCTGAGAGCTTTCACAAATGTACCTATTCTGGACAGTCTCTGAGAAACAGGCACGGACCTGTATAATGCGTATAAGCCGCCACACCGAGTTCCCGACGGGTGGGACCATTAGTGAACTACGTCGTCGGGAACTCGGCCAGCTGATGGAGAATAGCCACGGGGGCCTCTGACAATGGCCCCCGACCGGCGCCACGTCGACTGCACGCGCACGATTGCTGGCAGGAGCGGCGTCGGACCCAATCTCGGGTTTGATGCCCATTCGCTGCCTCCGCGCCAATCCGGATTTCAGCGTGGAGGCTCGGAGAATCTCACCCATGATTCTTCAAATGGAAAGTCTGAAAGCTCCAGAACAGCTTCAACTTACTGGTAATGTGTATGCAAATTGGAGCGATTTTAACAGCACTTCACACTGTATATCTCAGCTATTGGGTTGCAGGCACAGCCAGATGAGTGACAAATGCGTTATCGCTCACGGTAGCAGGCCCACAGATGATTAAAATAAATAATACAGTCGCGAATTAGCAAGCGGAAAACAGTAAGCAACTTGATGCAATGACCAAAAAATTTGACGCACATTGTACACCTAAGATAAATGAAACGTAAGAAAGGTTAATTTTTCAAATGCGGGACGACTTCCGGTGGCGGTTATGAAGGAGTAAGTCGCACATTTGGTGGTTCCCGCTCGGGTCAGACTTTTGGATCTTTTCCCCCGATTTTCTACTGGACTTGAATTGAAAAATTGATGACAGATGCAATTGTGTACTGAATTCCCACATCAGTGCATGGAGAGAAGGACTAGAAGTGCTCGTCAAGGCAGAGACAGAAAGACAGAGAAGGCTTGGGCTGAAGCTGCAGCAGGAGACAGCATGGCGGAGGAACGGACTTCTGGCTTGTCGACCCAGCGGTCAGCAGAGCAGCTGATGTAAGTTATTCAGGAAGGTTTCGCTAAGCAGAAACAGGACTGCTTGGACCCGATAAGTCAATTGCACGGCTGGAGCTTAGATTGGATGCCCAAGATCGGGCGATCCAGAAGGTAGAGAAGGTGCTGGCTGAGCAGGAGGAACATCAAACTGCGGTGGAGTTGGAGGTGGGGATGCTGAGAGACCAGCATAAGAAGGTCCTAGAGAAGCTGGAGGACCTGGAGACTAGGTCCCGGCAGCAGAACTTTCCTTAAAAGACTCCCACATTTCAAATGTGGATTTACCCTTAAACAGCTGCTCCCAATCCACATTCCCGAGCTCCTGCCGAATTTTGTTATACTTGGCCTTTCCCTAATTTAGCACTCTTCCTTTAGGACCACTCTCGTCATTGTCCATTCTAAAACATACGGAATTGTGATCGCTATTCTCAAAGTAATCACCGACTGAAACATCAACCACCTGGCTGGGATCATTCCCCAATACCAGGTCCAGTATGGCCCCTTCCCGAGTTGGATTATTTACATACTGCTGTAAAAAACTCTCCTGGATGCTCCTTACAAACTCTGCTCCATCTACGCCTCGAGTCCCATTCAATGTTGGGGAAGTTAAAATCTCCCATCACAACCACCCTATTGCTCCTACATTTTTCTATAATCTGTCTGCATATTTGTACCTCTACTTCATGCTCGCTTTTGGGAGGCCTGTAGTAAAGTCCCAACAATGTTACTGCACCCTTCCTATTTCTCAGCTCCACCCATATTGCCTCAGTGCTCGAATCCTCTATTGTGCCCTCCTTAATCACAGCTGATATATCATCTCTGACCAGTATACAACTCCTCCGCCCCTTTTACCTCCCTCTCTATCCCTCCTATACCCTGGGATATTTAGTTGCCAGTCCTGCCCTTCCCTCAACCAAGTCTCAGTAATACCAATAACATCACATTCCCAGGTACTGATCCAAGCCCTAAGTTCATCTGCCTTACCTGCTACACTTCTCGCATTCAAACAAATGCACCTCAGACCACCTGTCCCTTTGCGTTCATCATCTCTTCCCTGTCTACTCTTCCCCTTAGTCACATTGAGTTTATTATCTAGTACCTTACTTGCTTTAGTTGCTGCCTCTTTACTGACCTTTAACTTCCTAATCTGGTTCCCATCCCCCACCACATTAGATTAAACCCGCCCCAACAGTGTTAGCAAAAGCACCCCCTGAGACATTGGTTCCAGTCCTGCCCAGGTGTAGACCATCCGGTTTGTAATGGTCCCACCGCCCCCAGATCCGGTTCAAATGTCCCAAAAATCTGAACCCCTCCCTCCTGCACAATCTCTCAAGCCACGTATTCATTCTGACTATTCTTGATTTTCTACTTTGAGTGTCTCCTGGTACTGGTAGCAATCCTGAGATTACTACCTTTGAGTACTACCTACTTTGTAACTTATCTTCTAACTCCCTGAATTCTGATTGCAGGACCTCATCCCATTTTTTACCTATATCGTTGGTGCCTATATGCACCATGACAACTGGCTGTTCACCCTCCCCCTCCAGTATGTCCTGCAGCCGATCGGAGACATCCCTGACCCGAGCACCCGGGAGGCAACATACCATTCGGGAGTCTCGTTTTCCACCAGAGAAACACCTGTCTACTCCCTTACGATTGAATCCCCTGTGGTGATATGAGTGGGAGTACTGCAATTGGTGCAGAGCATTGGTTTCCCATTGGCTCTGGCTGGTCATGTGCCTCTCGTCTGATTGGCTGGGACTAGTCATGTGACTGCTCACCAATTGGTCGAGAGGCAAGTAGATCCCGCCTCCAAAGCGGGGTATAAGTACCCAGGTTTCCCGGCGGTCGGCCTTTTTCTGTAGTCGACCACCGGGCTAACAACTAGCTGATTAAAGCCACAGTTTGGATCTTCATCGTGTCTCGCGTCCAATTGATGGTTCATCATCCCCTATGACTATAGCCCTGCCAGTCTATTTCCCGCCCTTCTGTGCAGCAGAGCCAGCCACGGTGCCATGAGCCTGGCTACTACTGCCTTCCCCTGGTGAGTCATCTCCCCAACAATATCCAAAACGGTATACCTGTTTTGGAGGGAGATGACCGCAGGGGACACCTGCACTGCCTTCCTGCTCTTTCTCTGCCTTTTGGTCACCCATTCCATGTCTCCCTCACCAATCCTAATCTGCGGTGTGACCAACTCACTGAACGTGCTATCCACGGCCTCCTCAGCATCGCGGATGCTCCGAAGTGAATCCATCCACAGCTCCAGAGCCATCATGCGGTCTAACAGGAGCTGCAGCTGGACACACTTCCCACACATGAAGGAGTTGGGGCATCGGCCGCATCCCTGAACTCCCACATTGAGCACGAGGAGCATAACACGGGTCTGGGATCTCCTGCCATTTTTACACTTTACCTTAACTTATTACAAATATAATATCAAATAATGAAAAGTGAAAGGAATAAAGATTTTACTTGCCAATCACAATACTTCCCAACACATGAAGAGTTACATTTCTCCCAGCTACTGCTAAGCACTTTCCTTACCAGCCAATCAGGTCACTGCTTTGCTGTGATCTCACTCTTCAAATTTATCTCCAAAGACCCTGGGCGCGATTCTCCGACCCCCATGCCGGGTGGGAGAATCGCAGTAGTGCCGGGCAATTCCCGCCACGCCGCCCTGGCACCCGCACACAATTATCCCACCCCCCTCAAAACAGCATGCCGTGTTTTACGACAGGCCGCTCGGAGAATTGCCGCTCGCCGTTTCTAACGGTCGAGCTGCGATTCTCCGGCCCGGGTGGGCCGAGCGGCCTACCCAATCCAACCGGTTCACGCCGGCGCCAACCACACCTGGTCGCTGCCGGTATGAACAGCATGCGAACGCTGCGTGTGCGGCCTGTGGGGAGGGGAGGGAGGACCGAGCACCAGGGGGGTGCTCAGGTGGGGTCTGGCCCGCAATCGGTGCCCACCGATCGGCGGGCCGGCGTCTCTAAAGGACGCACTCTTTTCCTCCACCACCCCGCAAGATCGATCCTCCATGTCTTGCGGGGCGCCCATGGGGGGGACGGCAACGACACATGCACGGGTTGGCGCCGGCCAACCTGCGCATGCGCGGGTGACGTAATTTAAGCGCCGCCGGCCGCGTCATTTATGCGTGCCGCTTTGACGCGGGCGCCAAGGCCCAGCGTGCAAAATTGACGCGGCGCCGCTCCTAGCCCCCTGGGGATGGGAGAATAGGGGGCGAGGAGCGGCCTCCGACGCCGGAGTGAAACACTCCGGTTTTCACTCCGGCGTCGGCACTTAGTCTCCCGTTGGGAGAATCGCGCCCCCTGTGGCCGCTGTTTAAGCAGCGAAGCAGCTAGTTTAAATACTCACCGCTCAACTCTGTAGCTCCGCCCACTCCAACAGTTGAATTCCCGCTGAAAAGTCTCGAATCCACGAAGCAGCTAGTTTAAATACTCACCGCTCAACTCTGTAGCTCCGCCCACTCCAACAGCTGAATTCCCGCCGAAGAGGGACAGAGAGGAGGTTGGGGATGGAGGCACGGAGCACGGGCTGGAGGCGGGCCCAAATAAGGGGCTGGCTGATCGGCGAACGGAGGGGGGCAATGAGCCCCCCAACTAGGCTGATCACCTGGAATGTCCAAGGGCTAAATGGGCCGGCCACGATGGCCACCTTTATGTATGTTTACGCATCTGAGGGGACTGAAGGCGGATGTGGTAATTATGCAGGAGGAAAGGCTGGGTCAGTCAGGTCTTACACTCGGATCTGGATTCAAAGACTAGAGAGATCTCGATCCTGAGCAATAAGCGGGTGGTGTTTGAGGCTGGTAGAATAGTCTCGGATGTGGGAGGTCGGTACATTATGGTCAGTGGGAAACTGGAGGGGGTGCAGGTGGTATTAGTAAATGTGTATGCGCCAAATTGGGATGATGTGGAGTTTATAAAGAGGATGCTGGGGAAGTTACCGGACCTGGACTCGCACAGGTTGGTCATGGGATGGGGCTTTAACACAGTTAGTGACCCTGGCTCAGACCGGTCAAGCTCAAAAATGGGCAGGGGGCCAGCAATGGCAAAGGAACTAAAAGGGTTCATGGAGCAGATGGGGGGTGGATACATGGAGATTTGGGTAGTTCTCCTTCTACTCACACATGCAGAAAGTGTACTCCTGGATTGATTTCTTTATTCTGAGCAGGGCTTTACTGATGGGGGTGGTGGACACTGGGTAATCGCCGATCACAATCTCAGACCATGGCCCGCACTGGGTTGACCTGCAGGTTAGAAAAGACAGTAACCAGCGCCCGCACTGGAGGTTGGATGTGGGACTTTTAGCTGACGAAGGGGTGTGCGAGCGGCTGAGGAAATGTATTCAGAACTACCTGCAGGTCAACGACACGGGGGAAGGCAGTGGTTAGAGGGGAGCTGATCTTGATACGGGCCCATAGGGAGAAGTTGGACAGGGCAGAGACGGACCGACTGATAAAGGAGATAGTACAGATCAATAGGAGGTATGCGGTGACATGCAGTAACAGTGTATATAACAATATATATGACAAGTGTATCTAGCCTCCGACCACTAGGTGTCATGCAAGAGGAACAGGAAACTGGAACTGGACAGAGTCTTGGTCAGAGTTACTAGGGCTGTTAATAGCGCGGTTAGGAGCTCCACAGTTTGGTTAGCAATAGTTTAGTCGACCCACAGTTTCGTCAAAATTAAATAACTCGTCTTGAACTAGATGTTCTGTCGTGCACTGATTCGGGGGCGGAACCTCGTTACGTCACGAGGAAAATGAAATCTTGCCAGTGAAAATCTTGTGAGGCTTTGGGCCCGCGTCGCAGTTTACATTGGGGTTAATGGGGGCTTAAAATTTCACCCCAAGTGTCACTTAGATCTTATTCCATAGTCAAGTAAAGTTTAAACATCAGAAAGTGGCACAGATCACCCAATGGAGTATACATTAGCATCAAGGTCACACCATGAATATACAAATGTGGCATTTCAGCAGCAAGAATTTAACACAAATTAATTAACCGTCTATCCTTCGGTATTGCCAAGGCAATGATGGCTGGACTCTTGTACAAACATCAGAGATTTACCAGAACTTGCCCAATTACTCACTCTCATTCATGCAGGATTGGTAAAGCTGTTTTGTTTTTTCTGTAACCTCATCATCCTTTTCTTCATCAATCGGGTTTTCTAACAGCTCTATAGAAATACAAAACCAAAAAAACAATATTCAGGGGATAAGATCAGCACCTGATTGAACAGAATATTTCAAAATGAGGGTTCACTGAGCTCCACTTACACATTCACTCAAGGCGAAGCCAATGGAGCGTGGGGGCAGGGCTAGGATTTGGGAGGGGGAAGGTGGGAATGGGTTGGAGGAGGGCGGGAGGAAAGATTGTGAGAGGAGTAGGGAAAGGGGAGAGAGGGTGAGATAGTGGGGAGAGCCAAACAGAGAGGGGAAGGTGAGAAGAGGCGAAAGGGGTGAAGGTAGGAAGAAGGGAAGGAAGAGGGACAAAGAGGTGGAGTGGGTTCTGGAGTGGGGAGAGGCACGGAAGGGGAAAAGGGAAAATGAGGTGAAGAGAAAGGGGCAGGGGAGAGAAAACAGGATGGAGAGGCAGACAGAGAGGAATAGAAAGTGGGGAGAGGGATAGGTAGACGGAGATGGTGGGGGGGAGGGAGACAGGGATGGGGTGAGAGGTGGGGCCAGAGAGAGTGGGGCAACATGCAGAGGTGGGAGAGGGGAGGGTTGTGGAGAGGATAGGAGATGGGGAGAGTAGGGGAGAAAGAGATGGGCCGAAGGTAGAGAGGAGGGCGGAGGACAGAAGGGGGAGGACGGGGATAATTGCAGAGAAGGGGGAGGGAACAGAAAGCAGCGTGAGGGGCAGTGTTGAGGAAGAGGAAGTAAGAGGAGTGGAAGGGGGAGAGGGATGGAGAGGGGTTGGAGAAAGGGGATGGGGCAGAGAACGGGAGGGGCAGAGAGGGGGTGGCAGATGAGGAGGTGAAAGTGGAAAGAGGTGTAGAGGCAGAAAGGAGGACGTGGAGGAGGTGAGCATTTTGTTTCTGGGAGCTGTTGGACGTGCATTACCATAACTGTCAAAGTCATCACCACCCTCAGGGTGACACTGGAAACACATACGGTCAGAGTGAGTGGGTGCTGAGAGTGGCTGCCCACTGGCACAGAGCATCACAACAGTCTGTGCAACCCCAGATTACCCAGGAGTATTCAGAACCAAAATGGCTCCCCCTCCATCAATTTATAACCATGAGAAAGGGGATATATAGATAGGTATAACATGGGGGAGGCAATGATGTTGAGGCTGTTGTGTTCTATGATCTAACTGTTGTAATAATGTACACAGAAAATCTAGTTATTTAACTGGAAAGATGATTTAACAAACATGCGTAAAAATAACAAGCAGATTACTATACAAACAAAGGCTTCTAAATGAATTCAGCGAATTCTCTTAGACCTACTCTAAGTGCGACTGTCCTCTCGTTTGTCCTAATCCCAACGGGTGGGTACCTCAAGTCATGTAATGGGTGCTTGATGCCACCAGCTGGGTGGAAGTCGCATTATTAACTATTTGCAGAACTGTGCACTGGCATAACACCACATCCCCCTTCCTTTTGGAAATGTTAACATTTATATTCAAATATACTTGTGTCTTATAAAAACATGACTTTTATTATCAATTAACACTTGTTTTATATATATATACAGATGCAACAGTGCTTCAAACAACATGATATGCCTGATAAACATCCCTGGTGCACAATTTATTGTATATCTACGACAGCATTGCCTCGTTGATCTTATGAAGAACAAAGAACAATACAGCAAAGGACCAGGCCCTTCGGCCCTCCAAGCCTGCATCGACCATGGTACCTGCCATAATTAAAACCGTATGAACTTATGGAGCCCGTATCCTTCCATTCCCACCCTATTCATATATTTGTCCAGATGCCCCTTAAATGCCGCCATTATACCGGCTCTCACCAGCTCCCCAGGCAGCGCGTTCCATATATTTTTTTACATAGAATTTACAGTGCAGATTTTACATAGAATTTACGACCTTCTGTGTAAAAAACTTGCCTTGCGTGTCTGTTCTAAACTTTTCCTCATGCAATTTAAACCTATGTCTCCTAGTACTTGACTCTTCTACCCCAGGAAAGAGCATCTGACTATCTACTCTGTCCATGCCACTCATAATCTTGTAGACCTCTATCAGGTCGCCTCTCAACCTCAGGAGGCGCAGCAATTTTAGAGGGTCAGTGTTGAGGAAGTGCTGCACTGTCAGAGGGTCAGTACTGAGGGAGTGCTGCACTGTCAGAGGGTCAGTACTGAAGGCGTGCTGCACTGTCAGAGGGTCAGTACTGAAGGCGTGCTGCACTGTCAGAGGGCCAGTACTCAGGGATTGATATACTATCAGAGTGTCAATACTGACAAAATGTTGCACTGTCAGAGGGTCAGCACCAGGGGAGGGCTGCACTGCCACAAGGTCAGTACTGAGGAAATGCTGCCCTGTCAGAGGCTCAGTACTGACGAAATGCTGCGCTGTCAGAGGCTCAGTACTGAGGGTGTGCTGCACTGTCAGAGGGTCAGTACTGAGGGTGTGCTGCACTGTCAGAGGGTCAGTACTGAGGGTGTGCTGCACTGTCAGAGGGTCAGTACTGATGAAATACTGCACTATCAGAGGGTCAGTACTGAGGGTGTGGTTCACTGTCAGAGGGTCAGTACTGAGGGAGCGCATAACTGTGAGAGGGTCAGTACTGAGGGAGTGCGGCACTGTCAGAGAGCCAGTACTGAGGGTGTGGTGCACTGTCAGATGGTCTATCCTGAGGGAGTGCTGCACTATCAGAGGGTCAGTACTGAGGGAGTGCTGCACTGTCAGAGGGTCAGTACTGAGAGAGTGCTGCACTGTCAGAGGGTCAGTACTGAGGGAGTGCTGCACTGTCAGAGCGTCAGTACTGAGGAAGTGCGGCACTGTCAGAGGGTCAGTCCTGACAACGTGCTGCACTGTCAGAGGGTCAGTACTGAGGGAGTGCTGCACTGTCGGAGCGTCAGTACTGAGGGAGTGCTGCACTGTCAGAGGGTCAGTGAGGGAGTGCTGCACTGTCAGGGGTCAGTACTGAGGGAGTGCTGCACTGTCAGAGGGACAGTACTGAGGGAGTGCTGCACTGTCAGGGGTCAGTACTGAGGGAGTGCTGCACTGTCAGAGGGTCAGTACTGAGGGAGTGCTGCACTGTCAGGGGTCAGTACTGAGGGAGTGCTGCATTGTCAGAGGGTCAGTACTGAGGGAGTGCTGCACTGTCAGAGGGTCAGTACTGAGGGAGTGCTGCACTGTCAGGGGTCAGTACTGAGGGAGTGCTGCACTGTCAGGGGTCAGTACTGAGGGAGTGCTGCACTGTCAGGGGTCAGTACTGAGGGAGTGCTGCACTGTCAGGGGTCAGTACTGAGGGAGTGCTGCACTGTCAGGGGTCAGTACTGAGGGAGTGCTGCACTGTCAGGGGTCAGTACTGAGGGAGTGCTGCACTGTCAGAGGGTCAGTACTGAGGGAGTGCTGCACTGTCAGGGGTCAGTACTGAGGGAGTGCTGCACTGTCAGGGGTCAGTACTGAGGGAGTGCTGCACTGTCAGGGGTCAGTACTGAGGGAGTGCTGCACTGTCAGGGGTCAGTACTGAGGGAGTGCTGCACTGTCAGGGGTCAGTACTGAGGGAGTGCTGCACTGTCAGGAGTCAGTACTGAGGGAGTGCTGCACTGTCAGAGGGTCAGTACTGAGGGAGTGCTGCACTGTCAGGGGTCAGTACTGAGGGAGTGCTGCACTGTCAGGGGTCAGTACTGAGGGAGTGCTGCACTGTCAGGGGTCAGTACTGAGGGAGTGCTGCACTGTCAGGGGTCAGTACTGAGGGAGTGCTGCATTGTCAGAGTCTGGTCATTATGGAATCTGTGTGGGTGGAGCTCAGAACACCAAAGGGCAATGAACATTAGTGGGAGTTGTGTACAGACCGCAAAACAGTCATTGTGAGATTGGGGATGGCATAACACAGGAAATTAGAATTTTGTGCAGTAATGGTACAGGAGCTATTACGGGTGTCTTCAATCTGCATATTGATTCGGCTAATCAAACTGGTAGCAATGCAATGGATTTCCTGGAATGTATAATGGATGGCTTTCTTGACCAATATGTTGAGGAACCAACTGGAGATCACGCATACTAGACTGGGTATTGTGCAATGAGAGAGGATTAATTAGCAACGTTTTGGTGCTTTAGGAAAGAGTGATCATAATATAGTAGAATTCTTCATTCAATTTAAAATTCAGCAGAGGAGGACAAAGGGGTAATTCAGAAGGGGAAAATAGAACACAAGAGTAAGCTTTCAGAAAGCATAAAAACTGACTGCAAAAGCTTCTAGAGATGTGTGAAGAGAAAAAGACTGGTGAAGACAAATGTACGGCCCTTATAGTTAGAATCAGGTGAATCCATAATGGACATCAAAGAGATGGCAGACGAGTTGAGCAAATCATTTGGATCTGTCTTCACTAAGGAGGACACAAATAAATAACCTTCCTGTAATACTAGAGTTCAGATGGTCTAACATGAAGGATAAACTGAAGGAAATCCTTATTAGTCAGGAAATTGTATTGGGGAAATTGATGGGATTGAAGCCCAATAAGTCTCCAGGGCCTGTGCTCTGCATCCCAGAATACTTAAGGAACTGGCCCTAGAAATAGTGGACACATTGGTGAACATTTTACAGCATTCTATAGACTCCAATAGACTGGAGGTAGCTAATGTAACCCCACTTTTTAAGTTCAGTGCTGGGACCCCAGCTGTTCACAATATACATTAATGGTTTGGACAAAAGAATTGCCTGCAATATCTCCACACTTGCAGACGACATTAAGCTGGGTGGCAGTGTGTGCTGTGAGGAGGATGCAAAGAGGCTGCAGGGTGACTTGGACAGGCCGGCTGAGTGGGCAAATACTTGGCAAATGCAATATAATGTGGGTAAATGTAAAGTAATCCACTTTGGTGGCAAAAAACAGGAAGACAGATTATTATCTGAATGGTGGCAGTTTAGGAAAAGGGGATGTGCAATGAGACCTGGGTGTCATGGTGGATCAGTCGCTGAAGGCTGGCAGCAGGTACAGCAGGCGGTGAGATCTGGGTGTCATGGTGGAACAGTCGCTGAAGGTTGGCATGCAGGTACAGCAGGCGGTGAGACCTGGGTGTCATGGTGGATCAGTCGCTGAAGGCTGGCAGCAGGTACAGCAGGCGGTGAGATCTGGGTGTCATGGTGGAACAGTCGCTGAAGGTTGGCAGCAGGTACAGCAGGCGGTGAGACCTGGGTGTCATGATGGAACAGTCGCTGAAGGTTGGCAGCAGGTACAGCAGGCGGTGAGATCTGGGTGTCATGGTGGAACAGTCGCTGAAGGTTGGCAGCAGGTACAGCAGGCGGTGAGACTTGGGTGTCATAGCGGAACAGTCGCTGAAGGTTGGCATGCAGGTACAGCAGGCGGTGAGACCTGGGTGTCATGGTGGAACAGTCGCTGAAGGTTGGCATGCAGGTACAGCAGGCGGTGAGACCTGGGTGTCATGGTGGAACAGTCGCTGAAGGTTGGCAGCAGGTACAGCAGGCGGTGAGACCTGGGTGTCATAGTGGAACAGTCGCTGAAGGTTGGCAGCAGGTACAGCAGGCGGTGAGACCTGGGTGTCATGGTGGAACAGTCGCTGAAGGTTGGCAGCAGGTACAGCAGGCGGTGAGACCTGGGTGTCATGGTGGAACAGTCGCTGAAGGTTGGCATGCAGGAACAGCAGGCGGTGAGACCTGGGTGTCATGGTGGAACAGTCGCTGAAGGTTGGCAGCAGGTACAGCAGGCGGTGAGATCTGGGTGTAATGGTGGAACAGTCGCTGAAGGTTGGCAGCAGGTACAGCAGGCGGTGAGACCTGGGTGTCATGGTGGAACAGTCGCTGAAGGTTGGCAGCAGGAACAGCAGGTGGTGAGACCTGGGTGTCAACAGTCGCTGAAGGTTGACAGCAGGTACAGCAGGCGGTGAGACCTGGGTGTCATGGTGGAACAGTCACTGAAGGTTGGCAGCAGGTACAGCAGGCGGTGAGACCTGGGTGTCATGGTGGAACAGTCGCTGAAGGTTGGCAGCAGGTACAGCAGGCGGTGAGACCTGGGTGTCATGGTGGAATAGTCGCTGAAGGTTGGCATGCAGGTACAGCAGGCGGTGAGATCTGGGTGTCATGGTGGAACAGTCGCTGAAGGTTGGCAGCAGGTACAGCAGGCGGTGAGAAAAGCTAATGGCATACTGGCCCTCATAGTGAGAGGATTTGAGTATAGGAGTAGGGATGTCTTGCTGCAGTTATACAGGGCCTTGGTGAGGAACACCATGAGTATTATGTTCAGTTTTGGTTTCCTACCAAAACTTTGGTTTCAAGGGCGAAGGAAGGGGCCATCTGGGATGGGCTAGGTACAGAGTGGAATTAAAGGGGCAGGAGAGTTAAGTGGGGAAGATGGCGGACGGTAGAGTGGATTGGAGGCGCAAGCCTCTGGTAAGGTTGGTAACGTGGAACGTCCGGGGTCTGAATGGGCCGGTTAAAAGGTCGCGGGTGTTCGCAGATCTCAGGAGCTTGAAAGCTGGGGTGCTCTTTTTGCAGGAGACACACCTCCGTGTGAAGGACCAGGTTAGGTTAAGGAAGGGGTGGGTTGAGAGGTTTTTCACTCGGGGTTTGATTTGAAATTGAAGGGTGTGGCGATTTTAATGAGCACAAAATGGGATTTGTGAGTGCGAAGGAGGTGAGGGATCTAGGTGGGAGATATGTGATTGAGAGTAGGGTATTGGAAGGGGCACCGGGAGTGTTGGTAAATGTGTAGCCCCAAATTGGGATGATGTGGGTTTTATGAGGGGGTTGCTGGCAGCAATCCCGGATTTGGCCATGTACCAGTTGATCATGGGAGGAGATGTTAGTGGGGCTTTGTTAATTGGGGGTTTAGGGACAGTGTATTGTTTCTTCCTGTTACAAAGTGGCTTTCTTAAAGGTGGAGAGGGAAGGAGGTTTTAATGTCAATTGGCTGGCAGTGTTTATGAGCCCTTGTTTGTCAGGTTGTATGGCTTGGCTCAGTGGTTGTCTTGGGTGGGTCTCCTCACTCTGTCTTTCCGAGATCCCTTGCCTGGTATTCCTCCTTGGAAATGGCTGAGGAGCAGTGGGTGACCTCCAATTTGTTTGATCACCTGGAATGTTCGAGGTCTGAATGGCCCAGTAAAGCGGTCTTGGGCTTTTACCCATCTTGAAAATGTAAACTCTAATGTTGTTTTCTTACAGAAAACCCACATGCGGGTAAAGGATCAGACGTAAGAATTGTAGGGGGCAGATTTTCGACTCCAGTTCTAATGGTAGAATCATAGAAAAGTTACAGCACTGAAGGAGGCCATTTGGCCCCATCTTGTCCATGCCAGCCCGAGGACACCCAGGTGCCTTTTCTAATCCCACCGTCCTGCACCCTATCTGTCCCTGTTGCTCAGAAGGGAAGGGGGGAGAGGAGAAGAACATTAGTCATTGGAGACTCCATAGTTTTGTGAGGGCCACGAAGAATCCAGCACAAATTTTCAGGATACAAAGAAATAACATTTATTTACAAATTAACATATATATACAACAGCAGCAACAACTTCTCTTGCTGCTCACTCCTCTCTCTCTGGTCCCAAACTGGCCAGCTCTATTTATGCAGGGAGTCTGCTAATGATTTCTCCGCCCCCCCTCATTGGGGAAGCTCATACTCCCACAGGATTGTGGGATTGTCATTAGTCCCCAGCCAATGGTGAGCAGGCAGGTTATAACACAAAGTTAGGGGCGGCCCGAGAGAGACTCGCAGTTGGTGTGTTGCCTCCCAGGTGCCATGGTCCGTGATGTCTCGGATCGTGTTTTCGGGATCCTTAAGGAGGAGGGGGAGCAGCCCCAAGTCGTGGTCCACATAGGTACCAACGACATAGGGAGGAAAAGGGATAGGGATGTAAGGCAGGAATTCAGGGAGCTAGGGTGGAAACTTAGATCTAGGACAAACAGAGTTATTATCTCTGGGTTGTTACCCGTGCCATGTGCTGGCGAGACTAGGGAGAGAGAGCAGTTGAACACGTGGCTACAGGGATGGTGCAGGAGGGAGGGTTTCAGATTCCTGGAAAATTGGGGCTCATTCTGGGGTAGGTGGGACCTCTACAAACGGGATGGTCTACATCTGGACCAGAGGGTACCAATATCCTGGGGGGGGGGGGGGGGGGGGGGGGGGGGGGGGGGGAAATTTGCTAATGCTCTTCGGGAGGGTTTAAACTAGTTCAGCAGAGGATTGGGAACCTAAATTGTAGCTCCAGTATACAGGAGGTTGAGAGTAGTGAGGTCATGAGTAAGGTTTCAAAGTTGTAGGAGTGTACCGGCAGGCAGGAAGGTAGTTTAAAATGTGTCTTCTTCAATGCCAGGAGCGTCCAGAATAAGGTGAGTGAATTAGCGGCATGGGTTGGTACCTGGGACTTGGATCATGTGGGCATTTCGGAGACATGGATAGAGCAGGAACAGGAATGGTTGTTGCAGGTGCTATGTTCTATGTTCAAGTAACGCATAGTACAAACCACAACTCCGTTCTCGTAAGGATCTGCCTAAACCACCCCCTACTCTACACTACCTAGCCCCCCCCCCCCTCCCCCCCCGCCTGCTGACAATTAATTCTCCGCGAAGAAGTCAATGAATGGCTGCCACCTCCGGGCGAACCCTGATAATGAACCTCTCAAGGTGAACTTAGCCTTTTCTAGACCGAGAAAGCTCGCCATGTCCGTTAGCCATGCTTCGGTCTTCAGGGGCCTCCAAACCTTCCCAGCACCTCCCACAGATAGTCCCACTCAACCCGGTCTAAAGCCTTTTCTGCATCCAATACCTCTTCGATCCTAACCACTATCTCTGCCTCCCTGCTCTCTGGGGGCATCATGATCACATTAAGCAGCCTTCTTAGATTGGCCGCCAGTTGCCTACCCTTTATAAACCCAGTTTGGTCCTCCGCAATTACGTCCGGTACACAGTCCTCAATTCTAGTCGCCAAGGTCTTGGCCAGTAACTTAGCATCTGCGCTGATCAAGGAGATCGGCCTGTAAGACCCCCAAGCCACCGGGTCTTTATCCCGTTTCAGAATAAGCAAAATATTGGCCTGCGACATCGTCGGGGGTAGGACCCCTCTGTTCTTGCCTCATTGAAAATCCTGAACAGCACTGGCCCCACTATCTCGGCAAACATTTTGTAAAACTCCACCGGATACCCATCCGGTCCCGGGGCTTTACCCCACTGCATGACCTTCAGGCCCCCCAATACCTCTTTGATCCTAACCAGGGCCCCCAGTCCGTCCACCAACCCCCTACCTACTCTTGGGAAGGTCAGTCTTTCCAGAAATCGTCTCATCCCCTCCGGTCCCCTGGGGGGTTCTGAAGTGTACGGCTTACTATCAAAGTCCCTAAACACCTTGTTCAGCCCTGCCGGGTCCCCCAACAAATTTTCCTCCCCAGATTGGTCTGTGTGCATTCAGGACCCGGACCTTCCCGTTGCTTGCCATTTTAATAAAAGACCCTGCTCCCATGCCCACATGTCTGTTCTTGGCCTGCTGCAATGTTTCAGTGTAGCGCAAAGCAAACTGGAGGAACAACATCTCATCTTCCGGTTAGGCACGCTACAGCCTTCCGGCCTGCACATCGAATTCAACATCATTTCAGAGGGCTACTGATGTTCACAGGATTTATATTCCAGTTCCATTCTCTTCTGTCCTCACAACCAGGTTTTTGCTCCCCAGCCCCAGTGTTTCAGGATAATCATGGAGAAAAAAATTATGTTGCCCTGTGTTCAAGCTCCATTTTCTGACTCAGCTTCCGATCACAAAATGCAGGAATGACAAATTTTGTGCTCTTCAGCATATTAAATGTGTGAGGCATTAAGATTTCAATTACAAGAATGCTTACCAGCAGGTTTTAATCATCAGTGTTCTCAACTTCCTGTTATCTCAAATGTGAATTTTACTTTCTGCACTTCTACAAGTGCAGAAAGGCGGGAGTACTGGAGGGGGTTCGAACCTTTTTCCTCATTAACCGCCTCCCCCTTCTCCCTGCCCCTGCACCTGCCAACTAGTGAAGGTCTCGGGTAAAATCAAGAGCGTTTGTGCTACATTCATTTCATCTGCTACATATTCCTTCAACCACACGTCGGGTAAGAGATTATCCTGTAGAACTGTGGATGATTTGTTACAGACTGTGACAGATTCCATTGGTTACACGTGTTTATCATATGATCTTAGTCTCAAACTAATGAGTTCTCTGGCAATACATCACAAACCAAATGTCTGTACGAGGGACAACTGGAACCTATTAGCGATGTAGTCACAGATTACCCACCACTTCAATCTGCCGGACACACAAGCCCCTTTGTTACTGTGCTGATGAAGAAAGCAGAGAAGCCTTCACCACTTCTTCCTGCCCCTACATCCCCTCCCCTAACCCCGACCAGAAGGGTCGAAAACAAAGACAGCTGCTGGGGCGGTGGGGGTCACGTGATGTAATCACGGGAGCAGCCGCGTATACGTGACGTCTGGTCATGTGATGTAATCACGGGAGCGGCCGTGTTTACGCGAGCTCTGGTCATGTGATGTAATCACGGAAGCGGCCGTGTTTACGCGAGCTCTGGTCATGTGATGTAGTCACGGGAGCGGCCGTGTTTACGCGAGCTCTGGTCATGTGATGTAGTCACGGGAGCGGCCGTGTTTACTCGAGCTCTGGTCATGTGATGTAGTCACGGGAGCGGCCGTGTTTACGCGAGCTCTGGTCATGTGATGTAGTCACGGGAGCGGCCGTGTTTACTCGAGCTCTGGTCATGTGATGTAGTCACGGGAGCGGCCGTGTTTACGCGAGCTCTGGCACTACTCATCGTTTTAATCTTTTTTTTATCCTGATGCACAATTCCATAATTATTTGATACTGATGTGTATGATCTGTGCCTTGTTCCTGGAAGATCCTGGTTAACTTTGGCAATGGGCAGCCAGGTTAAATCAAGAAAATCCTTCTTTGATTGAGGTGGTCAGAGCTGGGGTGCAGTTCGCAGTGATGGTTTCGCTGGTGACCTGGCCTGTGCTTCGGCGATGCCGTTGACGTCGGGATGATGGCTGCCATTGTGAGTGAAGTTATGGATGACGGTCTCGGTTCCCTGTCACAGTTTATTGGTGCTCACATTGATGAACTGCAAGATATCCTAAAGAGAAGAGAATCCTGCCAGTCGATAGGGCAGTCTCCTCAGTGGGGAGACTACCCTTCAGTCATTGGAAATCCTGATGCATAGCGTAGCCATCTGGGATGGCCACTTCCAACTAGGTACAGAGAAACTCGCCAAGCCTAGCGGGAAAAATGGACAAAGCCATGACTCAGGCAGGCTCAGAGCCTGAAATGCATATTTGTCAGCAAGAAGTCCAGACGGTATCAAAACTCCGTCCAATTAGCATTTTAATGGGGCCGATTAGCATTTGATGGCCCATCTTCAGCAAAACAAAGGACTGATACTCGAGCGACTAGTACAGTCACAGACATTTCAGCGCCACTCCCTGTTCAAGGGAAACGCAAACAACAGGGTCAGTGACTGCTTGGGACACCCCCAGCCACCCAGATCCCCACCCAACTATTGATTAGGAATCGAACGGAGTGATCAGGGATCACCCAATTAGTAGGGTCCAAACCGGAGGACCACCCAAAAGAGCGCGAAAACCCCCAAGTACAAGAAGAAGAGTTCGCCACATGTTTGTCCTCTCTTGGACCTGGTATCCCGGTCATGGCCATCTCCAATTGCAGCAACACCAGAAGCAAGTACAAGTTCAACTCTCGCTACCAGACGGATGAGCCTAGCTGAGCAGCAATTACTCCTTCAGACTCGAAAGATCCAGAATCGAACAGCGGCCATTGTTTCTCTGACCTAAGCCGGGTGCCTGAAGTTAAGTACAGGTTGTCTTAGTCGATAGGTGTAGTTAACTAATAGTGTTTATGTTGCATGACTAATTGTGTGTAAATAACGTACTCTTTACCTTGAACTAACTAACTGGTGCTTGGCTCTTTGATCGAGAAATTGTCTGCCCACTCAGCCCATCAAACACAGGCTGCGAGTGTGCTCGCATTGTGACAGAATTTCTTTTTGTATGTCTTATCTCCCAAAAGGTTGAAAAAAACATGAGGGAGTCACATATGGTGACGATTCTAGTGGGAAATTGACGTCAAGGAGAAACAGACAGACAAACAGGATGTTAAGCAACAAGGTAATAACAGACATTATGCTTGTTCCCCTAGAAAGATACGAAGATACTCAACGACGAAGGAAAGCCTGAACAAGATGAAGACAACCCTTATGAACTATGCCATGATCGTCGCTGGAACAATACAGTTGTGCGCGTTACCTACCTCCACCTCCCTCACCATACAGGCCCCGAACACAACTACCCAACACAACACCCCCAGCGCGGACACTACACCACACATAGACCCAGCCACCGATACCCCCACATGGTGTGAGAATCTCGTTAAGTGGTACTCCCTGTCATACACAATGGAAGCCTTACTAGTGATAGCCATATTGTGCTGTGTCATCCAGACAATCAGACTTCGGAAATGGAGGACGAGAGCCTCCCGCCCTCCAGTATACACACTTAGAGCTCCTTTCCTCGGACTCCAGTAAACCCCACATTCTTTCTGAACCTTTCTCTTTAATAAATTCTGCGGTTGTTGTTTTTGTTAATAAAGCTGATTTGTCTGTGTAGGTGAATATTAGTGATAGGAAGAGATGTAATGCTGCTATCGTATTTTTGTATTGTAAGAAAAGTTCTTTGATTGTTAAATAGCAGCATGAGTGTAGTCTAGTTAGAGACAGTTAGAGGTTCCCTTTTTTTATTGAATGTTAAATGGCTCCTTAGGAATTTTTAGATATGTGTTGTGTTAGGGAAATGTAGGTAAATGTTTTTGACCCATAGGGCAGAGTGGGGTAGAACCTGTCCTTGATTGAGGATACCCGGCATTTCAGAGAAGACCCAGTATTGTGATCCTTTTACGCTTCGCGTTGAAGATCAAGAGGACGGAGTGTTGCCATCTGGGATGGCCACTTACAACTAGGTACAGAGAAACTCGCAAAGCCTAGTGGGTAAAATGGACAAAGCCAGATTCAGGCAGGCTCAGAGCCTGAAATGCATATTTGTAAGAAAGAAGTCCAGATGGTATCAAAATTCCAACCAATTAGCATTTTAATGGGGTCAATTAGCATTTGATGGCCCATCTTCACCAAAACGGTATCACATTTGGGCAAAACGGTATCACAGTGGTTAGCATTGTGGCTTCACAGCGCCAGGGTCCTAGGTTCGATTCCCCGCTGGGTCACTGTCTGTGCGGAGTCTGCACATCCTCCCCGTGTGTGCGTGGGTTTCCTCCGGGTGCTCCGGTTTCCTCCCACAGTCCAAAGACGTGCAGGTTAGGTGGTTTGGCCAAGCTAAATTGCCCTTAGTGACCAAAAAAAGTTAGCAGGGGTTATAGGGTTACGGGGATAGGGTGGAAGTGAGGGCTTAAATGGGTCGGTGCAGACTCGATGGGCCGAATGGCCTCCTTCTGCACTGTATGTTCTATGTTTCAAAACAAGGGACTGGTACTCGAGCAACCGGTACAGTTCCAGACATTTTGGCGCCACTCCCTGTTCAAGGAAAACGCAAACAACGGGGTCAGTGACCGCTTGGGATATGTCCAGCCACCTAGATCCCCGCCCAACTATTGGTTAGGAATTAGTAGGGCCCAAACCGGAGGACCGCCCAAAAGAGCGCGAAAACCTCCAAGTATAAGAAGAAGAGTTCGCCACATGTTTGTTCTCTCTTGGACCTGGTACCCCGGTCATGGCCATCTCCAATTGCAGCAACACCAGAAGCAAGTCCAAGTTCAACTCTCGCTACCAGATGGATGAGCCTAGCTGAGCAGCAGTTACTCCTTCGGACTCAATAGATCCAGAATTGAACAGCGGCCACTGTTTCTCTGACCTAAGCCGGGTGCCCGAAGTTAAGTACAGGTTGTCTTAGTTGATAGATGTAGTTAACTAGAGTATTTATGTTGCATGACTGATTGCATGTAAATAAAGTACCCATGACCTTGAACTAACTAACTGGTGTTTGGCTCTTTGATCGATAGCTAGTTGAAATTTGTGGTGGTATCATTTGATACTGAGCATTAGAACATAGATATCAAAAGAAGGGAGGACTAACTTACTGATTGCCATAATTGGAACAGAGCCACAGAAAGGACAGAGTAAAAGAGCAAAAGAAGAAAAGGCAAAAATAGTATGTTGAACATCCTGATTGATTCAGGGAAATGGGCCGGAGAAGGAATATTCATGTGCACGACCTCCTGAGGGGAGGTGGTGCTGAATTCCCAGCCGGATTTGAGAACTGGCTGCCATGCTAGATTTGAAGGTTGGGGGTTCCAAGTTCAACGGAGCTGATTGTGTCCGGTCTTCAGGACCTGGGGTCGGCTGGAGACCCCGACCACTGCCCTTATATTGTCTTGTTCTCAGCATTCATCAAGAAGGGTTGGAGATGGCCGGATACAGTGGGTCTTCACCACCTGTTGGACCCAGATGTCTTTTTACTGGGATAACGGGATGACAACATGGTGGAAATGCAGGGGCTTCAATGAACCTCTGGATAGATGCTAGTTGTTGCTCCACAATCCTGTCATGGCTGTGGCCTTACCAAGCTCCGTGGATGGTTATATTATCCTGCAGTTCTAAATTAATCTTGACCTTTGATCCTTTAATCATGTTGAGTTGGTAATATAACATGAGAGTTGTGCAGTACTTGCCTAGTCTTGTTTTTATATATGTGCAGTAATCCTTGTTTTTATCATAGATTATCATAGAATTTACAGGACAGAAGGAGGCCATTCGGCCAATCGAGTCTGCACCGGCTCCTGGAAAGAGCACACTACCCAAGGTCAACACCTCGACCCTATCCCCATAACCAGTAACCCCACCCAACACTAAGGGCAATTTTGGACACTAGGGGCAATTTATCATGGCCAATCCACCTAACCTGCACATCTTTGGACTGTGGGAGGAAACCGGAGCACCCGGAGGAAACCCACGCACACACGGGGAGGATGTGCAGACTCCGCACAGACAGTGACCCAAGCCGGAATCGAACCTGGGACCCTGGAACTGTGAAGCAATTGGGCTATCCACAATGCTACCATGCTGCCCTACAATGCTATAATCAGGGAGTGCACTTTTTAAAGGTATCCTTCACGTTGTTTACAGAGAAGATGAGTAGCATCTCAGCATGGTGGTGGTAGGTGGTTTCGTATAGAGATGGTTGGTATGGCCGTGTAAGTTCTCATGTGGATGAGCGAAGCCCCCACTAGAATTATTAGTTCCGCGTTTTTCTTTTGTACTTTTATTATTTGGGGATTATGGATTCCTTCCTTATCTCCTCTAAAGGTACAGACTGATCATATATCCTAAAGAAGACTGGGTTCCTTCCTTTCCTGTGGTTGGTGCCTCTGGTCTTATTGGAGTAGAGGAATACCAGTGCACGCCAGGGCATGGTCAATGAATCCTCAGATATCTAACCTTTCTTGGGTTGGTTTTCTATATTTACTTGGCTCCGTGGGTAGTGGCAGTGGTCAATGTATTAAGTAGGTTAGAGCAGTAGTACAAGTCTTACAACTCCAGGTTAAAGTCCAACAGGCTTGTGTCGAATCATGAGCTTTCAGAGTGCAGCTCCTTTATTAGCCGAGTGATTCGAAACAAACCTATTGGACTTTAACCTGGTGTTGTAAGACCCCTTACTGTGCCCACCCCAGTCCAACGCCGGCATCTCCATATTAGAGCAGTAGTAATAGTGTTTATCTGGATCAGGTGGAGAGTATGTTGGGTGGTGGAGTAGGTTACCCTTCCCTGAGGTGTCCACTTTTGGGGGTTCCTGGTCTGCTCTCCTGTGGTCTGGTTCCACTGGGGAGGTAGTATTTTGTTAGCTGCAGGGCCTAAGTGCAGGTTTGAGTGCTTTGGCTCAGTGTTGTTAGGGTCCTTCTTCGGCTATGTGGAGGAGTCAAGCATCCTCCTCCAAGTGGCCTTAATAGGGACTTCCAGACTGGCCTCCTTGAGGCGTCAGCTCTCTCCTGGGGAGGCAGTGTCCTGTTTCTTATGAGGTTGTTCTGTCCTGCTATTGTTTTTGCGAAGGTGTATGTTGCTAGACTCTGTTTGATGTTTACTGGCTAATCCTGGTGTTCCTCTGTCTCTCTGGGATTCCTTTCTTTATCCGGGTAGGAGAGGGGCTGACACAGGCTCCGATATGGTATATTTAGTTTTAGAGGGTTTTCCTTATCACGTGCTCCCCAGTCTGTGCCAGCCAAAAAGAACCACCTAACCGTTCTAATCCCTTGGCCCATAGCCTTATGTGCATTGGCATCGCAAGTACACATCTAAATACTTCTTAGATGTTATGAGGGTCTCTGCCTCAACAACCCTTTCAGGCAGCGAGTTCCAGACTCCCACCATCCTCTGGGTGGAAACGGTTTTCCTCATGTCCCCTCTAAACCTCCTGCCCTCTACATCTATGCTGCCTGGTCATTGATCCTCCACCAAAGGAAAACATTTGTTTCTGTCTACTCTATCCATGTGCCTCATAATTTTATATATCTCAATCATGTCCCCCCCCCCCCCCCCCCCCCACCCCCCCCCCCCCCCCCCCCCCCCCCCCCGAGTCTCCTCTGTTCTAAGGGGAAGAAAACAATCTCTCTTCATAGCTAAAACTCTCCAGCCTAGGCAACATCCTGGCAACCTCCTCTTCACCCTTTCCAGTGAAATCACATCCCTCCTGTAATGTGGATTCTTCCATCATTTAGAGAAGGTACAGAAAGTGCAGAGGAGGCCAACTGTGCCCGAGGACAAAGGAACACGAGGAGGAGATGGTGGGAAAATGTGAAGTTGTTTATTTTGGAAGGGAGAACAAAAGAACAGTATTATTTAAATGGAGAAGAACTGCAGAAAGCTGAAACTCAAAGGAACTTGGAAATATTTGTGCATGAAACACGGAAAGCTAGCACACAGGTGCAATAGGTAATCAGGAAGGCTAATGGAATGTTGGCCCTTATTTCAGAGGGGTTGTAACTGTACAAGGTACTGGTGAGACCACATCTGGAGTACTGTTATCTGTTTTGGCCCCTTATTTAAGGAAAGATATTATTGTATTGGAGGAGGTACAGTGAAGGTTCACAAGGATGAACCCCGTTATGGAGGGATTGTCTGATGTGCAAACGTTAAACAGGTTGCGACTCTACTCATTGGAATTTAAAAGAATGAGACATATAGGGCGCGATTCTCCGCAAATGCGGTGAGGCGTAAAGGCTGCCGTGAAACTGGCCGTGTTTCACGGCAGCCTCCGCGCCCCCTCCCAGGACCCGATTCTCCCCCCCGGGCGGGGCTAGCAGTGGGGCCCCGTGAAGCACGGCATCGCAGGCTTAGTGACCGTCGCTAAGTCCGCGCGCCAAGCACCACGCCGGCTGACGCGCACGATGACGTCATCACGCAGACGCGCCAAACCCGCGCATGCCCCTCAGCCGCCCCGCGGACTGATCCTGCGGGGCGGCGGAAGAACAAATAGTGCGCGGGTATCGGACCCGCTGCCAGCGATCGGTGCCCACCGATCGCAGGCCCATGCCACCCTTGGCACGGCCGTGGTGTGGCCGTGCCAATCGGTGCCATGGTTGTCCGGGACGGGCACTTTGCGGCCGTTTTCATGAACGGTGAGAGCAGGTGTGATCGCGTTCGTGAGAGCGGCCGTAAAGGCCTGGGAACTCGGCCCATCGGCCTGGGGAGAATCGCTGTTCGCCGTAAAAAACGGTGAGCAGCGATTCGTGTCGTGGGGCGGCCGTGGGGGGGGGGAGAATAGCGGGAGGGCGTGAAAATTGTCGGGAAGGCCCTCCCGCTATTCTCCGACACGTCATGGGCAGTGGAGAATCGCGCCCATAGGGCGGGATTCTTCGACATCCCGCCGGGTCGGAAAATCGCCGGGGGGGGGGCGTGAATCCCGCCCCGCTGCTCCAACGCCGGCTGCCGAATTCACCGGCACCGGTTTTTGGGAAGCGATCGCGTCGCGCCGGTCAGGGGCCGTTGGCAGTGCCCCCCCCCCCCTCCCCCCCCCCCACCGGCGATTCTCCGGGCCCCGATGGGCCGACTGGCCGCCTGTTTTCGGCCGGTCCCACCGGCATGAAAAGGACAAGGTCCATACCGGCGGGACCTGGATTTGAGGGCGGCCTGCAGAGTCCACGGGGGGGGGGGGTCTGGCCCTGGGGGGGGCCCCCACGGTGGCCTGGCCCGCGATCGGGCCCAACGATCTGCGGGCGGGCCTGTGCCATGGTGGCACTCTTTCCCTCCGCGCCGGCCTCTGTAAGGCTCCGCGATGGCTGGCACAGAGAAGAAACCCCCTGCGCATGTGCAGGGATCGCAGGTGCGGTTCTGCGCATGCACCAGAACACGCTGGTGCTCCTGCGCTTGCTCCAATTTGTGCTGGCTGGTGGAGGCTCTTCGGCGGCAGTTGGCACGGCGCCAACCACTCCAGGGCCGGCCTAGCCCCCGGAAATGCGGAGGATTCCGCACCTTCCAGGTGGCCCGACGCCGGAGTGGTTCACGCCACCCTTGGGCGCCGATACGGCCCGCCCTGCTGGTTGCGGGAGAATCCCGGACATAGAATTTAGAAGAATGAAACATATAGGATTCTTCAGGGACTTGACAGGGTAAATGCTGAAAGGATATTTCCCCTCAAGGGAGAATCTAGGATCAGAGGGTACAGTCTCAGAACAATACTAAGATGAGGAGGAATTGCTTCTGTCAGAGGAGTGAGAGTCTTTGGAACTCCTTGCCACAGAGAGCTGTGGGGACAGATTCCTTGGGCTGGATTTTCCATTGGCGGTATCCTCCGCTTTGCCGGCAGGGCACACATACCCGTGGATTTCCTAACGGCGTTGGGGTGCCCACAATGGAAAACACCATTGACCGGCTGCCGGGACGGAGCCGGTGGGGGCACGCCACACCACAAAACGGGTGCGGCAGGACGTGGAATCCCGCCCATGGTGTATATTTAAGGCTGGGATAGACAGATTCTTGATTAGTAAGGGAATCAAGTGTTCGGGGAAAGGGCAGGAAAGTGGATGTGTGGAATGTCGGATCAGTCATGATGCTATTGAATGGCAGAGCATGCTCGAGGGGCTGAGTGGCCTTCTCCTGTTCCTAGTTCTTATGGTTTTGTGGTTTTATTCTGCCTCTCAAACCTGAGCCAGCATGTAATTAGATCATGACTGATTTGCATAATAATTCCAATGATCTGCCTGGCCTCCTGATTTCTTAACATCTTTTCCCAACAGAAAGCTCCCAATCTCAGTTTTGAGAATTTCAATTGACTTGGACGGAATCTGCAGCTTTTTCGGGAGGGGAGACAGTTCCTTATTTCAGTCCTTTGTGTGAAAACATCATCCTGACAACATCGCTGAATGGCCGAGCTCTCGTTAAGGTTCTGGCGCTTGGTGCTCGATCGTCCTGCCAGAGGAAGTAATTTCTTTCCAACCACCATTAATGATTCTAAATATCTCAATCCATCCACATTCACATTTGGACCTTGGAATCAAAAATACAATTTCTAAATTTGTGGTTGACACCAAATTTAAAGGAGAGTCAGTACTGAGGAGGACTGCCACAAATTCCAGGAGAACATTCACAAACTAGCGGAATGGGCAAGTAATTGGAAAATAAAGTTCACCAAAGATAAATGTGAGGCGGTACATTTTGTTGGGGAGAACAAGAAGTCCAGGTGGGGGAAGGGAACAGAGGGATCTCAGAGCACAAATACATTGATCACTAAAATTCATCCAATAAATTAACAAGGGCATAAAGAAAAACACAAACCAAGAACTAGGTTTTATATCTAGAAGGATTGAATTGCCAAGATATGTTAAACCTGTGTCATAACTTGGTTAGACCACACTGAGAGCACACTCTGCAGTTCTGGTTACCTTATAATAAAAAGGATATCAAATCAGTGGAGAGGGTGCAGAGAAGATGGGCAAGGATGGTTCCTGAGATGCGTGGATTTACATATCAGGAAAGGATTGTCAGGCTGGGGCTCTTCTCTTGGAGAAAGAAGGTTGACGGGATGACCTAATGGTGGTCTTCTGAAAGGATTTGATGGAGGGGATACAGACATAATGTTTCCTCATGTGGGGAACAGCAGAACTAGCAGCCAAGTTGAATGGCCTGTCTCCCTGATGTTTACCCTACGATATTGAATTACTCCTTTCCCCTACGCTCAAGCGAATACAAAATAATCTATGTAACCCACCCTCATAACCAGTGAATATCAGCGATGGCTCAGTGGTGATGCTCTCGTCTTATAGTGAAAAGGTTCTGGGTTTGATTCCCACTCCAGAAATGCTAACACAAAAACTTTGCCTCGCTGTTTGCCTGGCGACAATAATTTTGCATCGGAGGTCGGCTATGTCACCGGGGGTCGCGGCATGGTTGGGAGACTTGTACGAGTTTTGCAGGTTGGAGAAAATCAAGTTTGCCCTAAGGGGGTCGGAGGAAGGCTTTAAGATATGGTGGAGGCCATTCATGACTATATTTGAGGAGCTCTTTGTTGCAGGGGAGGGAAGAGAGTAAATGGGGAAAATGTACAAACTGTATACACTGTTGGATGTTAAAGTTGAGTTAGCATGTTGAATATGTTTGGAATAAAATACCTTCTTTAAAAAAAGAAATAATTGGAGCATGCAACAAAGGCAATATAATAATTGAGTGATTAAGCACTACGTAGGGTCAATTCCACCGCCACGTGCACCAGACTCAACCTAATGCAACTAAAAGTGGTACGTAGAGCCCACTTAACAAGAACCCGAATGAGCAGGCTCTTCCTGGATGTGGAGGACAGATGTGAACGGTGCAACCACGTCCACATGTTCTGGTCTTGCCCCAGACTTGCTGGGTACTGGACAGCCTTCTTCAAGGCAATGTCCAAAGTGGTGGGGGTGAGGGTGGAGCCATGCCCAAAAGTGGCGGTCTTTGGGTTATCAGACCAGCCAGATCTCTTCGTGGGGAGGAGGGTGGTCACCCTTGCCTTTGCCTCCCTGCTTACCCGCTGTAGAATCCTGTTCAGCTGGCGATCAGCAGCACCACCCAGAGCTGCAGACTGCTTGTCCGACCTATCGGAATTTCTCCAAATGGAGAAAATCAAATTCACCATCTGAGGGTCGGAAGATGGCTTCCTCAAAACATGTGAGCCATTCACCCGATTGTTCCGGGAGCTGTTTGAGACCAACAAACAAACAAATAAGCATGTAGCCAAGAGCCTGGAGGAAAGTAACCAGGACAGTGATAGAAGAGAGGAAATGGAGGGAGGACCGGGGGTGGGGGGGGGGGGAGAGCGGAGCAAGAGTAGCCAAACACAGCAGAAAAGAAGGGGCGGGAGGGGAGGGAGGGGAGGGAATGGGGGGAGTGAGGGAGGACGAGAGAAGGAGAAGGGAGAAAAGAAGAGGGAAAACAAACTGGGGAGAAAGCGCAGGAAACGACAGTGACGCAACAGGCACAGCAAAGCGAAAGAGAGAAAGAAAGAACAGCAAGAAGGAACAACAGATGGCCGAAGCTCAGGCAAATGTTAAATGGACAAAAACAAAAAAGAAAATCGGCCAAGAGATGCAAATGAGATCAGGGACACCACCCAGGTGCTCCTTCCACCCGGTTTTGTTCTGCTTGTTATGTATAAAGAAACGAGAAGAAGGAAGTCCCCCTGTCCTTACTGTGATGTGTTATGAAATTTCTTTTGTTTCTTTGTATATATATTTCATCGGTTTTTTATTTTTTGTTTTTTTAAATTTTCTCTGTGTGCATTTGTAAGTATGCCACGTATAAAACCCAGTAAAAACAATTGAAAAAAGTAATGGTGAGAATCTTTAATCTTCCTGTAAACAAAGGAACAGAAAATCGAAGCAGGAGGAGACCATTCGGCCCTTCAAGCCTGCTCCGCCATTCATTATGATCGTGGCTGATCATCAAGTTGAATGCCCTGATCCCACCTTCTCCCCATATCCCTTGATCCCTTTAACCCCCAAGAGCTTTATCTAATTCCTTCTTGAAATTACACAATGTTTTGGCGTCAATTACTTTCTCTGGTAGAGAATTCCACAGATTCACCACTCTCTTGGTGAAGAAATTTCTCCTCACCTCAGTCCTCAAACAATGACCCCTAGTTCTAGACTCCCTCACCATCAGGAAAATTCTTTCTGAATCTACCCCATCTAATCCTCCTGGGATTTTAGAAGTTTTCATGAGATCCCCCCTCACTCTTCTAAACTCCAATGAATATAATCCGAACCAATTTAGTCTTTCTTCATATGACAGTCCCGCCAACCTAGGAATCAGTCTGGTAAACCTTCGCTGCACCCCCTCCATAGCAAGAATATACTTCCTCAGATAAGGACACCGAAACTGCACACAATACTCCAGGTGTGGCCTCAACAATGCAATAAAACATTTCTATTCCTATACTCAAATCCTCTCGCTATGAAGGGCAACATACCATTTGCCTTTTTTCTTGCCTGCTGCACCTGTGTGCTTAGTTTCAGTGACTGATGCACAAGGACACCAAGGTCTCACTAAGTATCCACCTCTCTTAATGTACACCCATTCAAATCTGCCTTTCAGGGATAAACCAATTTTTAGATCATAGCTCATAGAATCCCGACAGTTCAGCAGGAGGCCATTCGTCCCATCAAGTCTGCACTGCCGCTCCAAAAGAGGACTCTACCTCGGCCCACTCCCCTGCCCTATCCCTGTAACCTAATCTGCACATCTTTAGGCACCAAGGGGAAATTTAGCATGTCCAATCTACCTAAGCTGCACATCTTTGGGCACCAAGGGGAAATTTAGCATGACCAATCTACCTAACCTGCACATCTAGAACATAGAACATAGAACGATACAGCGCAGTACAGGCCCTTCGGCCCTCGATGTTGCACCGACATGGAAAAAATCTAAAGGCCATCTAACCTACACTATGCCCTTATCATCCATATGCTTATCCAATAAATTTTTAAATGCCCTCAATGTTGGCGAGTTCACTACTGTTGCAGGTAGGGCATTCCACGGCCTCACCACTCTTTGCGTAAAAAACCCACCTCTGACCTCTGTCCTATATCTATTACCCCTCAATTTAAGGCTATGTCCCCTCGTGCTAGCCACCTCCATCCGCGGGAGAAGGCTCTCGCTGTCCACCCTATCTAACCCTCTGATCATTTTGTATGCCTCTATTAAGTCACCTCTTAACCTTCTTCTCTCTAACGAAAACAACCTCAAGTCCATCAGCCTTTCCTCATAAGATTTTCCCTCCATACCAGGCAACATCCTGGTAAATCTCCTCTGCACCCGTTCCAAAGCTTCCACGTCCTTCCTATAATGAGGCGACCAGAACTGTACGCAATACTCCAAATGCGGCCGTACTAGAGTTTTGTACAACTGCAACATGACCTCATGGCTCCGGAACTCAATCCCTCTACCAATAAAGGCCAACACACCATAGGCCTTCTTCACAACCCTATCAACCTGGGTGGCAACTTTCAGGGATCTATGTACATGGACACCGAGATCCCTCTACTCATCCACACTACCAAGAATTTTACCATTAGCCAAATATTCCGCATTTCTGTTATTCTTTCCAAAGTGAATCACCTCACACTTCTCCACATTAAACTCCATTTGCCACCTCTCAGCCCAGCTCTGCAGCTTATCTATGTCCCTCTGTAACCTGCAACATCCTTCCGCACTGTCTACAACTCCACCGACTTTAGTGTCATCTGCAAATTTACTCACCCATCCTTCTGCGCCCTCCTCTAGGTCATTTATAAAAATGACAAACAGCAACGGCCCCAGAACAGATCCTTGTGGTACGCCACTCGTAACTGAACTCCATTCTGAACATTTCCCATCAACTACCACTCTCTGTCTTCTTTCAACTAGCCAATTTCTGATCCACATCTCTAAATCACCCTCAATCCCCAGCCTCCGTATTTTCTGCAATAGACGACCGTGGGGAACCTTATCAAACGCTTTACTGAAATCCATATACACCACATCAACTGCTCTACCCTCGTCTACCTGTTCAGTCACCTTCTCAAAGAACTCGATAAGGTTTGTGAGGCATGACCTACCCTTCACAAAACCATGCTGACTGTCCCTAATCATATTATTCCTATCTAGATGATTATAAATTGTATCTTTTATAATCCTCTCCAAGACTTTACCCACCACAGACGTTAGGCTCACCGGCCTATAGTTACCGGGGTTATCTCTACTCCCCTTCTTGAACAAAGGGACCACATTTGCTATCCTCCAGTCCTCTGGCACTATTCCTGTAGCCAATGATGACCTAAAAATCAAAGCCTTTAAACAAGCAACAATGAGCCATTGGTTTAATTTTTTTTTTCTATCACATAACCCATTACAAAAAGTAAATTATAAAAAATAATTGGGTACTCTAATGCGGACTTTGTTAAGAAGATGTTTGCGTCCGTTCAGGCTTGAAAGATGCTTGGTCTCACATCAGCTGATAATGGGGGTGATTTCAATTGTGGGTTATACTCTATGGTGGATAAGACGAGCCCCAGCTCAGTGGCCAGATCAGGTATGGCAGAGGAGCTGCAGGTATGTATATACCAGATTTGGGGGGGTGACCAGTGGAGGTTTAGGCAGCTGGGAAAAAAGGAGTTTTCCTTTTTTGCCCATGTACATCGGGTATATTCATGTACTGATATTTTCGTAGTGGGGAAGTCAGGGATTGAGGAGGAGGAATACGCAGCGATGTGATTTTGGACCACGCGCCACATTATATCGTGTGACATGAGGTTTGAATAGGTTCGGGCTCAAAGGTTGGATTCAGAGCTCCTGGTGGATAAGCCATTCTGTGAGAAGGTGGCCTCTGTGATAAAGGACAACGTGGAGCTTAACCAGAACCGAGATGTCTCGCCTTCCGCATTTTAGGAGGCATTTAAGGTGGTTGTCCGGGGGGGAGGTTATATCTTACAAGGGACTGATGCGACCATCAATTCACTCAAGACACGAGTGGAAGTAAACTGTGGCTTTAATTGACTTACAACTGAGCCTGCCTGCGACCAGAAGAACTGAAGGCAGGCTCACAAGACCGCAGCACATTATACTTCTGGTAGTGGGAGGAGCCATGGGTGGAGTCATGGGCGGAGCCAAAGGTGGAGCCCTGTACAAGCTCCTCATCTCCCCTTGTGGGCAGAGCCACGCAACGGGTCACAGATGGAGCCCACAGGGACACAGTGATACACAGTGTGAATTATATGCATTATACATTCACCACAGGGACATAGGGACAAAGTTCAGAGGGCGGAGAGACAGAGGTTGATGGATGCCATTGTTGAAGTAGATTAATGGTACTTGGTGGCGCCGACTAGGGAATTGTTGACAGAACAGAATAAACTACAGGGGGAGTTTGACCTAGAGGAGATGTGCGAGGCAGGTTTTGTACACAGAGGGTAGTGAGTGCCTGGAACGCATTGCCAGGGTCGGTTGTGGAAGCAGAAACATTAGCGGCATTCAAAAGGCATCTTGACAAACACAGGGAAGGCAGTGGGTCGGCTTCGTCACTCAAGGGGGGGGGGGGGGTGCGGTGCTTTGTGAATATGGGGAGAAGGCTAGTCGGCTGCTAGACGATCGGTTGAACCGACAGGTGGCCACACGGGAGATTGCACAGGTGAGGGAGGAGGGTTGGTGACGACGCGGAGAAAATGAATGACACGTTGGGGCCTTTTATCAGGGGCAGTATAGATCTGATCCCTGAGGGAGAACATGAAAATCAGGCATTTTTTAGACAGGTTAGAGTTTCCCAAGGTGGAGAGAGGGAAGGGGCAGGATTGGACACGCCATTGAAATTGCAGGAAATAATGGGGTATTTTGGGGTGATGCAGTTGGGGAAGGCACCGAGGCCGCATGGCTTTCTGGTAGAAATTTATAAATGGTTTTCGGCAGAGTTGGTACCCCACCTCCTGGAGATGAATAATAACTCGCTGGCACAGGGGGAGTTGCCAGCCATGCCTGGGCAGGCACCGATCTCTTTGATCCCAAAGAAGGATAAGGACCCAACACAGTGTGGGTCTTATAGGCCCATCTCCCTGCTGAATACTGATGTGAAGTTGCTGGCTAAGGTGTTGGCGAGGCAGTTGGCGGTTTGTGTGCCAGAGGTGGGCTCTGAGAATCAGACAGGTTTTGTTAAGGGGATGTAGTTGTTGAGCAACATCAGGAGGCTGTTGAATGTGGTAATGACTCCGTCAAGGGGTAAAGCAGCAGACGTTTTTATATCAATGGACGTGTCGATGGCTTTTGACTGGGTAGAATGGAGGTACCTGTTTGAGATGGTTTGGGTTTAGGCTGACATTTATTTTATGGGTGCATTTCTGTATTCTGCCCCCAAGGCAAGTGTGAGGACGAATACAAAGAACAAAGAACAATACAGCACAGGAACAGGCCCTTCGGCCCTCCAAGCCTGTACCGGTCATGGTACCACTCTTTGCCAAAACCCTCAGCGCTTCCTTGTGCCATATCCCTCTACACCCATCCTATCCATGTATTTGTCAAGATGCCTTTTGAATGCCGCTAATGTTTCTGCTTCCACAACCGACCCTGTCAACTCTGAAGGCACTCACTACCCTCTGTGTACAAAACCTGCCTCGCACATCTCCTCTAAATTTTGCCCCACGGATCTTAAACATATGCCTCCTGGCGACTGACCCCTCCACCCTGGGAAAGAGTGCCTGCCCATCCACTCTATCCATGCCCTTCATAATCTTGTAGACCTCTATCAGGTCACCCCTCAATCTCCGTCTTTCTAATGAAAATTGTCCAAATCTATTCAGCCTCTCGACATAGCTAACACCCTCCGTACCAGGTAACATCCTGGTAAACCTCCTCTGAACCCTTTCCAAAGCTTCCACATCCTTCTGGTAGTGTGGCAACCAGAATTGTGCGCAATATTCCAAGTGCGGCCTTACCAAACGTGGTGAATGTAATATATGAATGTATATATACTAATTCACACTGTTATTGTAAGCGCAGTAGCGCCATCCTACCACTAGGGGGAGTAGTGCTGGGAGCACTTAGGAACTTGTACTGGGCTCCACCCTTGGTTCCGCCCACGACTCCTCCCCCTAGTGCAGCTGTATAAGTATCCGTGTCCAGAGTCAGCCTGGGTCACTACGAGTTCATCGACAGGTTGGCTCTGAAGTCAGTCAATTTAAGCCTAGATTCACATCGGAAACACGTGTCTGGTGAATTGATGGTTCCATCAATTTAATCGACTTAAGAACAGTAAGATCATAGAACATAGAACACTACAGCGCAGTACGGGCCCTTCGGCCCTCGATGTTGCGCCGACCTGTGAAACCATCTGAAGCCTATCTGACCTACACTATTCCATTTTCATCCATATGTCTATCCAGTGACCACTTAAATGCCCTTAAAGTTGGCGAGTCTACTACTGTTGCAGGCAGGGCGTTCCACACCCCTACTACTCTCTGAGTAAAGAAACTGCCTCTGACATCTGTCCTATATCTATCACCCCTCAATTTAAAGCTATGTCCCCTCGTGTTGGTCATCACCATCCGAGGAAAAAGACTGTCACTGTCCACCCTATCTAACCCTCTGACTATCTTATATGTCTCTATTAAGTCACCTCTCAGCCTTCTCCTCTCTAATGAAAACAACCTCAATTCCCTGAGCCTTTCCTCGTAAGACCTTCCCTCCATACCAGGCAACATCCTAGTAAATCTCCTCTGAACCCTTTCCAAAGCTTCCACATCCTTCCTATAATGTGGTGACCAGAACTGCACGCAGTACTCCAGGTGCGGCCGCACCAGAGTTATGTACAGCTGCAGCATGACCTTGTGGTTCCGAAACTCAATCCCCCTGCTTATAAAGGCTAGCACACCATATGCCTTCTTAACAGCCCTATTAACCTGGGTGGCAACTTTCAGGGATTTATGTACCTGGATGCCGAGATCTCTCTGTTCATCTACACTACCAAGAATCTTGCCATTAGCCCAGTACTC
Organism: Scyliorhinus canicula; assembly: GCF_902713615.1. NCBI lineage: Eukaryota > Metazoa > Chordata > Chondrichthyes > Carcharhiniformes > Scyliorhinidae > Scyliorhinus > Scyliorhinus canicula. The sequence continues at coordinate 122,236,072 of NC_052152.1, read as the reverse complement.
TGCATTCCTGTTACTCCTTACACTTTTCCGCATTAAACTCCATCTGCCACCTCTCATCCCAGCTCTGCAGCTTATCTATGTCCCTCTGTATCCTATAACATCCTTCAGCACTATCCACAACTCCACCGACCTTCGTGTCATCTGCAAATTTACTAACCCATCATTCTACACCCTCTTCCAGGTCATTTATAAAAATGACAAACAGCAGTGGCCCCAAAACAGATCCTTGCGGTACACCACTAGTAACTGAACTCCAGGATGAACATTTGCCATCAACCACCACCCTCTGTCTTCTTTCAGCTAGCCAATTACTGATCCAAACCGCTAAATCACCTTCAATTCCATACTTCCTTATTTTCTGCAATAGCCTACCGTGGGGAACCTTATCAAACGCCTTACTGAAATCCATATACACCACATCAACAGCTTTACCCTGATCCACCTGTTTGGTCACCTTCTCAAAAAACTCAATAAAGGTTTGTGAGGCATGACCTACCCTTCACAAAACCATGTTGAGTATTGCTAATCAACTTGTTCTTTTCAAGATGATTATAAACCCTATCTCTTATAACCTTTTCCAACATTTTACCCACAACCGAAGTAAGGCTCACAGGTCTATAATTACCTGGGTTGTCTCTACTCCCCTTCTTGAACAAGGGGACTTATATTTTGACATTTTCTAAAATTGCTAACACCTCCTCCTTTTGAACCTCAATTCCATCTAGCCTGGTCGACTGAACCTGAGTGTTCTCCTCAACAACATTGTCTTTCTCCAGTGTAAACACTGACGAAAAATATCCATTTAATGCTTCCCCTATCTCCTCTGATTCCACACACAACTTTCCACTACTATCCTTGATTGGCCCTAATCTTACTCTAGTCATTCTTTTGTTCCTGATATACCTGTAGAAAGCCTTAGGGTTTTCCTTGATCCTATCCGCCAACGACTTTTCGTGTCCTCTCCTCGCTCTTCTTAACTCTCCCTTTAGGTCCTTCCTGGCTAACTTGTAACTCTCAAGTGCCCTAACTGAGCCTTCATGTCTCATCCTAACATAAGCCTTCTTCTTCCTCTTGACAAGTGCTTCAACTTCCTTAGTAAACCACGGTTCCCTTGCTCGACAACTTCCTCCCTGCCTGACAGGTACATACTTATCAAGGACACGCAGTAGCTGTTCCTTGAAAAAGCACCACATTTCGATTGTACCCATCCCCTGCAGTTTCCTTCCCCATCCTATACATCCTAAATCTTGCCGAATAGCATCATAATTACCTTTCCCCCAGCTATAATTCTTGCCTTGCGGTATATACCTATCCCTGCCCATTGCTAAAGTAAACATAACCGAGTTGTGATCACTATCACCAAAGTGCTCACCTACATCTAAATCTAACACCTGGCCGGGTTCATTACCCAGTACCAAATCCAATGTGGCCTTGCCCCTTGTTGGCCTGTCTACATACTGTGTCAGAAAACCCTCCTGCACACACTGCACAAAAACTGACCCATCTATAGTACTCGAACTATAGTATTTCCAGTCAATATTTGGAAAGTTAAAGTCCCCCATAACAACTACCCTGTTACTCTCGCTCCTGTCAAGAATCATCTTTGCAATCCTTTCCTCTACATCTCTGGAACTATTCGGAGGTCTATAGACAACTCCCAACAGGGTGACCTCTCCTCTACTGTTCCTAACCTCGGCCCATACTGCCTCAGTAGACGAGTCCTCAAGCGTCCTTTCTACCGCCGTAATACTTTCCTTGATTAACAATGCCACACCCCCCCCCCTCTTTTACCATCTTCTCTGTTCTTACAGAAACATCTAAATCCTGGAACCTGCAACAACCATTCCTGTCCCTGCTCTACCCATGTCTCCGAAATCGCCACAACATCGAGATCCCAGGTACCAACCCATGCTGCAAGCTCACCCACCTTATTCCGGATGCTCCTGGCGTTGAAGTAGACACACTTCAAACCAGCGTCCTGCTTGACGGTGCCCTCTTTCGAACTTTTAACCCTATCCCTGACCTCACTACTCTCAACATCCTGTACACTGGGACTACAATTTAGGTTCCCATCCCCCTGCTGAATTAGTTTAAACCCCCCCGAAGAGCACTAGCAAATCTCCCCCCCAGGATATTGGTACCCCTCTGGTTCAGGTGAAGACCATCCTGTTTGTAGAGGTCCCACCTACCCCAGAATGAGCCCCAATTATCCAGGAAACCAAAACCCTCCTTCCTGCACCATCCCTGTAGCCACGTGTTCAACTCCTCTCTCTCCTTATTTCTCACTTCGCTAGCACGTGGCACGGGTAACAACCCAGAGATAACAACTCTGTTTGTTCTAGCTCTCAGCTTCCACCCTAGCTCCCTGAATTTCTGTCTCAAATCCCCATCTCTCTTCCTACCTATGTCGTTGGTACCTATGTGGACCACGACTTGGGGCTGCTCCCCCTCCCCATTAAGGATCCAAAAAACACGATCAGAGACATCACGAACCCTGGCACCTGGGAGGCAACACACCAACCGTGAGTCTCTTTCGTTCCCACAGAACCTCCTGTCTGTTCCTCTAACTATGGAGTCCCCAATGACAAGTGCTCTGTTCCTCTTCTCCCTTCCCTTCTGAGCAACAGGGACAGACTCTGTGCCAGAGACCTGTGCCCTATTGCTTACCCCTGGTAAGTCATCCCCCGCAACAGTATCCAAAACGGTATACTTGTTATAGAGGGGAACGACCACAGGGGATCCCTGCACTGCCTGCCGGTTCCCTCTCCCTCCCCTGACGGTAACCCATCTACCTTCTTCTTTTACCTGAGGTGTGACTACCTCCCTATAACTCCTCTCAATAACCTCCTCCGCCTCCCGAATGATCCGAAGTTCATCCAGCTCCAGCTCCAGGTCCCTAACGCGGCTCTCGAGGAGCTGGAGTTGGGTGCACTTCCCGCAGATGTAGTCAGAAGGGACACTAGAGGTGACCCTTTCCTCCCACATTCTGCAGGAGGAACATTCAACTGCCCTAGCCTCCATTCCCACTGAACTAACTTCCCAACTACTGAAAAATAAAAAATAAAAACTTGTTAGTTTCGCAATCCAACGGACAGAACTTTTTTTTTTGGTTAGAGGAGGAGGATGGGTGGGAGACACTACGTAAGTAGTGTTTCGGGTAAAACTGTCACTCGAGAACAGCCCCTTCACAAACCACCTTCAACTTACGCTGATCGCACTGCACTTATGCAAATCTCCCCGGAACAGCCAATCAGAAGCTCTGCTCTGCTGCCCTCTGCTGGATGCTCGCCTTCCGTCGAACTCCTCGGGTCACTGATGCAGGTGCACCTTCAACTTACGCTGACCGCACTGCACGTATGCAAATCTCCCCGGAACAGCCAATCAGAAGCTCTGCTCTGCTGCCCTCTGCTGGATCCATCGGTTATGGAATCGGCCCTCAAGCCTGGACGCCTGGAACTCAACCCGCAGGATGCAGAGGCTAAAGAAATCTTCTCCCATTGGATCCGGTGCTTCAAGGCCTACCTGGCCAAAGCAAGCACAGCCGAAACTACAGAGGATCAGAAGCTGAGTCTACTGCATGCGAGGGTGAGCCATAGAATCTCAACGCAACTAAACTCAGCCAGTTCATATACTGCAACGCTAGCAGTTCTCGAAAAAATGTATGTAAGGCCAATTAATGAAGTTTACGCTCGCCATGTGTTTACGACTCTCCGTCAGTGGCCTACGGAATCACTCGCCGAATTCCTAAGAGAACTTAACAATTTGTCCAATGACTGTAATTACCAAGCGGTTACCGCGGCTGAACACAGGGAATTGGTGGTACGCAATGTTTTTGTAGCGGGCCTCAGGTCTAACTATGTGCGCCAACGACAGCTGGAAAAATGGGCCCAGGACTTAGAAACGACTGTGGAAGCTGCGACCACGATGGAGGTCTCCTTCCGCAGCCTTAACTTGTTCCCCGCGGACCCCGCGACCCCATCATGGGCCCCCGACCAGCGACTCCACCAGGCCTGTGCTACGCGGCCACCCAGCCACTATGCTGCCCCAGCAAGCCACTATGCTGCCCAGCCTGCCATTTCTGCGGCCAGAACCAGCACCCGCGGGAGCACTGCCCGGCCCACAACGCGACCTGCAGCAGCTGCGGGCGAAACGGGCATTACGCTAAAGTGTGCCTCGCAAAAAGGGCCCCAGTTTCCAACTCCCCAGCGACTCGCAGTAACCGCTCCCCGCACTCTCAGCCCCGCGGGGCCCGAAACGCTGCGGCCTATGCCCCAACTCCGCCCCCTCCAGCCACGTGCGATTCATGGGGGCCGCCAACTTGGAAAACCTCCACCACGCGGCCGGCCACGTGCGACTCATGGGGGACGCCATCTTGGACGGCATCTTCCTCGCCGCCCGCCACGTGCGACTCATGGGGGCCGCCATCTTGGACGCCATCTTCCTCGCCGCCCGCCACGTGCAATCCACGGGCCCAATCGGCATCTCCGCGCTCGGACAACTCAGCGGAGGAATTCGAACAAGACTACGAACTCAGAGGGCAGTCATCACAGGGCCACTCCAGCACAGCTGATCGAGCCGCCAACTACCCGCAACTCAGCGCGGTCATCCTAGACCAATCCAGGCCAAAGAACCTACGAAACTCGATGGCAGAGGTCCATATCAATGGGTACAAAACGCCATGCCTCTTCGACTCCGGGAGCACAGAGAGCTTCATACACCCAGACCTGGTAAGACGCTGTTCGCTCCCCGTTTTCCCCGCGCAGCAAACTATCTCGCTCGCTTCAGGCTCCCACTCGGTCCAGATCCAGGGGCGCACTGCCGCGACACTCACAATCCGAGGCACTAGTTACTCGAAGTTTAAACTCTACGTTTTGCCCGAACTCTGCGCGCCACTCTTATTAGGCCTAGACTTCCAGTGTAACCTCAAGAGCCTCACCCTCAGCTTCGGAGGGCCCCTGCCCCCACTCACGATCTGCAGCCTCGCTACGCTGGGAATCCCTCCCCCTCCTCTCTTTGCCAATCTCACTAAGGACTGTAAACCCATAGCCACTCGTAGCAGGCGAGTTAATGAAAATCACAAACAGCAGAGGACCCAGAACTGATCCCTGCGGTACGCCACTGGTAACTGGGCTCCAGGCTAAATATTTGCCATCCACCACCACTCTCTGTCTTCTATCGGTTAGCCAGTTCGTTATCCAACTGGCCAAATTTCCCACTATCCCATGCTTCCTTACTTTCTGCATAAGCCTACCATGGGGAACCTTATCAAATGCCTTACTAAAATCCATGAACACTACATCACCTGCTTTACCTTCATCCACATGCTTGGTCACCTCCTCAAAGAAGTCAATAAGACTTGTAAGGCAAGACCTACCCCTCACAAATCTGTGCTGACTATCCCTAATCAAGCAGTGTCTTTCCAGATGCTCAGAAATCCTATCCCTCAGTACCCTTTCCATTACTTTGCCTACCACCGAAGTAAGACTAACTGGCCTGTAATTCCCAGGGTTATCCCTATTCCCTTTTTTGAACAGGGGCACGACAATCGCCACTCTCCAATCCTCTAGTACCAACCTTGTTGACAGCGAGGACGAAAAGATCATTGCCAACGGCTCTACAATTTCATTTCTTGCTTCCCATAGAATCCTTGGATATATCCCGTCAGGCCCGGGGGACTTGTCTATCCTCAAGTTTTTCAAAACGCCCAACACATCTTCCTTCCTAACAAGCATCTCCTCGAGCTTACCAGTCTGTTTCATACTGTCCTCTCCAACAATATGGCCCCTCTCGTTTGTAAATACTGAAGGAAAATACTTGATCAAGACCTCTCCTATCTCTTCAGACTCAATACACAATCTCCCGCTACTGTCCTTGATCGGACCCACCCTCGCTCTAGTCATTCTCATATTTGTCACATATGTGTAAAGGCCTTGGGGTTTTCCTTGATCCTACCTGCCAAAGATTTTTCATGTCCTCTCTTAGCTCTCCTAATCCCTCTCTTCAGTTCCCTCCTGGCTATCTTGTATCCCTCCAGCGCCCTGTCTGTACCTTGTTTCCTCAGCCTTACATAAGTCTCCTTCTTCCTCTTAACAAGACATTCAACCTCTCTTGTCAATCATGGTTCCCTCACTCGACCATCTCTTCCCTGCCTGACAGGGACATACATATCAAAAACACGCAGTACCTGTTCCTTGAACAAGTTCCACATTTCACTTGTGTCCTTCCCTGACAGCCTATGTTCCCAACTTATGCACTTTTATTCTTGTCTGACAGCATTGTATTTACCCTTCCCCCAATGGTAAACCTTGCCCTGTTGCACGCACCTATCCCTCTCCATTACTAAAGTGAAAGTCCTGCTGCTTTCGAAGGACCTGAAATGCAAATTAGTGAAATTTGCATTGCGTCTGAGGGCATTTTAGTCCTATGTCTCACTGGGCACTGAGGATCGGAGTCTTTGGCGTTGCTTAACTTAAGAAATATACTTTCATTCCCTGTGGTGTGGGCTACATTTGGACCCAGGGTTGCTTCACCGTGAAAAATCTGTGAAAAGTGCAAGAGTGTGTAGTATTATAATGGAAAATCAGCTACTTATGGCATTTGGGTGAGCAGGTCACTCAGTATTGATAAACAGGAAGGCATTTCTCACTGACTTATTAATTCTGGTGGACTGCTGAGTGGGAAAGATGGATAACATTGGATTGTAAGGCATCTTGGGAGAATAAGTCAATGACCAACTTTAAAAGGTGATGTGGAGATGCCGAAGTTGGACTGGGGTGAGTACAGTACGAGGTCTTGCAACACCAGGTTAAAGTCCAACATATTTGTTTCGAATCACTAGCTTCCTCAGGTGAAGGAGCTGCGCTCCGAAAGCTAGTGATTCAAAACAAACCTGTTGGACTTTAACCTGGTGTTGGAAGACTCCTTACTAACTTTAAAGAAGCTAACAAGAAAAATGCAGTTCTTCGCAAAATTGATTCCATGAGAACCAGGGATAATAATATTACTGATTCCCTTGTTTTCGGAACACAGAGGACAGGCTCGGATGACGTCTAGTATAACGTACTTGTTTATGGAACGTGAACGGTAAGCTCAAATGACGTCTGAAGCTTGAAGGATTGTTTAACTTAAGCCATTTAAAATATGATACCACTGAGATTTAACCAACAATAACCCAGGATCAACTGTCATATGTGCAGACCTGACTTTCAAGGTCCATCAGCCCCTCAGAGTGAACCTAGCTAATCTCTCTCTAGATTGGGAAGTATATTTGATTCAAGCAGTGAGTCTTGTACATGACAGAGCCGCCGATTGTCCGGCCCGGATGGGCCGAGTGGCCGCGCGGAAAAAGCAGAGTCCCGCCTACGTTGTCCACATCTGGTCGCTGCTGGCGAGAACTCTGCGCGAAGGGTCGGGAGGCGGCCTGTAGGGGGTGGGGGGGGGGGGGGGGGGGGGGGGGCTCCGTCCCCAGGGGGGGCCTCGATGGGGTCTGGCCGGCCTCTCCCCCCAGGACCTACGTTGTTGCGCGTCCGGCCCCAGAACTCCCGCGCCATGTTGAGCCGGGGCCGGAGTGTTCAGGAAGGCCACTGCACATGCGCGGATTGGCGCTGCCCCCAGTGCGCGCCAGGAAGTAAGGCTGGAATGGTGTGAACCGCTCCAGTGCCGTGCTGGCCCCCTGTGGGGGACAGAATTGGTACTGCCCGTGCCCATTTCGCGCCGTCGTGAAATACGACGGCGTTCACGACGGCGCGGACACTCTGTCCCGCGATCAGAGAATCGCGCCCATAAAAACATAACTGAGGTCTTGGTGAAGTCTTAGCGAAATAATAAAGCAGTGTTTAAAGGTGAATCAACCTGACCGGGCGTATGCAATTCTGTTTGTATTCATCAGTTGCGGCCAGCAGAGGCATGTAATTTATCATGTAAACGATAAGGAATTCCAACAATTGGTAACGGTCAGCATGATCAGTGATCTACCTATTCCCACTGAATCTACTGGAGGATCCCATGCCATTATTTAAAGAGGTTCCTCATGTTCAAACCAACTTGATTCCTAAATCGATCAAGATATAAACTGTTGACCTGCTTGTTTATTTCATTGCTGCTATCTATGGGAACTATCAAATTGAGGCTGCATTTCCCTGCAAAACAACAATTTACCTCATAAATCTCCTGAGGATGTGGAAGGTGCTACCTAAATTTTTTAAGGTAAAGATAGATAGTTTTTTGAAGAATAAAGGGATTACGGGTGTTCGGGCCGGAAAGTGGAGCTGAGTCCACAAAAGATCAGCCATGATCTAATTGAATGGCGGAGCAGGCTCGAGGGGCCAGATGGCCTACTCCTGCTCCTAGTTCTTATGTTCTAAATGCTAGTCCTTTCTTTTCAAATTGCAAATATCATGCACCAAAATCATAGACAGTCATAGACAGCAACTAAACCTACCCCTCAACTTGACATTGACACTGTGTCGAACCCACGAGTAAGTCCCATAGCTCGAGTAATCTTCAGGAATTGGCGTCTCCTTTATCCACCTTCCACAAGCAAACTCAAAGAAGTTCTCACACGGATCTGCTGACCAGTTGATTTTGTTAAAAATAAGGACAGCTGGAAGAGAAGGAAAGACAAGTCAAACAGCATTGTGTTGCAAGATGCATATTTTCCATTCACATGTGTGGAACAGGCATCGGACTGAAGCAAAGCTACAGAGTCCCCTGTTCTGTGGAAGAGCCTTGCAGACTCGAAACATTAATTCTGTTTCTTTCTCCACCGATGCTGCCAGACCTGCTGTTTATTCCACCATTATCTGTTTTTATTACTGCAGTTTCCAGTACTTTGATACAAATGCTACATGATTAGGTGACTATCATACCGTAGCCTGAAAACGGGCAAAAATAATAATGATATAATAAACGCTTATTGTCACAAGTAGACTTCAATGAAGTTACTGTGAAAAGTCCTGGTCGTCACATTCCGGCGCCTGTTTGGGGAGGCCAGTACGGGAATTGAACCTGCGCTGCTGGCCTTGTTCTGCATTACAAACCAGCTACTTAGCCCACTGTGCTAAACCAGCCCAATTGGGAAAAAGCCCAATAGTTCACAGAATTACTAAATCACAGAATGGTTACAGCACAGGAGGCCAGTGAGTCCATTGTGTCTGTGCTGGCTGTCCAAAGGAGCTATTCACCTAGTGTCATTCCCCTGACCTATCTGCGTAACCCTGCACATTCTTCCTGAACAGATAGTAACCCAGTTCCCTTTTGAAAACCATCACTGAACCAGCTTCCATCACACAATACATTCCCGATGCTAACCACTCGCTGTGTGAACCTGCCTCCACCACACTCTCAGACAGTACATTCCAGATCCTCGCCACTCGCTGTGTGAACCTGCCTCCACCACACTCTCAGACAGTACATTCCACATCCTCGCCACTCGCTGTGCGAACCTGCCTCCACCACACTCTCAGACAGTGTATTCCAGATCCTAACCACTCACTGTGTGAACCTGCCTCCACCACACTCTCAGACAGTGTATTCCAGATCCTAACCACTCGCTGTGCGAACCTGCCTCCACCACACTCTCAGACAGTACATTCCAGATCCTAACCACTCGCTGTGTGAATCTGCCTCCACCACACTCTCAGACAGTGCATTCCAGATCCTAACCACTCACTGTGTGAACCTGCCTCCACCACACTCTCAGACAGTGCATTCCAGATCCTAACCACTCGCTGTGTGAACCTGCCTCCACCACACTCTCAGACAGTGTATTCCAGATCCTAACCCCTCGCTGTGTGAACCTGCCTCCACCACGCTCTCAGACAGTGCATTCCAGATCCTAACCACTCGCTGTGTGAACCTGCCTCCACCACACTCTCAGACAGTGCATTCCAGATCCTAACCCCTCGCTGTGTGAACCTGCCTCCACCACGCTCTCAGACAGTGCATTCCAGATCCTAACCCCTCGCTGTGTGAACCTGCCTCCACCACACTCTCAGACAGTGCATTGCAGATCTAGGTACAGGTCTATGGGGAGAGAGTGAGGCAGTGGGATTAGTTTAGGATTGATTCAGGGTGATGGTGAGTGGGATTGTTTGGGATTAATACAGGTTTATGTAGGGTGGGATTAATTTATGATTGAGACAGATCTATGGGGTAGTGGGATTAATTTGGGTTTGATGCAGGGCTATAGGGTAGTGGGATTAATTTGGGTTTGATGCAGGGTTTTGGGCTGTGGGATTAGATTGGGTTTGATGCAGGGCTATAGGGTAGTGGGATTAGTTTGTGATTGATACAAGGCTATGGGTAGTGGGATTAGATTGGGATTGATACAGGGTTATGAGGCAGTGTGATTAGTTTGGGGATGATTTAGGGCATTGGGGCAGTGAGATTAGTTTGGGATTGAAACAGGGCTATGTGTAGAGAATGGGGCAGTGAGATTAGTTTGGGATTGAAACAAGGCTATGTGTAGAGAATGGGGCAGTCAGATTAGTTTGGGATTGAAACAGGGCTATGTGTAGAGAATGGGGCAATGAGATTAGTTTGGGATTGAAACAGGGCTATGTGTAGAGAATGGGGCAGTGAGATTAGTTTGGGATTGAAACAGGGCTATGTGTAGAGAATGGGGCAGTGAGATTAGTTTGGGATTGAAACAGGGCTATGTGTAGAGAATGGGGCAGTGAGATTAGTTTGGGATTGAAACAGGGCTATGTGTAGAGAATGGGGCAGTGAGATTAGTTTGGGATTGAAACAGGGCTATGTGTAGAGAATGGGGCAGTGAGATTAGTTTGGGATTGAAACAGGGCTATGTGTAGAGAATGGGGCAGTGAGATTAGTTTGGGATTGAAACAGGGCTATGTGTAGAGAATGGGGCAGTGAGATTAGTTTGGAATTGAAACAGGGCTATGTGTAGAGAATGGGGCAGTGAGATTAGTTTGGGATTGAAACAGGGCTATGTGTAGAGAATGGGGCAGTGAGATTAGTTTGGAATTGAAACAGGGCTATGTGTAGAGAATGGGGCAGTGAGATTAGTTTGGGATTGAAACAGGGCTATGTGTAGAGAATGGGGCAGTGAGATTAGTTTGGGATTGAAACAAGGCTATGTGTAGAGAATGGGGCAGTGAGACTAGTTTGTGATTGATACAGGGCTATGTGTAGAGAATGGGGCAGTGAGACTAGTTTGTGATTGATACAGGGCTATGTGTAGAGAATGGGGCAGTGAGACTAGTTTGGGATTGAAACAGGGCTATGTGTAGAGAATGGGGCAGTGAGACTAGTTTGGGATTGAAACAGGGCTATGTGTAGAGAATGGGGCAGTGAGATTAGTTTGGGATTGAAACAGGGCTATGTGTAGAGAATGGGGCAGTGAGATTAGTTTGGGATTGAAACAGGGCTATGTGTAGAGAATGGGGCAGTGAGATTAGTTTGGGATTGAAACAGGGCTATGTGTAGAGAATGGGGCAGTGAGATTAGTTTGGGATTGAAACAAGGCTATGTGTAGAGAATGGGGCAGTGAGATTAGTTTGGGATTGAAACAGGGCTATGTGTAGAGAATGGGGCAGTGAGATTAGTTTGGAATTGAAACAGGGCTATGTGTAGAGAATGGGGCAGTGAGATTAGTTTGGGATTGAAACAGGGCTATGTGTAGAGAATGGGGCAGTGAGATTAGTTTGGGATTGAAACAAGGCTATGTGTAGAGAATGGGGCAGTGAGACTAGTTTGTGATTGATACAGGGCTATGTGTAGAGAATGGGGCAGTGAGACTAGTTTGTGATTGATACAGGGCTATGTGTAGAGAATGGGGCAGTGAGACTAGTTTGGGATTGAAACAGGGCTATGTGTAGAGAATGGGGCAGTGATATTAGTTTGGGATTGAAACAGGGCTATGTGTAGAGAATGGGGCAGTGAGATTAGTTTGGGATTGAAACAAGGCTATGTGTAGAGAATGGGGCAGTGAGACTAGTTTGTGATTGATACAGGGCTATGTGTAGAGAATGGGGCAGTGAGACTAGTTTGTGATTGATACAGGGCTATGTGTAGAGAATGGGGCAGTGAGACTAGTTTGGGATTGAAACAGGGCTATGTGTAGAGAATGGGGCAGTGATATTAGTTTGGGATTGAAACAGGGCTATGTGTAGAGAATGGGGCAGTGAGATTAGTTTGGGATTGAAACAGGGCTATGTGTAGAGAATGGGGCAATGAGATTAGTTTGGATTGGTTCAGGGCGATGGGTTGAGAGTGGGGCTGTGGGTTCAGTTTAAGGGTGACACATGGCTGCTGGGTTAGAGTGAAGAAGGGGGATTGTTTGGGATTGATACAGGCCTATGGGGAGAAAGTGGGACAGTAGGATTAATTTGTGATTAATACAGGGCTGTGGGGCAGTGGAATTAGTTTGGGAGCGATACGGGGCTATGAGGCAGTGAGATTAGTTTGGGATTGATGCAGGGCTTTGGGGAGGTAGTGGGACAATGGGTTTAATTTTCAATTGATAGAGGGCTACGGGGCTGTGGTATTAGTTTGGGATTGATACAGGGCTGTGGGACAGTGAGATTCGTTTGGGATTGGTATGAACCTATGGCAGTGGGATTAATTTAGGATTGATACACAGCTATGAGGCACTGAGAATTCGGATTGATACAGGGCTACGAGCAGTGAGTTAATTAGAGATTGATACAGAGCTATTGGCAGTGGGGTTAGTTAGGGATTGATACAGGGCTACGAGCAGTGAGTTAATTAGAGATTGATACAGGGCTATTGGCAGTGGGGTTAGTTAGGGATTGATACAGGGCTACGAGCAGCTGCAGCGGTGGGATTTGTTTGGTATTAGCACAGTTGTTTCACAGCTCCTTGGGTCCCAAGTTTGATTCCCGGCTGGGTCACTGTCTGTGAGGAGTCTGCACATTCTCCTCGTGTGTGCGTGGGTTTCCTCCGGGTGCTCCGGTTTCCTCCCACAGTCCAAAGATGTGCAGGTTAGGTGGATTGGCTATGCTAAATTGTGCTTAGGTTAGGTGGGGTTGATGGGTTACGGGAATAGGGTGGAGGTGTGGTCTTAAGTAGGGTGCTCTTTCCAAGAGCCGGTACAGACTTGATGGCCGAATGGCCTCCTTGTGCACTGTAAATTCTATGATTGAGCAAAGGCCATGGGGCAGGGGGATTAGTTTGGGACTGAAACAGGCTTTTCGGCAGTGGGATTAATTTGGGATTGATACAGAGCTATGAGGAGAGAGCAGGGCAGTGGGATTAGTTTGGGATTGATACAGGACTATGCAGCAGTATTATTAGAACAAAGAACAAAGAACAATACAGCACAGGAATAGGCCCTTCGGTCCTCCAAGCCTGCACCGATCATGTATCCCATCCAGACCAACTGCCTGTATCCTTCTATACTCTGTCTGTTCATGTGTCTATCTAGGTAAGTATTAATGGTAGCTAATGTACCTGCCTCAACCACCTCACTTGGCAGCACATTCCAGGCCACCGCCACCCTCTGTGTAAAATACGTCCACCGCACATCTCCGCTCACCTGTCCCCCCTCACCTTGAACTTGTGCCCCTTGTAATTTTTATTTCTGCCTTGGGAAAAAGCCACCAACTGTTCACCAATCTGTACCCCTCATAATTTTATAAACTTCTATCAGGTCGCCACTCAGCCTCCGTCTTTCTCGGGAATCCCAGTTTATTCAACCTCCCCTCACTGGATTGGATTTGTTTATTGTCACGTGTACCGAGGTACAGTGAAAAGTATTTTTCTGCAAGCAGCTCAACAGATCATTCAGTACATGGAAGAAAAGGGAATTAAATAAAATTCAAGAAAATACATGAGAATACATAATAGGGCAACACAAGATATACAATGTAACTACATAAGCATTGGCATCGGATGAAGCATACAGGGTGTAGTGTTAATGAGGTCAGTCAATAAGAGGGTCATTTAGGAGTCTGGTGACAGTGGGGAAGAAGCTGTTTTTGAGTCTGTTCGTGCGTGTTCTCAGACTTCTGTATCTCCTGCCCGATGGAAGAAGTTGGAAAAGTGAGTAAGCCGGGTGGGAGGGATCCTTGATTATGCTGCTCGCTTTCCCCAAGCAGCGGGAGGTGTAGATGGAGACCATGGATGGGAGGCAGGTTTGTGTGATGGACTGGGCGGTATTCATGACTCTCTGAAGTTCCTTGCTGTCCTGGGCCGAGCAGTTGCCATACCAGGCTGTGATGCAGCCCGATAGGATGCTTTCTATAGTGCATCTGTAAAAGTTGGTAAGGGTTAATGTGGACATGCCGAATTTCCTTAGTTTCCTGAGGAAGTATAGGCGCTGTTGTGCTTTCTTGGTGATAGCGTCGACGTGAGTGGACCAGGACAGATTTTTGGTGATGTGCACCCTTAGGAATTTGAAACTGCTAACCATCTCCACCTCGGCCTTGTTGATGCGGACAGGGGTGTGTACAGTACTTTGCTTCCTGAAGTCGATGACCAGCTCTTTAGTTTTGCTGGCATTGAGGGAGAGATTGTTGTCGTTACACCACTCCGCTAGGTTCTCTATCTCCCTCCTGTATTCTGACTCGTCGTTATTCGAGATCCGGCCCACTATGGTCGTATCGTCAGCAAACTTGTAGATGGAGTTGGAACCAAGTTTAGCCACGCGGTCGTGTGTGTACAGGGAGTAGAGTAGGGGGCTAAGTACGCAGCCTTGCGGGGCACCGGTATTGAGGACTATTGTGGAGGAGGTGTTAGTGTCCATTCTTACTGACTGTAGTCTGTTGGTCAGAAAGTCAAGGATCCAGTTGCAGAGTGGAGAGCCAAGTCCTAGGTTTTGGATCTTTGATAAGAGCTTGGCTGGGATTATGGTGTTGAAGGCAGAGCTGTAGTCAATAAATAGGAGTCTGATGTAGGAGTCCTTGTTTTCGAGATGCTCTAGCGATGAGTGTAGAGCCAGGGAAATGGCGTCTTATGTGGACCGGTTGCAACGGTATGCGAATTGAAGTGGGTCAAGGCGTTCGGGGAGTATGCAGGTGATGCGCTTCATGATCAGCCTATCGAAGCACTTCATTACAACTGATGTCAGGGCCACCGGGCGGTAGTCATTGAGGCGTGTTGCCTGTATCAATCACAGCTAATACCCTCCATACCAGGCAACATCCCGGTAAACCTTTTCATACTCTCTCCAAAACCTGTGGGATTAGATTGTGATTGATACAGGGATGTGGGATTAGATTGTATTGATACAGGGCTGTGGGATTAGATTGTGATTGATACAGGGATGTGGGATTAGATTGTGATTGATACAGGGATGTGGGATTAGATTGTGATTGATACAGGGGTGTGGGATTAGTTTGGATTGATACCTAGTTACGGGCCTAGATTCTGAATGATACAGGGCTGTGGGATTAGTTTGGATTGATACAGGGCTGTGGGATTAGTTTGGATTGATACATGGCTGTGGGATTAGTTTGGATTGATACATGGCTGAGGGATTAGTTTGGATTGATACATGGCTGAGGGATTAGTTTGGATTGATACAGGGCTGTGGGATTAGTTTGTATTGATACAGGGATGTGGGATTAGTTTGGATTGATACAGGGCTGAGGGATTAGTTTGGATTGATATAGGGATGTGGGATTAGATTGGATTGATACAGGGATGTGGGATTAGTTTTGATTGATACAGGGCTGTGGGATTAGTTTGTATTGATGCAAGGATGTGGGATTAGTTTTGATTGATACAGGGATGTGGGATTAGATTGTGATTGATACAGGGATGTGGGATTAGTTTGGATTGATACAGGGCTGTGGGATTAGTTTGTATTGATACAGGGATGTGGGATTAGTTTGTATTGATACAGGGATGGGATTAGTTTGGATTGATACAGGGATGTGGGACTAGTTTGGATTGATACAGGGCTGTGGGATTAGTTTGTACTGATACAGGGCTGTGGGATTAGTTTGGATTGATACAGGGCTGTGGGATTAGTTTGGATTGATACAGGGATGTGGGATTAGATTGGATTGATACAGGGCTGTGGGATTAGTTTGGATTGATACAGGGATGTGGGATTAGTTTGGATTGATACAGGGATGTGGGATTAGTTTGTATTGATACAGGGCTGTGGGATTGGTTTGGATTGATACAGGGCTGTGGGATTGGTTTGGATTGATACAGGGATGTGGGATTAGTTTGGATTGATACAGGGATGTGGGATTAGTTTGTATTGATACAGGGATGTGGGATTAGTTTGTATTGATACAGGGATGTGGGATTAGTTTGGATTGATACAGGGATGTGGGATTAGTTTAGATTGATACAGGGATGTGGGATTAGTTTGTATTGATACAGGGCTGTCGGATTAGTTTGGATTGATACAGGGATGTGGGATTAGTTTGGATTGATACAGGGATGTGGGATTAGATTGTATTGATACAGGGATGTGAGATTAGATTGTATTGATACAGGGATGTGTGATTAGTTTGTATTGATACAGGGCTGTGGGATTAGATTGTGATTGATACAGGGATGTGGGATTAGTTTGGATTGATACAGGGCTGTGGGGTTAGTTTGGATTAATACAGGGATGTGGGATTAGTTTGGATTGATACAGGGCTGTGGGGTTAGTTTGTGGTTAATACAGGTATGTGGGATTAGGTTCTATTGATACAGGTATGTGGGATTAGTTTGTACTGATACAGGGATGTGGGATTAGTTTGGATTGATACAGGGATGTGGGATTAGATTGTGGTTAATACAGGTATGTGGGATTAGTTTGTATTGATACAGGTATGTGGGATTAGTTTGTACTGATACAGGGATGTGGGATTAGTTTGGATTGATACAGGGCTGAGGGATTAGTTTGGATTGATACAGGGCTGTGGGATTAGTTTGGATTGATACAGGGATGTGGGATTTGTTTGGATTGATACAGGGCTGTGGGATTAGTTTGTATTGATACAGGGCTGTGGGATTAGTTTGTACTGATACAGGGATGTGGGATTAGTTTGGATTGATACAGGGCTGTGGGGTTAGTTTGGATTGATACAGGGATGTGGGATTAGTTTGGATTGATACAGGGATGTGGGATTAGTTTGGATTGATACAGGGATGTGGGATTAGTTTGGATTGATACAGGGCTGTGGAATTAGTTTGGATTGATACAGGAATGTGGGATTAGTTTGGATTGATACAGGGATGTGGGATTAGTTTGGATTGATACAGGGCTGAGGGATTAGTTTGGATTGATACAGGGATGTGGGATTAGATTGGATTGATACAGGGATGTGGGATTTGTTTGGATTGATACAGGGATGTGGGATTAGTTTGGATTGATACAGGGATGTGGGATTAGTTTGTACTGATACAGGGATGTGGGATTAGTTTGGATTGATACAGGGATGTGGGATTAGTTTGCATTGATACAGGTATGTGGGATTAGTTTGTACTGATACAGGGATGTGGGATTTGTTTGGATTGATACAGGGATGTAGGATTAGTTTGTATTGATACAGGGCTGTGGGATTAGATTGTATTGATACAGGGATGTGGGATTTGTTTGGATTGATACAGGGATGTAGGATTAGTTTGTATTGATACAGGGATGTGGGATTTGTTTGTATTGATACAGGGATGTGGGATTAGATTGTATTGATACAGGGATGTGGGATTTGTTTGGATTGATACAGGGATGTGGGATTAGTTTGTATTGATACAGGGATGTGGGATTAGATTGTATTGATACAGGGCTGTGGGATTAGATTGTATTGATACAGGGATGTGGAATTTGTTTGGATTGATACAGGGATGTGGGATTAGATTGTATTGATACAGGGATGTGGGATTTGTTTGGATTGATACAGGGATGTGGGATTAGATTGTATTGATACAGGGATGTGGGATTTGTTTGGATTGATACAGGGATGTGGGATTAGATTGCAATTGTTACTGGGCTGTGGGATTAGTTTGGGATTGCTCTCGCTTCCAGCACAGACACAATGGGTCATATCGCTCCTGCTGCACGTTCATCCCGTGTCTGCATGGGTGTCCTCCGGGTGCTCCGGTTTCCTCTCACAGTGCAAAGACGTGCAAGTTCGGTGGGTCGGCCATGATAAATTGCCCTTAGTGTCCAAAAAGCTCAGGAGGGGTGCAGACTCGATGGGCCAAATGGCCTCCTTCAGCACTGTATGTTCCATGCTCTATGTTCAAATGTTAAAGATCTGTTGAGGGGTAGGTAGTATTGAGGAAGCAGACAGGCTGCAGAAGTAAGAAGTCTTACAACACCAGGTTAAAGTCCAACAGGTTTGTTTCAAACACGAGCTTTCGGAGCACGGCTCCTTCTTTAGGGCTCCTTCTCCATTCACCTGAGGAAGGAGCTGCGCTCCGAAAGCTCGTGTTTGAAACAAACCTGTTGGACTTTAACCTGGTGTTGTAAGACTTCTTACTGTGCTCACCCCAGTCCAACGCCGGCATCTCCACATCAAGGCTGCAGAAGGACTTGGACAGGCTAGGAGAGTGAGCAAAGAAGTGGCAGATGGAATACAATGTGGAAAAGTTATGCACTTTGGAAGGAGAAATGGAGGCATAGACTATTTTCTAAATGGGAAGATGCTTGGGAAATCAGAAGCACAAAGGGACTTGGGAGTCCTTGTTCACGATTTTCTTAAGGTTAACATGCAGGTTCGGTCGGCAGTTAGGAAGGCAAATGCAATGTTAGCATTCATGTCGAGAGGGATAGAATACAAGACCAGGGATGTACTTCCAGCTTTGACAAAGAGTCATTGGACACGAAACTGCCAAATCTGATGAGATTTTCCAGCATTTTTTCATTCGTTTCAGATTCCAGCCTCTGCAGTAATTTGCTTTTATGTACTTCTAAGCCTGTATAATGCTCTTGTCAGACCCCATTTCAAGTATTGTGAGCAATTTTGGGCCCCATATCTAAGGCAGGATGTGCTGACCAGAGGAGATTCACAAGAATGAAATCTGGAATGAAGAGCTTGTTGTATGAGGAACTGTTGAGGACTCTGGGTCAGTATTCGTTGGAGTTTAGAAGGATGAGTGGGGATCTTATTGAAACTTACTGGATACTGCGAGGCCTGGATAGAGTGGACATGGAGAGGATGTTTCCACTTGTAAGAAAAACTAGAAGCAGAGGACACCATCTCAGACGATAGGGACATAGATGAGAAGGAATTTCTTCAGCTAGAGAATGGCGAATCTCGTCGCCGCAGAAGGCTGTGGAGGCCAAATCACTTGAGTGTCTTTAAGACAGAGATAGATAGGTTTCTGATCAATAAGGAGGTCAGGGGTTATGAGGAGTAGGCAGGAGAATGGGGATGAGAAAACTGTCAGCCATGATTGAATGGTGGGGCACATTCGATGGGCCGAGTTGCCTAATTCTGCTCCTATGTCTTATGGTCTTCTGGTCTAATATCACCATATTTCCAGCTGAGGACAACCAACATTCTGACCCCTCACGTTTCATCACAGTAGAACGAGAAGCTTGGCTCAGCACCCACATCATAGAATCATGGAATCTCTACAGTGCAGAAGGAAGCCATTCGACCCTCTGTATTTGCACCAACCCTCTGATAGAGCACCCAATGTAGACCCACACTCTTGCTGAGGGATGGAGGTGACTCTCTCTCACTGAGGGGTGAAGGTGACTCTCTCTCACTAAAGGTGGTAGGTCCCTCTGTCACTGAGGGATGGAGGCCCTGTCTATCATAGATACATAGACGATAGGAGCAGGAGGAGGCCTTTTGGCCCTTCGAGCATGCTCCGCCATTCATCACGATTATGGCTGATCAACAAACTCAATAGCCTAATGCTGCTTTCTCCCCATAGCCTTTGATCCCATTCTCCCCAAGTGCTATATCCAGCCGCCTCTTGAATATATTCAAAGTATTACCATCAACTACTTCCCGTGGTAATGAATTCCACAGGCTCGCCACTCTGTGTGAAGAAATGTCTCCGTATATCTGACCAAAACGGTTTACCCTCAATACTCTGACTGTGAGCCCTGGTTCTGGACACACCCATCATTGGTAACATCTTCTCTGCATCTACCCTGTCTAGTCCTGTTAGAATTGTATAAGTCTCTATGAGACCCCCCCCCCCCCTCATTCTTCTGAACTCCAGCGAGAACAATCCCAACCTTGTCAATCTCTCCTCATATGATAGTCCCGCCATCCCTGGAATAAGTCTGGTAAACCTTTGCTGCATTCCCTCAAGAGAAAGAACATCCTCAGAGAAAGAGACCAAAACTGCACACAATACTCCAGGTGTGGCCTCACCAAGGCCCTGTATTATTGCAGCAACACATCCCTGCTTCTATACTCAAAATCTTTCACAATTAAGGCCAACATACCATTAGCCTTCTTTACCACCTGCTGCACCTTCATGCTTGATGTGTTGGGTATGCTGGGTCTGCGAGGACTGTGTTTACTGCAGCAGTGAGAGAGACAGGCTTCCAACACTTGAAGAAATGCAACTCTATTTTGTTGAACTCTTAACTATCATACATACTTAAACTGTGGGTTGACACTATGGTGAGTTGACTGGAGACCTGAGGCTAACCTGACCAGACTAACTGACTACCACATGGTGTATGTTCTAGCTGTTGCTCACGGGCTCTGACTGCCTCAGAGGTTGGATCCCAAGAGAGCGGGAAAACTAGTGCCCTCTGGCTTTATAGTGGTCATGTCCTGTCTGGTGTGTTCTGTGTGTTCATTGGTCATCCTGTGTGTCAATCAATGCCTGTCGTTGCACCATCATCTACTTGTGTGCATATTATGACAATGCTTACCGTCAGCGACTGGTGCACAAGGACACCCAGGTCCCGCTGCACACTCCCCTCTCCCAATTTACAACCATTCTGGTAGTAATCTACCTTCCTGTTTTTGCTTCCAAAGTGAATAACCTCACACTTATCCAAATTATACTACATCTGCCATTGATTTGCCCACTCACCCAACCTGTCCAGATCATGCTGTAGGATCCCTGCATCCTCGTCACAATTCACCTCGCACCTAACTTGGTATCATCTGCAAACTTTGAGATGTTACATTTTGTTCCCTCATCCAAATCATTAATATATATTGTGAATAGCTGGGGTCCCTGCACCGATCCCTGTGGTATCCCACTAGTTACTGCCTGCCAATTTGTAAAGGATCCATTAATCCCTACTCTTGTTTGCTCCCTGCCACCCAGTTTTCTATCCACCTCAATACATTTCCCCCAATCCCATGTGCTTTAATTTTGCACAATGATCTCTTATGCGGGACTTCGTCAAAGGCCTTCAGAAAGTCCAAATATACCACATCGACTGGCTCTCCCTTGTCGACTGTACTGGTTCAAAGAATTCCAACAGGTTTGTCAAGCATGATTTTCCCGTCATAAATCCATGCTGAATCTGACTGATCCTGCCATTGTTTTCTAAATGTTACGCTATAAAGCCCTTGATAATGGATTCAAGCATTTTCCCCACTACCGATGTTAGGCTTACTGGTCTATAATTCCCTGCTTTCTCTCTATCTCACATTTTGAATATCGGAGTGACGTGACCTACCCTCCAATCTGCAGGGACAGTTCCAGTGTCTATAGAATCCCGGAAGATGACCATCAATGCATCCACTATTTCCAGAGTCACCTCCTTAAGCACTCTGGGATGCAAGTTCTCAGGCCCTGGGGATTTATCCGCCTTCAATCCCATCAATTTTCAACCCTTGTGTGAGGGATGGGCCCCCCTCTCTCTCACTGAGGGGTGAGGCCCCCTGTCTCTCACTGAGGGGTGGGGGCCCTCTCTCTCACTGAGGGGTGGGGCCCCTCTCTCTCACTGAGGGGTGGGAGCCCCCTCTCTCTCACTGAGGGGTGGGGCCCCTCTCTCTCTCACTGAGGGGTGGGCCCCTCTCTCTCATTGAGGGGTGGGGGCCCCTCTCTCTCACTGAGGGGTGGGGGCCCCTCTCTCTCTCACTGAGGGGTGGGCCCCTCTCTCTCACTGAGGGGTGGGGCCCCTCTCTCTCTCACTGAGGGGTGGGGCCCCTCTCTCTCTCACTGAGGGGTGGGCCCCTCTCTCTCACTGAGGGGAGGGGCCCTCTCTCACTGAGGGTTGGGGGTCCCTCTCTCTCACTGAGGGGTGGGGCCCCGTCTCTCTCACTGAGGGGAGGGGCCCTCTCTCTAACTGAGGGGTGGGGGTCCCTCTCTCTCACTGAGGGGAGGGGCCCCTCTCTCTCACTGAGGGGAGGGGGCCCCTCTCTCTCACTGAGGGGTGGGGGTCCCTCTCTCTCACTGAGGGGTGGGGGCCCCTCTCTCTCACTGAGGGGTGGGGGCCCCTCTCTCTCACTGAGGGGTGGGGGCCCCTCTCTCTCACTGAGGGGTGGGGGCCCTGCTCTCTCACTGAGGGGTGGGCCCCCCTGTCTCTCACTGAGGGGTGGGGGTCCCTCTCTCTCACTGAGGGGTGGGGCCCCTCTCTCTCACTGAGGGGTGGGGGCCCCTCTCTCTCACTGAGGGTGGGGGCCCCTCTCTCTCTCTGACGGGTGGGGGCCCCTCTCTCTCACTGAGGGGTGGGGGTCCCTCTCTCTCACTGAGGGGTGGGGGCCCCTCTCTCTCACTGAGGGGTGGGGGTCCCTCTCTCTCACTGAGGGGAGGGGCCCTCTCTCTCTCACTGAGGGGTGGGGGTCCCTCTCTCTCACTGAGGGGAGGGGCCCTCTCTCTCTCACTGAGGGGTGGGGCCCCTCTCTCTCACTGAGGGGTGGGGGCCCCTCTCTCTGACTGAGGGGTGGGGGTCCCTCTCTCTCACTGAGGGGTTGGGGTCCCTCTCTCTCACTGAGGGGTGGGGGTCCCTCTCTCTCACTGAGGGGTGGGCCCCCCTCTCTCTCACTGAGGGGTGGGGGTCCCTCTCTCTCACTGAGGGGTGGGGCCTCTCTCTCACTGAGGGGTGGGGGCCCCTCTCTCTCACTGAGGGGTGGGGCCTCTCTCACTGAGGGGTGGGGGCCCCTCTCTCTCACTGAGGGGTGGGGGTCCCTCTCTCTCACTGAGGGGTGGGGGCCCAAGTCTCTGACTGTGGGGTGGGGGCCCCTCTCTCTCACTGAGTGGTGGGGGTCCCTCTCTCTCACTGAGGGGTGGGGGTCCCTCTCTCTCACTGAGGGGTGGGGCCCCTCTCTCTGACTGAGGGGTGGGGGCCCCGCTCTCTCACTGAGGGGTGGGGGCCCCTCTCTCTGACTGAGGGGTGGGGGTCCCTCTCTCTCACTGAGGGGTGGGGCCTCTCTCTCACTGAGGGGTGGGGGCCCCTCTCTCTCACTGAGGGGTGGGGCCTCTCTCACTGAGGGGTGGGGGCCCCTCTCTCTCACTGAGGGGTGGGGGTCCCTCTGTCTCACTGAGGGGTGGGGGCCCAAGTCTCTGACTGTGGGGTGGGGGCCCCTCTCTCTCACTGAGTGGTGGGGGTCCCTCTCTCTCACTGAGGGGTGGGGGTCCCTCTCTCTCACTGAGGGGTGGGGCCCCTCTCTCTGACTGAGGGGTGGGGGCCCCTCTCTCTGACTGAGGGGTGGGGGTCCCTCTCTCTCACTGAGGGGTGGGGGCCCCTCTCTCTGACTGAGGGGTGGGGGCCCCTCTCTCTGACTGAGGGGTGGGGGTCCCTCTCTCTCACTGAGGGGTGGGGGCCCCTCTCTCTGACTGTGGGGTGGGGGCTCCGTCTCTCTCACTGTGGGGTGGGGGCCCCTCTCTCTGACTGTGGGGTGGGGGCCCCTCTCTCTGACTGTGGGGTGGGGGCTCCGTCTCTCTCACTGAGGGGTGGGGGCTCCGTCTCTCTCACTGAGGGGTGGGGGCCCCTCTGTCTGACTGTGGGGTGGGGGCTCCTCTCTCACTCAGTTTACTCCAACCCCAGCAGGCTTTGACAGTGAGGTGGGATTCTCTCCACCATGCCGGCCACTGGCTGACTACACTTCTGGGGGCATGTTGTCCAACCGCCCCTCCGCCCCTCTCTCTGACCGGGGTTTTCTGCTTCTGTGAAAAGTCAATAGTACTTAAATAATTTAATTAATAATCTTTATTATCACAAGTCAGCTTACATTAACACTGCAACAAAGTTACTGTGAAAATCCCCTAGTCGCCACACTGCGGCGCCTGTTCAGGTACACTGAGGGAGAATTCAGAATATCCAATTCACCTAACCTGCACATCTTTGGACTGTGGGAGGAAACCGGAGCACCCGGAGGAAACCCACACAGGCACGGGGAGAATGTGCAGACTCCGCACAGACAGTGACCGAGTGGGGAATCGAACCTGGGACCCTGGCGCTGTGAAGCAACAGTGCTAACCACTGTGCTAGCGTGCCACCCACGTTTGCTGAATTTCCAGCCTCGACTGTGATGTGCCCGGATACCTCCAGCTCTGTGTGCACCACATTTAAATTTGAAAGAGTTTGAGAGGTTAATGCTTTTTTCTCCAATCAAGGGTAGCCTGTGGAATATCCTCAAGTTGAGGAAAGTTTATTTCCTGGTCAGTCAGTCTGGACACTTGACAGAGATCGAACATCCCAGCGTCGGAGATTCTGCCTCTCAGGAGAAACAGTAACCACAATCCCTGTGGACAGCCAGTCACAGTCTGTGTGAGATAAGTGAGTAGGATGGGGGGAGGGGGCAGCAGAAGTGTGGGGGGGGGGGGGGGGGGGAAGAGTGAATCGGGTGGTCAGTGGGGTGGGGCAGATAAGCAATCAGGGGAATTGGAAGGTTAATCAGGAGATGTGGAGGGTAGTGGGGTTTGAAGGAGTGACTAGAGGTTTCGGGGGTTAGTCAGGGCAGGGGTAGGGAAGGTAGTCAGGCTTCGCTAGGGTAGTCGAGGGCTTGGGAAGACTAGTCAGGGAGCGGTGGGTAGCAGAGGGTAGCCGGGGTGTTGGGAATCGTAGTCAGGGTTTTGGGTAAGCAGTCATAGAACATAGAACACTACAGCGCAGTACGGGCCCTTCGGCCCTCGATGTTGCGCCGACCTGTGAAACCATCTGAAGCCTATCTGACCTACACTATTCCATTTTCATCCATATGTCTATCCAGTGACTACTTAAATGCCCTTAAAGTTGGCGAGTCTACTACTGTTGCAGGCAGGGCGTTCCACACCCCTAGTACTCTCTGAGTAAAGAAACTGCCTCTGATATCTGTCCTATATCTCTCATCCCTCAATTTAAAGCTATGTCCCCTCGTGTTGGTCATCACCATCCGAGGAAAAAGACTCTCACTGTCCACCCTATCTAACCCTCTGACTATCTTATATGTCTCTATTAAGTCACCTCTCAGCCTTCTCCTCTCTAACGAAAACAACCTCAATTCCCTGAGCCTTTCCTCGTAAGACCTTCCCTCCATACCAGGCAACATCCTAGTAAATCTCCTCTGAACCCTTTCCAAAGCTTCCACATCCTTCCTATAATGTGGTGACCAGAACTGCACACAGTACTCCAGGTGTGGCCGCACCAGAGTTATGTACAGCTGCAGCATGACCCTGTGGTTCCGAAACTCAATCCCCCTGCTTATAAAGGCTAGCACACCATATGCCTTCTTAACAGCCCTATTAACCTGGGTGGCAACTTTCAGGGATTTATGTACCTGGATGCCGAGATCTCTCTGTTCATCTACACTACCAAGAATCTTGCCATTAGCCCAGTACTCTGCATTCCTGTTACTCCTTCCAAAGTGAACCACCTCACACTTTTCCGCATTAAACTCCATTTGCCACCTCTCAGCCCAGCTCTGCAGCTTATCTATGTCCCTCTGTATCCTATAACATCCTTCAGCACTATCCACAACTCCACCGACCTTCGTGTCATCTGCAAATTTACTAACCCATCCTTCTACACCCTCTTCCAGGTCATTTATAAAAATGACAAACAGCAGTGGCCCCAAAATAGATCCTTGCGGTACACCACTAGTAACTGAACTCCAGGATGAACATTTGCCATCAACCACCACCCTCTGTCTTCTTTCAGCTAGCCAATTACTGATCCAAACCGCTAAATCACCTTCAATTCCATACTTCCTTATTTTCTGCAATAGCCTACCGTGGGGAACCTTATCAAACGCCTTACTGAAATCCATATACACCACATCAACAGCTTTACCCTCATCCACCTGTTTGGTCACCTTCTCAAAAAACTCAATAAGGTTTGTGAGACATGACCTACCCTTCACAAAACCGTGTTGAGTATCGCTAATCAACTTGTTCTTTTCAAGATGATTATAAACCCTATCTCTTATAACCTTTTCCAACATTTTACCCACAACCGAAGTAAGGCTCACAGGTCTATAATTACCAGGGTTGTCTCTACTCCTCTTCTTGAACAAGGGGACAACATTTGCTATCCTCCAGTCTTCCGGCACTATTCCTGTCGACAAAGACGACATAAAGATCAAGGACAAAGGCTCTGCAATCTCCTCCCTGGCTTCCCAGAGAATCCTAGGATAAATCCCATCTGGCCCAGGGGACTTATCTATTTTGACATTTTCTAAAATTGCTAACACCTCCTCCTTTTGAACCTCAATTCCATCTACCCTGGTCGACTGAACCTGAGTGTTCTCCTCGACAACATTGTCTTTCTCCAGTGTAAACACTGACGAAAAATATCCATTTAATGCTTCCCCTATCTCCTCTGATTCCACACACAACTTTCCACTACTATCCTTGATTGGCCCTAATCTTACTCGAGTCATTCTTTTGTTCCTGATATACCTATAGAAAGCCTTAGGGTTTTCCTTGATCCTATCCGCCAACGACTTTTCGTGTCCTCTCCTCGCTCTTCTTAACTCTTCCTTTAGGTCCTTCCTGGCTAACTTATAACTCTCAAGTGCCCTAACTGAGCCTTCATGTCTCATCCTAACATAAGCCTTCTTCTTCCTCTTGACAAGTGCTTCAACTTCCCTAGTAAACCACGGCTCCCTTGCTCGACAACTTCCTCCCTGCCTGACAGGTACATACTTATCAAGGATACGCAGTAGCTGTTCCTTGAAAAAGCTCCACATTTCGATTGTACCCATCCCCTGCAGTTTCCTTCCCCATCCTATACCTCCTAAATCTTGCCGAATAGCATCATAATTGCCTTTCCCCCAGCTATAATTCTTGCCTTGCGGTATATACCTATCCCTGCCCATTGCTAAAGTAAACATAACCGAGTTGTGATCACTATCACCAAAGTGCTCACCTACATCTAAATCTAACACCTGGCCGGGTTCATTACCCAGTGGGATGGGAACAGTAGTCTGGGGGCGAGGGAGGGTAGTTGGGGGATAGCGGAGATAACTTGGGGGCAAGAAAAGTAGTTAGGTGTTGGGGAGAGTAGTTAGGGGCCGGAGAGGGTAGTTAGGGGTGGGGAGGGTAGTCGGGGGAATTGGGAGAGTAATCGACGGGGCGGGTGGTATGTGGTGGGGCTGGGAGAGTAAGCGGGGGCTGAGAGGATAGTCGGGGTATCGGGGAGGGTAGTTGGAGGGGTGGGGATGGTAATCAGGGGTGGGGACAGGGAGGGTTGTCGGGAGGGAGGGCCAGGAGGGTAGTTGGGGTATCGGGGAGGGTAGTTGGAGGGGTGGGGATGGTAATCGGGGGGGGGGGCAGGAGGGTAGTTGGGGTATCGGGGAGGGTAGTTGGAGGGGTGGGGGATGGTAATCAGGGGTGGGGGCAGGGAGGGTTGTCGGGAGTAAGGGCCAGGAGGGTAGTTGGGGTATCGGGGAGGGTAGTTGGAGGGGTGGGGATGGTAATCGGGGGGGGGGGGCAGGGGGGTAGTTGGGGTATCGGGGAGGGTAGTTGGAGGGGTGGGGATGGTAATCGGGGGTGGGGGCAGGGAGGGTTGTCGGGAGGGAGGGCCAGGAGGGTAGTTGGGGTATCGGGGAGGGTAGTTGGAGGGGTGGGGATGGTAATCGGGGGGGGGGGGCAGGAGGGTAGTTGGGGTATCGGGGAGGGTAGTTGGAGGGGTGGGGATGGTAATCAGGGGTGGGGGCAGGGATGGTTGTCGGGGGGGGGAGGGCCAGGAGGGTAGTTGGGGTATCGGGGAGGGTAGTTGGAGGGGTGGGGATGGTAATCGGGGGGGGGGGGGCAGGAGGGTAGTTGGGGTATCGGGGAGGGTAGTTGGAGGGGTGGGGATGGTAATCAGGGGTGGGGGCAGGGAGGGTTGTCGGGGGGGAGGGCCAGGAGGGTAGTTGGGGTATCGGGGAGGGTAGTTGGAGGAGTGGGGATGGTAATCGGGGGGGGGGGGGGGGGGAGGAGGGTAGTTGGGGTATCGGGGAGGGTAGTTGGAGGGGTGGGGATGGTAATCAGGGGTGGGGGCAGGGAGGGTTGTCGGGGGGGGGGAGGGCCAGGAGGGTAGTTGGGGTATTGAGGAGGGTAGTTGGAGGGGTGGGGATGGTAATCGGGGGGGGGGGGGGGGGCAGGGAGGGTTGTCGGGGGGGGAGGGCCAGGAGGGTAGTTGGGGTATCGGGGAGGGTAGTTGGAGGGGTGGGGATGGTAATCGGGGGGGGGGGGGGGGGGGCAGGAGGGTAGTTGGGGTATCGGGGAGGGTAGTTGGAGGGGTGGGGATGTTAACAGGGGTGGAGGCAGGGAGGGTTGTCGGGAGGGAGGGCCAGGAGGGTAGTTGGGGTATCGAGGAGGGTAGTTGGAGGGGTGGGGGTGGTAATCGGGGGTGGGGGCAGGGAGGGTTGTCGGGAGGGATAGTTGGGGTATCGAGGAGGGTAGTCAGGGTGTTGGGGAGGGTAGTTGGAGGGGCAAGGAGGGTAGTTAAGTGGATGGGCAGGTAGTCGAGGGGACGGTGAGGGTAGTAGGAGTTGGTGAAGGTAATGGGAGGTGGGGAGGTTGGCGTGGGGTAGGGACAAGTAATCAGGTGGGTTCGGGGCAGGGAGGGCGTTCATATTATAATTACCCAGGAGTTAGAACTGACTTTAATTCATCTTTCCTTTCCTGGGTAACTATTCTGCAAAAGAGAATCAAAAGCATTAAGTGTCCAATTTAAATCGGAGTCTGGGATGGTTCCCAGTGCAGGAGAAGTACCCATTGGAAATTTCCAGACAATTCCGTGCGTCCTTATCCTGACAGGAGGACTTTGGGGGTCTCCCAGCGCATCTTCTGGGATAACTCCAGGATCAAAGTTATGGGCCTTCAAGTCAAGGCTCCATCTGACCATCGGTCTCACAGTTACCTTACAAAGTAGCCTCACAAACTATGTCAAAGCACCACAAAATCCCCCAGCCAACTGGGGATTGACAATAAATGGCAGTAGCCCTGCCCACTGACACATTAGTCCTGCGCATTAATTAAAAATGATAATTCGACAAAAGAGATCAAAGTTTCCACTTACCGGCTTCAGAGCATTCAGGGCTGAAACAGCGTTCCTCAGAATGTACATCGTTCCCTCGCATCCCAACTGTCAATGAGACAAGTCACAGAAAGTCAGGACAAGTGACCAAATGCATCTCTGAAAGCTCTCAGTTGTGGCCTATCTGCCCGTGTGGTCAAAAGTTCACCACTGTTTAACCCTCTTCCTGCCCCACGATCCTTCTCTGTCTCCACGTTATTGTGAAAATTCTGAGTGGGATTTTAAACAGAAAATGAATTCGGGATTGGTAATGGAGCGAGTGAACTGCAATCCCTGCGGGATGGGAGGTGGGGTTTCAACATGCCCTTGGTTCTCGGTAAAGACTAGCGGACGGGAAAGATTAAACCTACTCAGTGCAGTAGAGAGGGAGCACTGCACTGCGGGAAATGCCTTAACTCAGATGACAAGTTCAATCCTGAGCTCTCAAATGGAAGTTATAGATCCCATCTCACTATTTTAAAGGGTGGGCGGGGTGGGGGTTAATTCTCTCTGCTTTCTTGGTAAACAGATATCCTTTGACCAACAGTACTGAAACAAATGTTCTGCTTATTATCACATTGCTGCTTGTGGGATCTTGCTGTGCACACATTGGATGCCATGTTTCCCACATTGCTGCAGTGACAGCACCCTCAAAAAGTGCTTCATTAGTTGTCAAGAAATGTCCTGAGGTCCTGAAAGATGCTATATAAATACAATTCTGTCTTTTCTACGCTGCCCTCCTCACAGATGCTGCCTGGCCTGCTGAGTTTTTCCAGAATTTTCTCTTTCAGATTTCCAGAATCTTTGCTTTGAGGTCCGAGCTGTGAGAACACTTCCCCAAGTCAGACTAGCTAGAAATTAACGTGTACACATGGTGTACAGTTAAGCATCATCCTTTGAATCAGCAGACTTGATTCTCCAATCAGATATTAATCGGGGCGAGCTGAGGTGACCTGCTGCGAGGGAAGGGGATGAATAACGTCTGCAAGTGGCTGATGGGTAAATTAGAGACATGGTCGTTTAAAAGTGGCCTTTCATGGAGATGATAACATGAACAGCTTCTCCAAAGGCTTCTAACTCTTTTGTTAAATACTCAGCCTTTGTAAAGGATAGGTGGTTCTGAAAACAAAAATATCCAGTACAATTAAACGGAAACGGGCCCGGAGGCAGAAACTAGGATCATTCAAAAGCAACCTGCTCCATGATTGGCTGACAGCAGGCAGAGACAGCGAGCAATTGGCTGTTTGCACCATTGGCTATGCTGGTCACATGGTAGGATTGTGAACTGTGATTAATTATATTCCTGGAGTGTAACAAATGTGGGAATTTCTGGTGCAGTATGGGTTAAAAGCCTGGGTTAGTGTGTGTATGACTGCTGCTGTATTTTTTAAAATCCTGGTTTACCAGACAAGCATAAGAAAATAAGAACCGGGAGCAGGAGTAGGCCATCTG
Source organism: Scyliorhinus canicula (assembly GCF_902713615.1). Classification (NCBI taxonomy): domain Eukaryota; kingdom Metazoa; phylum Chordata; class Chondrichthyes; order Carcharhiniformes; family Scyliorhinidae; genus Scyliorhinus; species Scyliorhinus canicula. The sequence goes on along the minus strand of NC_052152.1, from coordinate 122,205,330 downwards.
GCCCCTCGAGCCTGCTCTGCCATTCAGTGAGATTATGGCTGATCTTTTGTGGACTCAGCTCCACTTTCCCACCCGAACGCCAGAACTCTTTATTCCTTTATTCTTGAAAAAACTATCTATCTTCATCTTGAAAACATTTAATGAAGGAGCCTCAACTGCTTCACTGGGAATTCCATAGATTCACAACCCTTTGGGTGAAGAAGCTCCTCCTAAACTCAGTCCTAAATCTACTTCCCCTTATTTTGAGGCTATGCCCCATAGTTCTGCTTTCACCAGCCAGTGGAAACAACCTGCCCGCATCTATCCTATCCCCTTCATAATTTTATATGTTTCTATAAGATCCCCCTCATCCTTCTAAATTCCAACGAGTACATAAGAACATAAGAACATAAGAACTAGGAGCAGGAGTAGGCCATCTGGCCCCTCGAGCCTGCTCCGCCATTCAATTAGATCATGGCTGATCTTTTGTGGACTCAGCTCCACTTTCCGGCCCGAACACCATAACCCTTAATCCCTTTATTCTTCAAAACACTATCTATCTTTACCTTAAAAACATGTAATGAAGGAGCCTCAACTGCTTCACTGGGCAAGGAATTCCATAGATTCACAACCCTTTGGGTGAAGAAGGCCATCTGGCCCCTCGAGCCTGCTCTGCCATTCAGTGAGATTATGGCTGATCTTTTGTGGACTCAGCTCCACTTTCCCACCCGAACACCAGAACTCTTTATTCCTTTATTCTTGAAAAAACTATCTATCTTCATCTTAAAAACATGTAATGAAGGAGCCTCAACTGCTTCACTGGGCAAGGAATTCCATAGATTCACAACCCTTTGGGTGAAGATGTTCCTCCTAAACTCAGTCCTAAATCTACTTCCCCTTATTTTGAGGCTATGCCCCCTAGTTCTGCTGTCACCCGCCAGTGGAAACAACCTGCCCGCATCTATCCTATCTATTCCCTTCATAATTTTAAATGTTTCTATAAGATCCCCCTCATCCTTCTAAATTCCAACGAGTACAGTCCCAGTCTACTCAACCTCTCCTCATAATCCAACCCCTTCAGGTCTGGGATTAACCTAGTGAATCTCCTCTGCACACCCTCCAGTGCCAGTACGTCCTTTCTCAAGTAAGGAGACCAAAACTGAACACAATACTCCAGGTGTGGCCGCACTAACACCTTATACAATTGCAACATAACCTCCCTAGTCTTAAACTCCATCCCTCTAGCAATGAAGGACAAAATTCCATTTGCCTTCTTAATCACCTGTTGCACTTGTAAACCAACCTTCTGTGACTCATGCACTAGCACACCCAAGTCTCTCTGAACAGCGGCATGCTTTAATATTTTATCGTTTAAATAATAATCCCGTTTGCTGTTATTCCTACCAAAATGGATAACCTCACATTTGTCAACATTGTATTCCATCTGCCAGACCCGAGCCCATTCACTTAACCTATCCAAATCCCTCTGCAGACTTCCAGTATCCTCTGCACTTTTCGCTTTACCACTCATCTTAGTGTCATCTGCAAACTTGGACACATTGCCCTTGGTCCCCAACTCCAAATCATCAATGTAAATTGTGAACAATTGTGGGCCCAACACGGATCCCTGAGGGACACCACTAGCTACTGATTGCCAACCAGAGAAACACCCATTTATCCCAACTCTTTGCTTTCTATTAATTAACCAATCCTCTATCCATGCTACTACTTTACCCTTAATGCCATGCATCTTTATCTTATGCAGCAACCTTTTGTGTGGCACCTTGTCAAAGGCTTTCTGGAAATCCAGATATACCACATCCATCGGCTCCCCGTTATCTACTGCACTGGTACAGTCCCAGTCTCCTCAACCTCTCCTCATAATCCAACCCCTTCAGCTCTGGGATTAACCTAGTGAATCTCCTCTGCACACCCTCCAGCGTAAGTATGTCCTTTCTCAGGTAAGGAGACTGTGATGATTGGAATACCTTGCCCCTTTAAGAGGCTTGTGATGATCGGAATACATTGCCCCTTTAAGAGGCTTGCAACCCTGGGGGACTCCGCCTCTGGCTACGCCCCCTGGGAAACAGTACTTAAGATGAGACTCCATTTTGCGAGCACACTTCTCATGGAGGCTGCCATTGTTCACTGCTTATTAAAGCCTTTGATTACTGACCTAACTTTCGTGTCGTAATTGAGAGTGCCTCAATTTAATAAGCAGTGCACATCAAGATGGACAGCGGTCTGAAACCAGAGAAACTCAACCTGGAAGGCAGGACGCCTGAAGCCTCTGAAATCTTTAAACATTGGCTCCGGTGTTTTGAGGATTATTTGGACTCCTCACCATCTGATGTCGACAGCGCTCGCAAGCTGCGCTTCTTACATGGCCGGGTGAGCCACCGAATCTCCGCCATGATTGAAACTGCTACGACCTATGAGGCGGCGATCGAAATATTGAAGAAACGCTTCATAAAGACTACCAATGAGGTACATGCCAGGCATTTGCTCTCGACCTGCAGCCAGCGCTCCGGAGAAATGCTGGACGAGTTCGTGGAAAGACTCACCGCGCTCGCGAGGAACTGCGACCACAAAGCAGTGACGGCTGAAGAACACAGGGACTTACACATCCGCGACGCCCTTGTGTCTGGCATTAGGTCATCGTACATCCGGCAGCGGCTCCTAGAAGACGGGGCGAAGGATCTACAAGGCACGGTAACGCTCGGCTTTTCTCTCGAAACGGCCCACCGTAACCTCCGTACGTACTCCGCGGACCTTACGAATCCCTCTCGTTCCCCTCCAGACTCGGCCACGCTACAGGCCTGTGCCACACGTCGATCCACTCACTCCGGGGGCTCCCCATGCTATTTCTGTGGGCAAGGCCAGCACCCACGTCAGCGTTGTCCGGCCCAATCCGCGACCTGCAACGACTGCGGGAAGAAAGGGCACTTCGTGAAAGTCTGCCTGGCTGGGCCCTAAGGCCACAAACAAAAGTCTCACCGGGCCCAGAAATCAAGCTCCCGGCCTCACAGACCCCGCAACGCGGCTGCACTGCGGCCAGACACGCCCACTTCTGACGCGTCATCGACCTCGTGCGAGTCATGGGAGCGGCCATCTTGGCGGCGGCCATCTTCGAAACCCGACACGTGCGACCGGCGGCGGCGGCCATCTTGTGACTCCGGGCGGCCATTTTGTGAGTCCGACTCTGACGGCCCGCACCTAGGAGCGATCACGCTTGATCAATCACAGCCGAAACACCTGCAAAACTCGATGATGCGGGTGCGAATCAACGGCCAAGACACTCCCTGCCTGTTCGACTCCGGGAGCACGGAGAGCTTTATCCACCCAGACACGGTAAGGCGCTGCTCCCTGCGCACCCATCCCGCCTCCCAAACTATCGCCCTCGCCTCAGGGTCCCATTTGGTTCAAATCACGGGGTATTGTGTCGCTGACCTCACAATTCAAGGTGCGAAATACTCCCGTTTTAAACTGTACATTTTTCCTCAACTCTGCGGCCCCCTGCTGCTTGGCCTCGACTTTCAGTGCAGCCACCGGAGCCTGACACTGAAGTTCGGCGGACCCCTGCCCCCACTCACAGTCTGCAGCCTGGCGACACTCAAAGTTGCGCCACCCCGCCTCTTCGCGAACCTCACTCCCGACTGTAAGCCCATCGCCACCAAGAGTCGCCGGTACAGTACCCAAGACTTGACTTTCATCAAGTCGGAGGTTCAGCGGCTACTAAAAGAGGGGGTCATAGAGGCCAGCAACAGCCCTTGGAGGGCCCAGGTATTAGTAGTCCGCTCCGGGGAAAAGCAACGCATGGTTGTGGATTATAGCCAGACAATAAACCGCTTCACACAACTCGATGCGTACCCACTTCCCCGAATAGCTGAAATGGTGACCCAAATTGCCCAGTATCGGGTATTCTCCACGGTTGACCTCAAATCGGCCTACCACCAACTCCCTATCCGCCCAGAGGACCGCCCCTACACGGCTTTTGAAGCAGCCGGTCGGCTGTTTCACTTCCTCAGGGTCCCCTTTGGTGTTACAAACGGAGTCTCCGTTTTCCAGAGGGCGATGGATCAAATGGTGGACCAGTACGGCTTACGGGCGACCTTCCCGTACTTGGACAACGTCACCATCTGCGGCCATGACCAGCAGGACCACGACGCAAACCTGAGGAAGTTCCTCCAGACTGCCCGGGCCCTCAACCTCACCTACAACAAAGAGAAATGCGTGTTCCACACAACCCGGCTCGCCATCCTCGGCTACGTCGTGGAGAACGGGGTCCTAGGCCCGGACCCCGACTGCATGCGTCCCCTTAAGGAACTCCCCCTCCCCCGTAGCCTCAAGGCACTCAAACGGTGCTTGGGGCTTTTCTCCTATTACGCCCAGTGGGTCCCCAGATATGGGGACAAAGCCCGGCCACTCATTAAGACCACGGTTTTTCCTCTGACGGATGAGGCCCAGTCGGCTTTCAACCGTATCAAGGCCGGCATCATCAAGGCCGCCATGCATGCGGTGGACGAAGCCATTCCCTTCCAAGTAGAAAGCGATGCATCAGACGTCGCCCTGGCTGCTACCCTCAACCAGGCGGGCAGACCAGTAGCGTTCTTCTCCCGAACCCTCAACGCCTCGGAAATTCGGCACTTTGCAGTTGAGAAGGAGGCACAAGCCATTGTGGAGGCCGTGCGGCACTGGAGGCACTACCTAGCTGGTAGGAGGTTCACCCTCATCACCGACCAACGGTCGGTCGCCTTTATGTTCGATAACGCACAACGGGGCAAAATAAAGAACGACATGATTCTGAGGTGGAGAATAGAGCTCTCCACCTATACGTACGATATTAAATATCGCCCGGGGAAGCTCCACGAGCCCCCGGATGCCCTGTCCCGCGGCACGTGCGCCAACGTGCAATTGGACCGCCTGAGAGCCATCCACAATGACCTCTGCCACCCGGGGGTCACCCGGCTTGCCCACTTCATCAAGTCCCGCAACCTGCCCTACTCCACAGGGGAGGTCAAGACCATGACTAAGGCATGCCAGATCTGTGCAGAATGCAAACCGCAGTTCTATCGACCAGACAAGGCCCGCCTGATAAAAGCCTCTGGGCCCTTTGAGCGACTAAGCGTGGACTTCAAAGGGCCTCTCCCTTCCAACAACCGCAACATCTATTTCCTCACCGTCATCAATGAATTCTCCCGCTTCCCTTTTGCTGTCCCCTGCCCCGATACTACCTCGGCCTCCGTGATCAAGGCACTGCGCAGCATCTTCGCTCTGTTTGGTTTCCCCGCTTATATCCACAGCGACCGGGGTACATCGTTCATGAGCGATGAGCTGCGTCGGTACCTGCTCAGCAAGGGCATTGCCTCGAGCAGGACGACGAGCTATAACCCACGGGGAAACGGGCAAGTGGAGAGGGAGAACGCGACAGTTTGAAATGAAATGAAATGAAAATCGCTTATTGTCACGAGTAGGCTTCAATGAAGTTACTGTGAAAAGCCCCTAGTCGCCACATTCCAGCGCCTGTCCGGGGAGGCTGGTACGGAAATCGAACCGTGCTGCTGGCCTGCTTGGTCTGCTTTAAAAGCCAGCGATTTAACCCAGTGAGCTAAACCAGCCCCTGGAAGGCCCCTGGAAGTTTGGAAGGCTGTCCTCCTAGCCCTACGGTCAAGGAGTCTCCCTATCACCCGCTGGCAGGAGGTCCTACCCGATGCCCTGCACTCCATTAGGTCGCTCCTCTGTACGGCCACGAACGAGACCCCTCACAATCGTTTGTTTGTCTTCCCCAGGAAGTCCACCTCTGGAGTCTCGCTTCCACCCTGGCTGACGACTCCGGGTCCAGTCCTACTCCGGAGGCATGTGAGGAGCCATAAAACGGATCCCATAGTCGAGAGGGTCCACCTGCTGCACGCAAACCCTCGTTATGCCTACGTCGAGCACCCCGATGGCAGGCAGGATATGTACCGACCACATCCACGGCGCCACCACCGGAGCGGCGAAAGTCAGCACGGACTATCAGACCACCACAAAGACTGAACTTATAATTTAAAAACACTTCATCCCCGACGGACTATGTTTTTTTTTAAACAGGGGGTGAATGTGATGATCGGAATACCTTGCCCCTTTAAGAGGCTTGTGATGTTCGGAATACATTGCCCCTTTAAGAGGCTTGGAACCCTGGGGGACTCTGCCTCTGGCTACGCCCCCTGGGAAACAGTACTTAAGATGAGACTCCATTTTGCGAGCACACTTCTCATGGAGGCTGCCATTGTTCACTGCTTATTAAAGCCTTTGATTACTGACCTAACTTTCGTGTCGTAATTGAGAGTGCCTCAGAGACCAAAACTGACACCTTATACAATTGCAGCATAACCTCCCTAGTCTTAAACTCCACCCCTCTAACACTGAAGGACAAAACTCCATTCGTCTTCTTAATCACCTGTTGCACCTGTAAACCAACTTTTTGCGACTCATGCACTAGGTCACCAAGGTGTTTTAATATTTTATCATTTAAATAATAATCCCTTTTGCTGCTGTTACTACCAAAATGGATAACCTCACATTTGTCAACATTGTATTCCATCTGCCAGACCCTAGCCCATTCACTTAACCTATCCAAATCCCTCTGCAGACTTCCAGCTTCTTCTGCACTTTTTGCTTTGCCACTCATCTTAGTGTCATCTGCAAACTTGGACACATTGCCCTTGGTCCCCAACTCCAAATCATCTATGTAAATTGTGAACAATTGTGGGCCTAACACGGATCCCTGAGGGACACCACTAGCTACTGATTGCCAACCAGAGAAACACCCATTTATCCCCACTCTTTGCTTTCTATTAATTAACCAATACTCTCTCCATGCTACTACTTTACCCTTAACGCCATGCATCTTTATCTTTTTTTAATAAATGTTTTTTATTGGGTTTTTGAACAAAGTATATTTACCGTTATGTACACAGAATAAACAGAAATATATATACATAGAAGGGAAGGGAACACGTACAAAACACAAAACTAAACAAAAAAAATAGAATAAAATAACTGGTGGGGTATTATGTGCTAGCTCAACAACAGAAAATCTGTACAATTGCCAATATTTTTTTTAGTACATAAGTAGGCATCTGTTTGTGGTGGGGGGGGGGGGGGGGGAACTGGGAGGTACATATACATTTGGGTGCCAGAGAAACAATTATAGAACAGTCACAGAGGGTAATACGTGAGTGGGTCTGGTGTTGGTGTTGTCAGTTGCTTCTCCCGGACGGTTTTCGCTGCCACTGTCGCCTCGCATTCACCTCCGCTTCAATCGTTCGTCCCGGCTTTCGCCTGGATTTTCCTTGTTCTCTGCTCCTGTATTTGCCAAGTTTCTTGTCGTTTTCCGTGCTCTCCTTCCGGCTGTCATTCCCTTGCCTCCTCGCCCCACCTCACTGGTTCCCCTCCATTGTTCCCTGCCTCCTCCCTCTTCCCCCCTCCCCCCTTCTGTCCCATTCCCCCCTCCCCTTCTCATGTGGTTTGCCTTTCTTTTCTCTTAGGTTTATCATAGATTATCATAGAATTTACAGTGCAGCAGGAGGCCATTCGGCCCATCGAGTCTGCACCGGCTCTTGGAAAGAGCACCTGCCCAAGGTCAACACCCTATCCCCATAACCCAGTAACCCCACCCAACACTAAGGGCAATTTTGGACACTAAGGGCAATTTATCATGGCCAATCCACCTAACCTGCACATCTTTGGACTGTGGGAGGAAACCGGAGCACCCGGAGGAAACCCACGCACACACGGGGAGAACGTGCAGACTCCACACAGACAGTGACCCAAGCTGGAATTGAACCTGGGACCCTGGAGCTGTGAAGCAATTATGCTATCCACAATGCTACCGTGCTGCCATTTAGCTTTATCCCTCCCCCTGCTCCCCCCCCCCACCCCCCCCGCCCCCGGCCTGGTCCATCCCTCCCTCCCCCGCCTCGGCTACTTTCCCCTGATTCTTGGCTACCTGGCTATTCATCTGCTTGTTCGTTGGCCACAAACAGGTCCCGGAACAGTTGGGTGAATGGCTCCCACGTTCTGTGGAAGCCGTCATCTGACCCTCGGATGGCAAATATGATTTTCTCCATTTGGAGAGATTCCGAGAGGTCGGACAGCCAGTCTGCAGCTTTGGGTGGTGCTGCTGACCACCAGCCGAACAGGATTCTACGGCGGGCGATCAGGAATAGATCTGGCTGGTCTGAAACCCCGAAGTACCGCCACTTTTGGGCATGGCTCCACCCTCACCCCCACCACTTTGGACATTGCCTCAAAGAAGGCTGTCCAGTACTCCACAAGTCTGGGGCAAGACTAGAACATGTGGGCGTGGTTGTCCGGGCCTCCTTGGCACCGTTCACATCTATCCTCCACCTCCGGGTAGAACCTACTCATACGGGTTCTTGTTAAGTGGCCTCTATGTACCACTTTTAGCTGCGTCAGGCTGAGCCTTGCGCACGTGGAGGTGGAGTTGACCCTATGCAGTGCTTCGCTCCAGAGTCCCCACCCTACCTCAATCCCCAGGTCATCCTCCCATTTCTTTCTTGTTGCGTCCAGTACGGTGTTGGCCCTTTCTACCAGGCGGTCATCATGTCGCTACAGTTCCCTTTATCTAGGATGCTTGCGTCCAGTAACTCTTCCAGTAATGTCTGTCGTGTCGGTTGTGGATACGTCCTTGTCTCCTTTCGTAAGAGGTTTTTGAGTTGTAGGTACCTTAGCTCGTTCCCCCCAGCTAGCTGGAATTTCTCTGTCAGTTCGTCCAGTGTTGCGGTCCTGCTGCCCGTGTATTGGTCCCTGACTGTCAGTGTCCCTCCGTCTTGCCCGCACGTTTTGAAGGTGGCATCAGTCAGTGCTGGTGTGAACCTATGGTTGTTGGAGTTGGGAGCTTTGTCCGACATTCTGTTCAGGCCAAATTGCTTCCGATCGGCTGCAGGACATACTGAAGGGGGAGGGTGAACAGCCAGTTGTTGTGGTGCATATAGGCACCAACGATATAGGTACAAAATGGGATGAGATCCTACAATCAGAATTTAGGGAGTTAGGAGATAAGTTAAAAAGTAGGACCTCAAAGTTAGTAATCTCAGGATTGCTACCAGTGCCACGGGACAGTCAGAGTAGAAATTCAAGAATAATCAGAATGAATATGTGGCTTGAGAGATGGTGCAGGAGGGAAGGGTTCATATTTTTGGGACATTGGAACCGGTTCTAGGGTGGTGGGACCATTACAAACCGGATGGACTACACCTGGGCAGGACTGGAACCAATGTCCTAGGGGGTGCTTTTGCTAACACTGTTGGGGAGGTTTTAAACTAATGTGGCAGGGGGATGGGAACCAGATTAGGAAGTTAGAGGTCAGTAAAGAAACAGCAACTAAAGCCAGTAAGGTACGAGACAATAAACTCAATGTGACTAAGGGGAAGAGTAGACAGGGAAAAGATGATGATCGCAAAGGGACAGGTGGTCTGAGGTGCATTTGTTTTAATGCGAGAAGTGTAGCAGGTAAGGCAGCTGAACTTAGGGCTTGGATCAGTACCTGGGAATATAATGTTATTGGTATTACTGAGACTTGGTTGAGGGAAGGGCAGGACTGGCAACTAAATATCCCAGGGTAGAGATGCTTCAGGAGGGACAGAGAGGGAGGTAGAAGGGGTGGAGTAATGTAACAAGAGTTGCATTACTCGTCAGAGATGATATCACAGCTGTGATTAAGATGGAGGATTCGCGCGGCTCCGATGGCAAGTGTAGTTACCAATGAAAGGAGATCGGAGTACTTTAGGCTCTACCGTGGGACCAGGCAGGGGTGCCTACTGTCCCCCTTGCTCTTTGCACTGGCGATTGAACCTTTGGCTATGGCGTTGAGGGAGTCAGGGAGATGGAGGGGTCTGGTGTGGGGTGGGGAGGAACATCGTGTATCGCTGTATGCGGACGACCTGCTGTTGTATGTGGCGGATCCAGAAGGGGGAATGCCGGGGGTGATGGAGCTGTTAGCGGAATTTGGGGGCTTCTCGGGCTATAAGTTAAATTTAGGCAAGAGTGAGGTATTTGTAGTACACCCGGGTGATCAGGAGGAGGGAATTGGGAGACTCCCATTTAAGAGGGCAGTGAAGAGTTTCAGATACCTGGGGGTGCAGGTGGCCAGGAGTTGGGGGACTCTCCATAAGCTTAATTTTACCAGGCTGGTGGAGCAGATGGAGGAGGAATTTAAAAGGTGGGACATGGTGCCGCTATCGTTGGCAGGTAGAGTGCAGTCCGTCAAAATGACGGTTCTCCCGAGGTTCCTGTTCCTTTTTCAGTGTTTGCCCATCTTTATCCCTAGGGCCTTTTTTAGAAGGGTGACTAGCAGCATCATGAGCTTTGTTTGGGCGCATGGGACCCCGAGGGTGAAGAGGGTCTTCTTGGAGCGGGGTAGAGATGGGGGGGGGGCTGGCGTTACCCAATCTCTCGGGGTATTATTGGGCGGCCAATGTGTCGATGGTGCGCAAGTGGGTAATGGAGGGGGAGGGGGCAGCATGGAAACGGATGGAGAGGGCGTCCTGTGGAGATACAAGCCTGGGGGCCCTGGTAACGGCGCCGTGGCCGCTCCCTCCTACGAGGTATACCACGAGTCCGGTGGTGGCGGCTACCCTCAAGATTTGGGGGCAGTGGAGGCGACATAGGGGAGAAGTGGGGGGCTCGATGGAGGCTCTGTTAAGGGGGAACCATAGGTTCGTCCCCGGGAACATTGATGGGGGATTTCAGGGTTGGTACAGAGCGGGCATCAGACAGCTGAGGGACCTGTTTATTGATGGGAGGTTTGCGAGCCTGGGGGAGTTGGAGGAGAAATTTGGGCTCCCCCCGGGGAACATGTTCAGGTATCTGCAGGTAAAGGCATTTGCTAGGCGGCAGGTGGAGGGATTCCCTTCGCTTCCCGCAAGGGGGGTGAGCGACAGGGTGCTTTCGGGGGTCTGGGTCGGAGAGGGGAAGATATCTGATATCTACAAGGTTATGCAGGAGGCGGAGGAGGCGTCAGTAGAGGAGCTGAAAGCTAAGTGGGAGAGGGAACTGGGGGAACAGATCGAAGACGGGACATGGGCTGATGCCCTGGAGAGGGTTAATTCTTCCTCCTCGTGTGCGCGGCTTAGCCTCATCCAATTCAAGGTGCTGCACCGGGCCCACATGACTGGGACAAGGATGAGTAGGTTCCTTGGGGGTGAAGACAGGTGTGTCAGGTGCTCGGGGAGTCCAGCGAACCATGCCCATATGTTCTGGGCATGCCCGGCGCTGGAGGAGTTCTGGAAGGGGGTGGCGAGGACAGTGTCGAGGGTGGTGGGATCCAGGGTCAAGCCAGGATGGGGACTCGCGATTTTTGGGGTTGGGGTGGAGCCGGGAGTGCAGGAGGCGAAAGAGGCCGGTGTGCTGGCCTTTGCGTCCCTAGTAGCCCGGCGAAGGATCTTGCTACAATGGACGGATGCGAGGCCCCCAAGCGTGGAGACCTGGATCAATGACATGGCGGGTTTCATTAAGCTAGAGAAGGTCAAATTCGCCCTGAGAGGGTCGGTACAAGGGTTCTTTAGGCGGTGGCAACCTTTTCTCGACTTTCTGGCTCAACGATAGGGTACGGGGACAGTAGCAGCAGCAACCCGGGGGGAGGAGGGGGGGAAGGGGGAGGGAAAAGGTTGGAAGGGGGAGGGAAAAGGTTGGGAGGGGGAGGGAAAAGGTTGGGAGGGGGAGGGAAAAGGTTGGGGGGGGGGCTGACGATGACTATGTTTGTTTATTTAATTTAAATTTATTTTGAAGTTCTTTTGTTGTTCATTGGGGTTGGGGGGGTGGGGGATGGGATACATGCGTCGATACGGTCTGGGGGTGGTACGGTTATTATGGGTTATTTTGTTGCATTTCATTGTTTGTCGTTATGTTTTATATTTTCTGTAAAAAATTCCAATAAAAATTATATTTTTTTAAAAAGTCAAAAGATGGAGGATTCGAGCACTGAGGCAATATGGGTGAAGCTGAGAAATAGGAAGGGAGCAGTAACATTGTTGGGGCTTTACTACAGGCCTCCCAAAAGCGAGCATGAAGTAGACGTACAAATATGCAGACAGATTATAGAAAAATGTAGGAGCAATAGGGTGGTTGTGATGGGAGATTTTAACTTCACCAACATTGAATGTCCCCAACATGTAGTGTTGGAGGTGTAGATGGAGCATAGTTTGTAAGGAGCATCCAGGAGAGCTTTTTAGAGCAGTATGTAAATAGTCCAACTCAGGAAGGGGCCATACTGGACCTGGTATTGGGGAATGATCCCAGCCAGGTGGTTGATGTTTCAGTCGGTGATTACTTTGGGAATAGCGATCACAATTCCGTAAGTTTTAGAATACTCATGGACAAGGACAAGAGTGGTCCGAAAGGAAGAGTACTAAATTGGGGAAAGGCAGAGTATAACAAAATTCAGCAGGAGCTAGGGAATGTGGATTGGGAGCAGCTGTTTAAGGGTAAATCCACATTTGAAATGTGGGAATCTTTTAAGGAAAGGTTGATTAGAGTGCAGGACAGACATGTTCCTGTGAAAATGTAAGATAGAAATGGCAAGATTAGGGTACCATGGATGACGTGTGAAATTGTGAGACTAACTAAGATGAAAAAGGAAGCATACATAGGTCGAGGCAACTCAAAACTGATGAAGCTTTGGAGGAATATCGGGAAAGTAGGACGAATCTCAAATGCGCAATAAAGAGGGCTAAAAGGGGTCATGAAATATCTTTGGCTAACAGGGTTAAGGAAAATCCCAAATCCTTTTATTCGTATGTAAGGAGCAAGAGGGTAACTAGAGAGAGGATTGGCCCACTCAAAGACAAAAGAGGGAATTTATGCGTGGACTCAGAGGAAATGGGTGAGATTCTTAATGAGTACTTTGCATCGGTATTCACAAAGGAGAGGGACAAGACGGATGTTGAGGCTAGGGATGGATGTTTAAATACTCTAGGTCAAGTTGTCATACGGAAGGGGGAAATTTTGGGTATTCTAAAAGACATTAAGGTGGACAAGTCCCCAGGACCGGATGGGATCTATCCCAGGTTACTGAGGGAAGCGAGGGTAGAAATAACTGGGGCCTTAACAGACATCTTTGCAGCATCCTTGAGCACGGGTGAGGTCCCGGAGGACTGGAGAATTGCTAATGTTATCCCTTTATTTAAGAAGGGTAGCAGGGATAATCCAGGGAATTATAGACCTGTGAGCTTGACGTCAGTGGTAGGCAAACTGTTGGAGAAGATACTGAGGGATAGGATCTATTCACATCTGGAAGAAAATAGACTTATCAGTGATTGGCAGCATGGTTTTGTGCAGTGAACGTCATGTCTTACAAACCTAATAGAATTCTTTGAGGAAGTGACAAAGTTAATTGATGAGGGAAGGGCTGTAGAAGTCATATACATGGACTTCAGTAAGGCGTTTGATAAGGGGCACGATTCTCCACTGCCAACGACGGGTTGGAGAATAGCGGGAGGGCCTTCCCGACATTTTTCCCGACCTTCCGCTATTCTCCCCCCCCCCCCCCCCCCCCCCCCCGACGGCCGCCCCACGACACGAATCGCTGCTCGCCGTTTTTTACACCGAACAGCGATTCTCTCCAGGTCGATGGGCCGAGTTCCCAGGCCTTTACGGCCGTTTTCACGAATGCAAACACACCTGCTCTCACCGTTCGTGAAAACGGCCGTAAAGTGCCGTCCCGGACAACCATGGTACCGATTGGCATGGCCGTAAAGGGTGGCATGGGCCTGCGATCGGTGGGCACCGATCGCGGGCAGCGGGTCTGATACCCGCGCACTCTTTGTTCCTCCGCCGCCCCGCAGGATCAGTCCGCGGGGCGGCTGAGGGGCATGACAGCCGGCGCATGCGCGGATTTGATGCATATGCGTGATGACGACATCCGCATGAACCATCCAACCCGCGCTTGCGCGGCTGACGTCATATTGCGCGTCAGCCGCCGTGATGCTTGGTGCGCGGGCTTAGCGACGGTCGCAAAGCCCGCGATGCCGTGCTTCACGGGGCCGCGCTGCTAGCCCCGCCCGGGGGGGAGAATCGGGTCCCGGGAGGGGGTGCGGAGGCTGCCGTGAAACACGGCCAGTTTCACGGCAGCCTTTATGACTCTCCGCATTTGCGGAGAATCGCGCCCAAGGTTTCCCATGGCAGGTTGATGGAAAAAGTGCAGTCGTATGGGGTTCAGGATGTACTAGCTAGATGGATAAAGAACTGGCTGGGCAACAGGAGACAGAGTAGTGGTGGAAGGGAGTGTCTCAAAATGGAGAAGGATGACGAGTGATGTTCCACAGGGATCCGTGCTCGGACCACTGCTGTTTGTGATCTACATAAATGATCTGGACGAAGGTATAGGTGGTCTGATTAGCAAGTTTGCAGATGATACTAAGATTGATGGAGTTGCAGATTGCGAGGAGGACTGTCAGAGAATACAACAAAATATAGATAGTGTGCCCCTCGCTAGTGAGTCTGTGAATATTTCCCGCAGGTGCGGTCTCAAATATTTTGTCGAAGTCCGCCAGGACCAGACAGGTCCTGGCGCCTTCCCCGCCTGCATGGAGCTGATACTGACCATGATCTCTCCCAGTGCTAGTGGTGCTTCCAAGCCCCGTTTTCTGCCCTCCCCCACGACTGGTATGTCCAGTCCATCAAGGAACTGGTTCATCCCGGACTCGGCTGTTGGGGGCTCTGAGGTATACAGCCCTTGGTAAAAGGCCTTGAAGGTTTTGTTAATCTTTTCTGGTTCTGTTTCTGATGTGTCTCTGGTATCCCTGATTTGTGCAATTTCCCTTGTAGCTGCCGGCTTTCTCAGAGCACGGCTTTGTCTCCGTGTTCGTGTAGGGTCCCACGTGCCTGGCAGAGTTGGTGCACTGCTTTCCTAGGGGGGAGCAGATCAAAGTTCCTTTGCAGCTCCTTCCTCTCCACCAGGAGCTCTACGGTCTGGGCCTCAGAGTATTTACGGTCTACCTCCAGTATGGAGTCGACCAGCTGCTGCTTAGCCGCCCTTTCCTTTCTATCTCTGCGTTTGAAAGTGATAATTTCCCCTCTTACGACCGCCTTTAGAGCTTCCCGGAACGTGGAGGGTGGGACCTCTCCATTTTAGTAGTTCTCCGTGTACTCTGCTCTGGCCTGCGATATCTTTTCGTTGAAGGCCTTGTCTGCTAGTAGGGCAATGTCCAACCTCCATGTGTCTCCAGCCTCACACCCATGTAGTGTGGAGCGTGGTCTGATATCATAATTGCGGAGTATTCCACTTTGTCTATCCCTGGAAGCATTGTTTTCCCCACCACAAAGAAGTAAATTCTGGTGTATACGTTTACTGGGGAGAAGAAGGAGAATTCCTTCTCCCCTGGGTGGGTGAACCTCCAGGGGTCCACCGCTCCCATCTATTCCATAGGGGCTGGTTTAGCTCACTCAGCTAAATCGCTGGCTTTTAAAGCAGGCCAGCAGCACGGTTCAATTCCTGTACCAGCCTCCCCGGACAGGTGCCAGAATGTGGCGACTAGGGGCTTTTCACAGTAACTTCTTTGAAGCCTACTCGTGACAATAAGCGATTTTCATTTCATAAAGTGACTGAGTTCCCTTGCCATGCTTGAGGTTTTCCCCGTTTTGGGGTTTGATCTGTCAGTCGTTGGATCCTGTACACAGTTGAAGTCCCCCTCTCCCCCCATGATTAACCAATCTTACCTGGTGGACGCGCCCCTACCTTCCGGGGTTTCCCTTTGTTTGGGGGCCGTCCAGGATGGCCGCTGTCACTGTTCTCTCCATGCGGTCTGGTCTCTGCGCTCTGGGGTCTCCCCTTGTCCCGGGGGGACCCGCCATGGCCGCCCACTGTGCGTCCGCCACGCGGGTAGTCCCCTGCACTCCGGGGTCTCCCTTTGCCCAGAGACCGGACTGGGTGGGTGCTTGCAGCGATTCCTTGTTCCGAGCCTTTCGTTGTGGCACTTTGTAGCTCTATTGTTATTCCCTTTCTAGCCTTGTTTGTCCCTCCTCCCCTGTGTCCACCCCCCCACGTCCATCCCTCCCCCCCCCCCCGTTTTCCCTCCTCTTCCGCATACCCCTAATTTGTCCCTCTTTCCCCGTTCCTATCCCCGTTTGCTCTCCCGCCTCTGTTGAGTGGTGTCTCTCCCCCCCCCCCCCCCCCCGGCGCCGTTCCCCCCCTGTTGGGGGGAGGCTGCGGCCCTGCGTTGTTGTATGCCTCCAGCACTAGCTGTCCGGCTAGTGCGGTGGCCCCCGTCCCGGAGGTTACTGTCTCGCTTCTCCCTCGCCCGACCTCCATGGTTTTCCACCCGCTCTTCCCCCGTCCTACCCTGCATTCCTCTTGCTTGCTCTCCCTTCTCCGCTTTTTGTTCAGGGTGCGCTTGCCATGGCAGCGGGTGGAGGTGGGGGGGGGGGCGGGCCTGGCGTTGCCTAACAGCTCCCCCCCCCCCCCCCCACAGTTGGCATGCTGTTGCCCATTATTTCTACCCTTGCTGTTGGTTTTCCATCCGTAATCCTCGACAAACTTCTTTGCTTCGGCGGGGGCTGCGCTGTGAAGAAGTACTCTCGTTCTTGGTATGTGACCCAGAGATTCGCTGGGTACAGCATGTTGCTCTTGTGAAGAGCTGCTTTTGCCCTATTGAATTTGGCCCATCTCCTGGCTAGGTCTGCTTCAATGTCCTTGTAAACTCTAATGAATTGTCAAGTGTCCTTTCCATTTGCAGGTCCTGTTTTGCCTGGCCCAGCGCAGGATTGTTTCCCTATCCTGGTACCGGTGCAGTTTAGCTATAACTGCCCTCGGACGATCCCCTGCCTTGGGCTTCGGGCGCAACGACCGGTGTGCTCTGTCTATTTCTGGTGGGTTGGGAAAGTTTTCCTCCCCACTAAGTTGCCCAGTCGGCCACATCTGCCCTCGATCCCCTTTTGGAAGGCCCACTATCCATACATTTTTCCTTCTCGAGCGGTTTTCCTGATCGTCCACTCTGCCCTTCAGCCTCCCCTGCATTGTGACCAATCTCGCCACCTCCTTCTCCAGGGCCGTGCTCCGGTCTCTCTTGTCAGTCGCGGCTTTTTCCAGCTCCATAATGGTCACCTCTTGGGCTTCCAGTTTCTCCTCTTGGGATTCCAGTCTCTTCTCTGCTCTGCCCAGGGCTAGTTGCACCTCCGCCAAGGCTTTGGTCATTGCTGCCTGCACCGCGGCCTCCATGTCTGCCCTGGCCTCTGCCTTGTTTTCCTGCTGATGTTGCCTCGGCGCCTCGGCAAAGGCTGCCTTCCAGTTCCAGTTCCCCCCCTCCCCCCCCCCCGGCCCAAGGGGAAAAAGCTCCTGTCTGTCCAGTTCTTCTTGTTGCACTGGTCAGCTCGTCTGAACGGGCTCACTCATGGCCCCTTCTACTTCTGGTGCCTTTTCTCCCTCTGCTTTGGCTACCTTCTGGCATTTTTTTTATTTCCCCCCCCTTTCCCTTTTCTTTTCTCCCCCTTTTCCTCTCCCCCTCCCTTCTCTCATTTAACACTTTTTCCCCATTTTAAAACCCTTTTAAAAAAAATTTTTAAGAAGAAAAAAGAAATTTTTTTTCTTGCTTTTCAAAAGTTTCCTCTTCATAAATTTTTTTTTTTTAAAAGAGGGAAGTTCTTTTTTTTTCCCTCTCACTCACCCACACGCCAGGTCAGGAGGGTCGAGAGAGAGAGAGAGAGAGGCTTCTGGATGGGCCGAGTGTTTTCCTTTGTTCCGCTGCCTGCCTCGTGGTCGCCGCCAGGGGGGGTGGGGGTCTGTCCACGGCGCTGGCTCGATCCTCGTTTGATCCCCACGTTCTCCTGCCTCTCCTGCCATGCGCAGGAGGGGTGGGGGGGGGGGCAGTCCGGCCGGTTTGCACGATTTTTTTCTCTCCCCCGCGAACGGGACGCGACTGTCAGAGCTCCGTTGCCTGCGACCGCTCTCCTCCCCTGCCGGATTTCGAAATCCATGCATCTTTATCTTATGCAGCAGCCTTTTGTGTGGCATCTTGTCAAAAGCTTTCTGGAAATACAGATATACCACATCCATTGCCTCCCTGTTATCTACCGCACTGGTAATGTCCTCAATAAATTCCACTAAATTAGTTAGGCACGATCTGCCCTTTATGAACCCATGCTGCGTCTGCCCAATGGGACAATTTCTATCCAGATGCCTCGCTATTTCTTCCTTGATGAGAGATTCCAGCATCTTACCTACTATCGAAGTTAAGCTAACTGGCCTATAATTGCCCTCTTTCTGCCTACCTCCTTTATTAAACAATGGTGTCATGTTTGCTAATTTCCAATCCACCGGGACCACCCCAGAGTCTAGCGAATTTGGGCAGCACGATAGCACAAGTGACTATCACTGTGGTTTCACAGCGCTGGGTCACTGTCTGTGAGGAGTCTGCACATTCTCCCCGTATCTGCCTGGGTTTCCTCCCGCGGTTCAAAGTGCAGGTTAGGTGGATTGGCCAAGTTAAATTGCCCTTGGTGTCTGGAAAGGTTAGATGGGGTTATTGGGTTACGGGCTTAGGGTAGAAGTGAGGGCTTAAGTGGGTCGGTGCAGACTCGATGGGTCAAATGGCATCCTTCTGCACTGTATGTCCTATGTTCTATGAATTTTGGTAAATTATCACAAGTGCATTTGCAATTTCCCTATCCATCTCTTTTAGTATCGTGAGATACATTCCATCAGGGCCAGGAGCCTTATCTACCCTTAGCCCCATTAGCTTGCCCATCATTACCTATTTAGTGATAACAATCGTCTCAAGGTCCTCACCTGTCATAGCCTCATTTCTATCAGTCGCTGGCATGTTATTTGTGTCTTCCACTGTGAAGGCCGGCCCAAGAAAACCTGTTCAGTTCCTCAGCCATTTCCTCATCTCCCATTATTAAATCTCCCTTCTCATCCTCAAAAGGACCAATATTTACCTTAGCCACTCTTTTTTGTTTTATATATTTGTGGAAACTTTTACTGTCTGTTTTTATATTCTGAGCAAGTTTACTCATAATCTATTTTACTCTTCTTTATAGCTTTTTTAGTAGCTTTCTGTTGCCCCCTAAAGATTTCCCAATCCTCTAGTCTCCCACTGATCTTTTCCACTTTATATGCTTTTTCCTTCAATTTGATACTCTCCCTTATTTTCTTAGATATTCACGGTTGATTTTCCCTCTTTCTACAATCCTTCCTTTTTGTTGGTATAAACTTTTGCTGAGCACTGTGAAAAATCGCTTGGACACTTTGGCGACAAGGGATAATTGAAGTATCTTAAAAGTTGGGCTAATGGAATTTTGTTTATTTGAACAAGGTTCCCTAGGAATAGATAATCAGAGACATTGTGTTTGGCCTTAGTAAGATATCCTTCATATAATGATATTCATCGGAGCAGCCAGGGGCTGAAGCTCTCAGGTCGGCACAACATCGAGGGCCGAAGGGCCTGTTCTGTGCTGTACTGTACTATTCTATTCTATTCTAGGTGTTGAGTTTCCATGTTGAGTTAAAGATTGGGATGTGAACAGGCCTGCAGCTTCTCTCAAAGCAGTTTAGTTAAAAAGATTCTGCCTGTGAACATAACAGCAGTTTCTGAAAAGGTTGGCAGGTTAAACAATAGTTTGACCCAGGCAAGAAACTGCAAGCTGGTTCCTGAAAGATCTCTCTCTCAAAGTGGTTTATAGATAGATAGAACAGTACAGCACAGAACAGGCCCTTCGGCCCTCGATGTTGTGCCGAGCAATGATCACCCTACTCAAACCCACGTATCCACCCTATACCCGTAACCCAACAAACCTTACTTTAACCTTACTTTTTTTAGGACACTACGGGCAATTTAGCATGGCCAATCCACCTAACCCGCACATCTTTGGACTGTGGGAGGAAACCGGAGCACCCGGAGGAAACCCACGCACACACGGGGAGGACGTGCAGACTCCGCACAGACAGTGACCCAGCCGGGAACTGAACCTGGGACCCTGGAGCTGTGAAGCATTTATGCTAACCACCATGCTACCGTGCTGCCCATTTGTTTGTCCAAAACATGTCTTGACAGCAAGTATTCTTTTCTTTGCAAACCGGTGGTGGCCATGGTGTGAGTGGTCGCACATTTGACAGCTTCTGAGGCTTTTTTTTTTACCTTTTCCCCCTTTGTAGGGGGGTTGCTTTGCGGAAAAAGGTGCAGAGATGACTGGAGGAAAGTTTGACTCCACTGGTGGGGCTGGTGGATGGATCCAGGGACCAGAGGTGGGTCAAGAAAAAGGGAGCAGTTGGAGCAAGAGAATCTTCGTGCACCACAGGTCAAGATGGCGGAGGGTAAAGGGTCTCCTCCCTGCATGCTATTTGCAATTCAAACTGCCCCTCACCTCTCACTGATCATACTCTGAGAGCACTCACGCTGAGCCATCTTTCTGCCCACGGATAACAGAACGATACTACATTGTGTGCCTGCCACACAACTCTAAGATTGACCTCCATTAGTCAGAGCAATTTGTGTGTTCACTACCGTATGTGTATACGGTTCCACCTTAGGCAGGTACCATGATCGGCGCAGACTTGGACGGCCGATGGGCCTGCTCCTGTGCTGTATTGTTCATTGTACGTGCACCCTTCCCCCTAGTGTATTTCACTGGGATCAACCTATTCACTCCCTGACCATCTTCACCATCCCCCCCAACCCATCAGACTCCGATCTTCACCGTTGCTGTGCGTAGGAATCACCCCACCTTTCACAGACTAGGGGGTAGTCCCTCACCAACCACACACCCTCGTCCTGTCATCAGTCCTTGGACACCCAACATATCGCCATATCTGTTCTTGCTATTTCTGAGCCACCAGTCTATTCAGACATAGGGAGTAGCCCCTTCCTCATGATACACACTCGTCCTGTTCTTCAACACACTGGGGTAGTGGAGTAGCGGTATTTCCCCGCCTTACCCGGGGACCCACAGAGCCATTCAAAATGCTAGGGTAGTGGAGTAACGGCATTTCACCCGCCCTACCCGGGGACCTCACACATTTTCGCCTGCCGCGGACCATACGCACCTGTCTCACCACTAACCCCTCCTTTTCTCTGATCCCCACTATCTGGGATTGCAACTTACAGTGCCAAACACTTGAACAAAGAACAAAGAACAAAGGAAATTACAGCACAGGAACAGGCCCTTCGGCCCTCCCAGCCTGCGCCGATCCAGATCCTTTATCTAAACCTGTCTCCTATTTTCCAAGGGTCTACTTCCCTCTGTTCCCCGCCCGTTCATATTTCTGTCTAGATGCATCTTAAATGATGCTATCGCGCCCGCCTCTACCACGTCCGCTGGCAAAGCGTTCCAGGCACCCACCACCCTCTGCGTAAAAAATCTTCCATGCACATCTCCCTTAAACCTTCCCCCTCTCACCTTGAAATCGTGACCCCTTGTAATTGACACCTCCAATCTTGGAAAAAGCTTGTTGCTATCCACCCTGTCCATACCTCTCATAATTCTGTAGACCTCAATCTGGTCCCCCCTCAACCTCCGTCTTTCCAATGAAAACAATCCTAATCTACTCAACCTTTCTTTATAGCTAGCACCCTCCATACCAGGGTCCATACTTTCGGACCATTGGAAAATAGTAGCATTTTTGATTATTTCCCACATGCATGTCATTTTTGCTGATAAATTAGGAATGAATTTCCTGAGAACTCCTTTTTTGTCTGTTGGACATGGCACGTTTAATATTGCCTTTATCTTCACCTGGTCTGGTTGCACACCTCAAGCAGACAACGTTGTCTCCCAAAAATATAATCTCTTGGCAGCACGGTGGCGCTCTGGGTCATTGTCCATGTGGAATTTGCACATTCTCCCCGTGTTTGCATGGGTTTCACCCCCACAACCCAACAATGTGCAAGTTAAGTGGATTGGCCATGCTAAATTGCCCCTTAATTGGAAAAAATGAATTGGGTTCTTTAAATTTATTTTTTTTAAACTATAATCTCTTCAACACCAAACTGGCATTTAGCTTCATTTAACCTGAGACCATATTTTTTATGCTTCTTAATACTGAATGAACCTATAGTTCTGCTCTTCTTTTGTTGACCGCCAAATGATGATCTCGTCTAACACCTCGAATTCCTTCTGCAATGTATTCCATTTCCCTATGAAAAATTTCAGATGCTAAAATAATACCAAATAACATGCTGAGAAAACAGTAGTGTCTGAATGGAGTATTAAATAAAGATTATTATTATTATAAATGTGCACAGCTTTGTGCTCTTCTCTTCCAACTTGAGTTGCCAAAAACCCTGCAATGCATCTAGTTTGCGAAAGCATGTCACTCCCGCCATCTCACTCATAATCTCTTCAGGTTTCGGAATTGGATAATGTTCTCACTTTATATTTAAGTTGAGGTCTTTAGGATCCATGCAGATGCTCATGTCATTGTTTTGTTTATTCACACACACCATGGAGTTCACCCAATCCGTTGGCTCTTCAAGTGTTTTTATCATCCCCAGATTTGTAATCCTCTCCAGTTCAGATTTAATTCGATCCTTTAATGGTGCTAATACTCGCCTTGGAGCATGTATTGCACTTTCTGCTTCAGCTGGTTCCGATAACTCCGAATACTTGAATATATCTGGAAATGCTTTAATGATTAAATTCACTGATGTGTTGCGTCTCGTTAAAGCACAGTCAGCACTGTATACTCTTTTTACCAATTCAAGTGCTTCACAGGCTTCCACACCCAGTAGTGCTCCACGATCTGCTTCCACAATCAAACATTTTGCTTTATGAACCCTATCCTTCAGTTTAATATTTAGTTCACATATGCCTAGAATGTTGATTCATTTACCACTATAATCTTTCAAAAGTACCGATTTGTTCAAGATTTTCAGATTAACTTTCACTTCTTGAATGTCTGACAGACTTATAAGATTTGCTCTCTCTCCCGTGTCAAGTTGAATATTCACCAATGTTTGATTAATCATTAGAGAAACTGTCCAGTTATCTTTAAAAGCAATTGCAATTTCATTACAAATACTGCATATTTGCTTTGAAGACTTTTTCAGTTTACTTCGGTTTATAAAATCTGCCTTCGCTAGATACAACATCGATAAAAACGCGTCTTCCAGATTCAAAAACATTTATCAACTTGTGCACTTCTTTTCTTTTTATTAGAAAAGCACTGTTTTCCAAAGTGATTCTTCCCTTTGCATTTAGCACACACTTTTCCGACTGCTGGACGTTGTTTTGCAAATGCCTGTTGCCGCATCGTTTGCACAAAATGATGGCATGGGGTTCCCATTTAAAATGGCTGCCGTTGTGAGACTCTAATAGTTATATCCTCAAATAATTCCAATAGATTTGTCAAGAATTCCAGTGAATTCCAACTGGTGCGTCCCAACATCAAGGGCATTTATTGCATCTCCGATATTCGTGCCAAAATTTCATAAGTTTAAAGTACTAATCTGCTGCGCAGCTAGCTTGCTGGCAGGGCAGATTTTAATGGCATTGTCAAGCTGTAGTTCATTCTCCCTCAGAAACATTTCACGAACTTTCTCATTGCTTACACCGAACACAATCTAATCTCGGATCATGGACTCTTGCAAAGTTACACGCATGAGCCTTTAACCTCAAATCTGTTAGGAAGTCTGCTATCGTTGGTGGTCCAACGATTCGCCTGCCTGTTACTTAGAACATAACAGCGCAGAACGGGCCCTTCGGCCCTCGATGTTGCGCTGACCTGTGAAACCATCTGAAGCCTATCTGACCTACACTATTCCATTTTCATCCATATGTCTATCCAGCGACCACTTAAATGCCCTTAAAGTTGGCGAGTCTACTACTGTTGCAGGCAGGGCGTTCCACACCCCTACTACTCTCTGAGTAAAGAAACTGCCTCTGACATCTGTCCTATATCTATCACCCCTCAATTTAAAGCTATGTCCCCTCGTGTTGGTCATCACCATCCGAGGAAAGAGACTCTCACTGTCCACCCTATCTAACCCTCTGACTATCTTATATGTCTCTATTAAGTCACCTCTCAGCCTTCTCCTCTCTAACGAAAACAACCTCAATTCCCTGAGCCTTTCCTCGTAAGACCTTCCCTCCATACCAGGCAACATCCTAGTAAATCTCCTCTGAACCCTTTCCAAAGCTTCCACATCCTTCCTATAATGTGGTGACCAGAACTGCACGCAGTACTCCAGGAGCGGCCGCACCAGAGTTATGTACAGCTGCAGCATGACCTTGTGGCTCCGAAACTCAATCCCCCTACTGATAATGGCTAGCACACTTCTTAACAGACCTTCTTAACAGCCCTATTAACCTGGGTGCAACTTTCAGGGATTTATGTACCTGGATGCTGAGATCTCTCTGTTCATCTACACTACCAAGAATCTTGCCATTAGCCCAGTACTCTGCATTCCTGTTACTCCTTCCAAAGTGAACCACCTCACACTTTTCCGCATTAAACTCCATCTGTCACCTCTCATCCCAGCTCTGCAGCTTATCTATGTCCCTCTGTATCCTATAACATCCTTCAGCACTATCCACAACTCCACCGACCTTCGTGTCATCTGCAAATTTACTAACCCATCCTTCTACACCCTCTTCCAGGTCATTTATAAAAATGACAAACAGCAGTGGCCCCAAAACAGATCCCTGCGGTACACCACTAGTAACTGAACTCCAGGATGAACTTTTGCCATCAACCACCACCCTCTGTCTTCTTTCAGCTAGCCAATTACTGATCAAAACCGCTAAATCACCTTCAATCCCATACTTCCTTATTTTCTGCAATAGCCTACCGTGTGGAACCTTATCAAACGCCTTACTGAAATCCATATACACCACATCAACCTAACACCTCCTCCTTGTGAACCTCAATTCCATCTAGCCTGGTCGACTGAACCTGAGTATTCTCCTTGACAACGTTGTCTTTCTCCAGTGTAAACACTGACGAAAAATATCCATTTAACGCTTCCCCTATCTCCTCTGATTCCACACACAACTTTCCACTACTATCCTTGATTGGCCCTAATCTTACTCTAGTCATTCTTTTGTTCCTGATATACCTATAGAAAGCCTTAGGGTTTTCCTTGATCCTATCCGCCAACGACTTTTTGTGTCCTCTCCTCGCTCTTCTTAACTCTCCCTTTAGGTCCTTCCTGGCTAACTTGTAACTCTCAAGTGCCCTAACTGAGCCTTCATGTCTCATCCTAACATAAGCCTTCTTCTTCCTCTTGACAAGTGCTTCAACTTCCTTAGTAAACCACGGTTCCCTTGCTCGACAACTTCCTCCCTGCCTGACAGGTACATACTTATCAAGGACACGCAGTAGCTGTTCCTTGAAAAAGCTCCACATTTCGATTGTACCCATCCCCTGGAGTTTCCTTCCCCATCCTATACATCCTAAATCTTGCCGAATAGCATCATAATTGCCTTTCCCCCAGCTATAATTCTTGCCTTGCGGTATATACCTATCACTGCCCATTGCTAAAGTAAACATAACCGAATTGTGATCACTATCACCAAAGTGCTCACCTACATCTAAATCTAACACCTGGCCGGGTTCATTACCCAGTACCAAATCCAATGTGGCCTCGCCCCTTGTTGGCCTGTCTACATACTGTGTCAGAAAACCCTCCTGCCCACACTGCACAAAAACTGACCCATCTATAGTACTCGAACTATAGCGTTTCCAGTCAATATTTGGAAAGTTAAAAGTCCCCCATAACAACTACCCTGTTACTCTCGCTCCTGTCGAGAATCATCTTTGCAATCCTTTCCTCTACATCTCTGGAACTATTCAGAGGTCTGTAGACAACTCCCAACAGGGTGACCTCTCCTCTCCTGTTCCTAACCTCGGCCCATACTACCTCAGTAGACGAGTCCTCAAACGTCCTTTCTACCGCCGTAATACTTTCCTTGATTAACAATGCCACACACCCCCTCTTTTACCATCTTCTCTGTTCTTACAGAAACATCTAAATCCTGGAACCTGCAACAACCATTCCTGCCCCTGCTCTACCCATGTCTCCAAAATCGCCACAACATCGAGATCCCAGGTACCAACCCATGCTGCAAGCTCACCCACCTTATTCCGGATGCTCCTGGCGTTGAAGTAGACACACTTCAAACCAGCGTCTTGCTTGCCAGTGCCCTCTTTCGAACTTTTAACCCTATCCCTGACCTCACTACTCTCAACATCCTGTACACTGGGACTAAAATTTGGGTTCCCATCCCCCTGCTGAATTAGTTTAAACCCCCCCCCCCCCCCCCGAAGAGCACTAGCAAATCTCCCCCGCAGGATATTGGTACCCCTCTGGTTCAGGTGAAGACCATCCTGTTTGTAGAGGTCCCACCTACCCCAGAATGAGCCCCAATTATCCAGGAAACCAAAACCCTCCCTCCTGCACCATCCCTGTAGCCACGTGTTCAACTCCTCTCTCTCCTTATTTCTCACTTCGCTAGCACGTGGCACGGGTAACAACCCAGAGATAACAACTCTGTTTGTTCTAGCTCTCAGCTTCCACCCTAGCTCCCTGAATTTCTGTCTCAAATCCCCATCTCTCTTCCTACCTATGTCGTTGGTACCTATGTGGACCACGACTTGGGGCTGCTCCCCCTCCCCCTTAAGGATCCCAAAAACACGATCAGAGACATCACGAACCCTGGCACCTGGGAGGCAACACACCAACCGTGAGTCTCTTTCGTTCCCACAGAACCTCCTGTCTGTTCCTCTAACTATGGAGTCCCCAATGACAAGTGCTCTGTTCCTCTTCTCCCTTCCCTTCTGAGCAACAGGGACAGACTCTGTGCCAGTGACCTGTGCCCCATTGCTTACCCCTGGTAAGTTGTCCCCCGCAACAGTATCCAAAACGGTATACTTGTTATAGAGGGGAACGACCACAGGGGATCCCTGCACTGCCTGCCGGTTCCCTCTCCCTCCCCTGACGGTAACCCATCTACCTTCTTCTTTTACCTGAGGTGTGACTACCTCCCTATAACTCCTCTCAATAACCCCCTCCGCCCCCCGAATGATCCGCAGTTCATCCAGCTCCAGGTCCCTAACGCGGTTCTCGAGGAGCTGGAGTTGGGTGCACTTCCCGCAGATGTAGTCAGCAGGGACACTCGAGGTGACCCTTTCCTCCCACATTCTGCAGGAGGAACATTCAACTGCCCTAGCCTCCATTCCCACTGAACTAACTTGCACATTCGAAAAATGTACTGTTCAAATGTTTAAGTCTTTTTAGGTGTACAGTGTTGATCGAATTTTTTTATGGCTGCGTCAAAATTTTTCTTCTCAATTTTGTTATCAAACGTGAAGGTATTTATGATTTCAATTGCCTGGAAGGATTGAAGACACCACACCAGCTTCGATTCACTGGTAATGTAGATGCAAATTGGCATGCTTTTAAACAGCAATTCATATTCTACATGGTAGCTCTAGGGCTTCAGGTACAGCCTGATGAACGGAGAATTGCGTCGCCTGAGACTTCGTCAAAAGAGGCCATCACACCAAAATTTCCTGCCATTTTGAAAGTTGTTGGAATGCTCTCCCAACTTGACAAATGGAATTCACTGGAATTCTTGACAAATCTATTGGAATTTTTTGAGGATATAACTATTAGAGTTGGCGAAAGGAGCCATTGGACGTATATTTGGACTTCCAGAAGGCTTCTGACAAAGTCCCGCTGTGTAAAATTGAAGCTCATGGGATTAGGAGCATTGTTTTGAGATGGATAGAAAACTGGTTGGCAGACAAGAAACAAAGAGTTGAATTAACAGGTCTTTTCAAATTGGCAGGCAGTGACTAATGGAGTTCCACAGGGATCGGTGCTAGCACCCCAGCTATTCAGAATATACATTAATGATTTAGCTGAGGGAACAAAATGTAATATCGCCAAATTTGCAGATGAAACCAAGTTGGGTGGGATGGTGAGCTGTGTGGAGGATGCAGAGATCCTTCAGTGTGATTTGGACAAGTTGAGTGAGTGGGCTGTAGCCATGTAAAATTGCCATCTGCAAAGGACCATGGGGATTGTAGCCAATTGGGATACAGACAGGTACACTGCCTCTGTGTATTGTTCAAAGAATCCAGACTTGGCTGAAACGTGCATCCATTGAGAATCAATTACCATTTTCCCCAAGACGATAGCATTCGCATTAAGGATCACCAACAATAGCAGACTAACCGGCGCCACCCCCTTATTTGGAAAGGCCAACCTGCCTGGGACAATGATAGCTATTGAGGTATCCACCCCCGAATTGGCTAAGATCGATGAGGGTGATGGAAAACCCTATTGATCCATTGGATCTGGAGTAAGGACTGCCCAAAAGGGCGCAAGAGAGACAAAGGATAAAAAACCCTGCGCACTAGAGATCGGTCTCTTTTGGGACCGGCCTGTACGCGACCAACTGTAGCAGAGCAACCAAGTTCAAGGACCCGCGACCATTCCTGAAGGACGCGCCCAGCTGAGACGAACCCAAGAACTTCCAAACCGACCACGTGGACCCGGAAAAAGGCCTTACCTCGCACAGTGCCGGTCACTCGAAGTCAAGTAAAGGTCATCTTAGTTATTAGGTGTAGTTTTGTACGGAGCCACATGTATTATTGCAAAGAGCTAACATACTGGTTGTGTGGTGATTTTGTCAATATAAAAAACAGCTTGTGGTTCACATAAAGGGTAAAAAGGCAACATTTATTGGCGACTCTGATGTGACTTTGATTAAAAGTGACTCCGAGGGATCCCACAACTTTGAATTAAATTGGGGAAAGAGAACGAACCACAAGAGTAAGTTTCATATCGAGCAAATAACCAAATTTCGGAAGTGTGCACTAACCGCATGCGGAACTAACAGGAAAGGGTAAGGTAAACTCATCAGACTTGCATGCAAATCTAGAGGGATTGTGAACCGGAATATAGCCGTAAGCCGTACCCGTTGTTCGATCGACTGCTTATTCCCCCCCGTTCTAAATTTTAAGTAGAGAAGAGATGGCAGTGCAGATGATAGAGAGAATGATGAATCCACGGTAGCAAAGATAATCCAGGGAACTACAGGCCGGTGAGCCTTATATCAGTGGTAGGGAAATTACTGGAGAGAATTCTTTGAGACAGGATCTACTCCCATTTGGAAGCAAATGGACGTATTAGTGAGAAGCAGCATGGTTTTGTGAAGGGGATGTTGTGTCTCACTAACTTGGTAGAGTCTTTCAAAGAGGTCACAAAGATGATTCATGCAGGTAGGGCAGTGGATGTTGTCCATATGGACTTCAGTAAGGCCTTTGACAAGGTACCTCATGGTAGACAGGTACAAAAGGTGAAGTCACATGGGATCAGGGGTGAGCTGGCAAGGTGGATACAGAACTGGCTAGGTCATAGAAGGCAGAGAGTAGCAATGGAAGGGTGCTTTTCTAATTGGAAGGCTGTGACAAGTGGCGTTCCGCAGGGTTCAGTGCTGGGACCTTTGCTGTTCGTAGTATATATAATGATTTGGAGGAAAATGTAACTTTCTGATTAGTAAGTTTGCAGATGACACAAAGGGTGGTGGAAATGTGGATAGTGATGAGGACTGTCAGAGGATACAACAGTATTTAGATTGTTTGGAGACTTGGGCGGAGAGATGGCAGATGGAGTTTAATCCGTACAAATGTGAGGTAATGCATTTTGGAAGGTCAAATGCAGGTAGGGAATGTACAGTGAAATGTAGAACCCTCAAAAGTACTGAAAGTTAGAGAGATCAAGGTGTACAGGTCCACAGGTCACTGAAGGGGGCAACACAGGTGGAGAAGGTAGTCAAGAAGGCATACGGCATGCTTGCCTTCATTGGCCGGGGCATTGAGGAGTATTATGGGATTTGTGTGGGCGCAGAAGACCCCGAGGGTGAGGAGAGTGTTCCTGGAGTAGGGGAATTGGCAAGTCATGTTGCAGTTGTATAGAACCTTAATTAGGCCACACTTGGTGTATAGTGTTCAATTCTGGTTGCCACACTACCAGAAGGATGCGGAGGCTTCAGAGAGGGTGCAGAAGAGATTTACCAGGATGTTGCCTGGTATGAGGAGCGGTTGAATAAACTCGGTTTGTTTCTCACTATGCCACCCTCCACTGCCCCCAAATCTTGAGAGCAGCCACCACCACCGACTCGCAGTATACCTTGTTGGGGGGAGCGGCAAAGGCGCCGTCACCATCGCGTCCAGGCTCGTGCCCACACAGGCAACGCCACCTCCATCCTTTCCAGCCGCCCCCCTCCCCTCCATCACCCACCTACGTATCATCGCCACATTGGCGGCCCAGTAGTACCCACATATGTTAGGCAACGCCAACCCCCCCACATCCCTCCCCTACTCCAGGAACACTCTCCTCACCCTCGGGGTCTTCTGCGCCCACACAAATCCCATAATACTCCTATTGACCCTCCTGAAGAAAGCCTTCGGAATCATGAAAGGGAGGCACTGGAAGGAGAACAATAACCTCAAGAGCACCGTCATTTTGACGGACTGAATCCTGCCCGCTAGGGAGAGTGGCAACACATCCCACCTCCTAAACTCCTCCTCCATCAGCTCCACCAGCTTCGTAAAGTTGAGCCTGTGCAGGGTCCCCCAGCTCCTGGCTATCTGGGCCCCAGGTACCTGAAAATCCTCTCCACCCTTTTCAGCGGGAGTTCCCCAATCCCTGTCCCCTGGTCCCCCGGATGCACTGCGAACAGCTCACTCTTCCCC
The DNA here is from genome assembly GCF_902713615.1 of Scyliorhinus canicula. Lineage (NCBI taxonomy): Eukaryota > Metazoa > Chordata > Chondrichthyes > Carcharhiniformes > Scyliorhinidae > Scyliorhinus > Scyliorhinus canicula. Next base: position 122,174,654 of record NC_052152.1, on the reverse strand, counting down.
ACGTTGAGCTTATACCCAGAGAAGTCCCGAAACTCCTGAAGTGTCCTCATCTCCTCGGGCATTCCCCCCCCCCCCCCCCACCACCCCACAGGGTTTGCCATGTACAACAATAAATCATCCGCGTATAACGACAGTCAATGCTTCCTCCCACCCCCCCCCCCCCCCCCCCCCCCGCACTATCCCCCTCCAGTTCCTCGACTCCCACAGCGCCATGGCCAGGGGTTCGATCGCCAGCGCGAACAGCAGGGGAGACAGGGGGCACCCCTGCCTCGTCCCCCGGTACAACCGAAAATACTCCGACCTCCTCCCATTCGTAACCACACTCGCCACCGGGGCTTCATAAGAACATAAGAACTAGGAGCAGGAGTAGGCCATCTGGCCCCTCGAGCCTGCTCCATCATTCAATGAGATCATGGCTGATCTTTTGTGGACTCAGCTCCACTTTCCGGCCCGAACACCATAACCCTTAATCCCTTTATTCTTCAAAAAGCTATCTATCTTTACCTTAAAAACATTTAATGAAGGAGGCTCAACTGCTTCACTGGGCAAGGAATTCCATAGATTCACAACCCTTTGGGTGAAGAAGTTCCTCCTAAACTCAGTCCTAAATCTACTTCCCCTTATTTTGAGGCTATGCCCCCTAGTTCTGCTTTCACCTGCCAGTGGAAACAACCTGCCCGCATCTATCCTATCTATTCCCTTCATAATTTTATGTTTCTATAAGATCCCCCTCATCCTTCTAAATTCCAACGAGTACAGTCCCAGTCTACTCAACCTCTCATCGTAATCCAACCCCTTCAACTCTGGGATTAACCTCGTGAATCTCCTCTGCACACCCTCCAGTGCCAGTACGTCCTTTCTCAAGTAAGGAGACCAAAACTGAACACAATACACCAGGTGTGGCCTCACTAACACCTTATACAATTGCAGCATAACCTCCCTAGTCTTAAACCCCTATCCCTCTAGCAATGAAGGACAAAATTCCATTTGCCTTCTTAATCACCTGTTGCACCTGTAAACCAACTTCCTGTGACTCAGGCACTAGCACACCCAGGTCTCTCTGCACAGCAGCATGCTTTAATATTTTATCATTTAAATAATAATCCTGTTGCTGTTATTCCTACCAAAATGGATAACCTCACATTTGTCAACATTGTATTCCATCTGCCAGACCCTAGCCCATTCACTTACCTATCCAAATCCCTCTGCAGACTTCCAGTATCCTCTGCACTTTTCACTTTACCACTCATCTTAGTGTCATCTGCAAACTTGGACACATTGCCCTTGGTCCCCAACTCCAAATCATCTATGTAAATTGTGAACAATTATGGGCCCAACACGGATTCCTGAGGGACATCACTAGCTACTGATTGCCAACCAGAGAAACACCCATTAATCTCCACTCTTTGCTTTCTAATAATTAACCAATCCTCTATCAATGCTACTACTTTATCCTTAATGCCATGCATCTTGATCTTATGCAGCAACCTTATGTGTGGCACCTTGTCAAAGGCTTTCTGGAAATCCAGATATACCACATCCATTGGCTCCCCGTTATCTACTGTTCTGGTAATGTCCTCAAAAAATTCCACTAACTTAGTTAGGCACGATCTGCCCTTTATGAACCCATGCTGCGTCTGCCCAATGGGACAATTTCTATCCAGATGCCTCGCTATTTCTTCCTTGATGAGAGATTCCAGCATCTTCCCTACTCTCGAAGTTAAGCTAACTGGCCTATAATTGCCCGCTTTCTGCCTACCTCCTTTTTTAAACAGTGGTGTCACGTTTGCTAATTTACAATCCACCGGGACCACCCCAGAGTCTAGTGAATTTGGGCTCCACGGTATCACAAGTGACTATCACTGTGGTTTCACAGCGCCAGGGTCCCAGGTCCGATTTCGACTTCCGGCAGGGGAGGAGAGCGATCGCAGGCAACGGAGCTCTGATAGTCGCGTCCCGTTCGCAGGGGGAGAGAAAAAAAATCACGCAAACCGGCCGAAAAAAAAGAACTTCCCCCTTTTTTTAAAAAAAATTTATGAAGAGAAAACTTTAAAAAAGCAAGAAAAAAAATTTCTTTTTACTTTTAGAAATTTTTTAAACATTTTTTGAAAAGGGGGGTTTAAAAGGGGGGGGGGAAGTGTTAAATGAGAGAAGGGGGGGGAAGAGGAAAAGGGGGAGAAAAGAAAAGGGAAAAGGGGGGGGGAAAAATGAAAATAAATGCCAGAAGGTAGCCAAAGCAGAGGGAGAAAGGGCACCAGAAGCAGAAGGGGCCATGAGCGAGCCCGTTCAGACGAGCTGACCGGTGCAACAAGAAGAACTGGACAGACAGGAGCTTTTTCCCCTTGGGCCGGTGGGGGGGAACTGGAACTGGAAGGCAGCGCTTGCCGAGGCGCCGAGGCAACATCAGCAGGAAAACAAGGCAGAGGCCAGGGCAGACATGGAGGCCGCGGTGCAGGCAGCAATGACCAAGGCCCTGGCGGAGGTGCAACTAGCCCTGGGCAGTGCAGAGAAGAGACTGGAAGCCCAAGAGGAGAAACTGGAAGCCCAAGAGGCGACCATTAAGGAGCTGGAAAAAGCTGCGACTGACAAGAGCGACCGGATCACGGCCCTGGAGAAGGAGGTGGCGAGATTGGTCACAACGCAAGGGAGACTGAAGGACAGAGTGGATGATCAGGAAAACCGCTCGAGAAGGTAAAATGTCAGGATAGTGGGCCTTCCAGAGGGGATCGAGGGCAGAAGCCCCACGGCATATGTGGCCGACTGGGCAACTTAGTGGGGAGGGAAACTTTCCCCAACCCACCAGAAATGGACAGAGCACACGGGTCGTTGCGCCCGAAACCCAAGGCAGGGGATCGTCCAAAGGCAGTTATAGCTAAACTGCACCGGTACCAGGATAGGGAAACAATCCTGCGCTGGGCCTGGCAAAACAGAACCTGCAAATGGGAAGGGCACTTGACAATTCATTAGAGTTTACGAGGACATTGAAGCAGACCTAGCCAGGAGATGGGCCAAATTCAATAGGGCAAAAGCAGCTTTACACAAGAACAACGTGCGTTTTGGTATGCTGTACCCATTGAAACTCTGGGTCACATACCAAGAACGAGAGTACTTCTTCACAGCGCAGTCCCCGCCGAAGCAAACAAGTTTGTCGAGGATTACGGGCTGGAAAACCAACAGCAAGGGTAGAAATAATGGGCAACAGCATGCCAAATGTGGGGGGGGGGGGGCTGTTAGGCAACACCAGGCCCCCCCCCCCACCTCCACCCGCTGCCATGGCAAGCGCACCCTGAACAAAAAGCGGAGAAGGGAGAGCAAGCAAGAGGAATGCAGGGTAGGACGGGGGAAGAGCGGGTGGAAAACCATGGAGGTCGGGCGAGGGAGAAGCGAGACGGTAACCTCCGGGATGGGGGCCACCGCACTAGCCGGACAGCTAGTGCTGGAGGCATACAACAACGCAGGGCCGCAGCCTCCCCCCAACAGGGAGGGAATCATGGGGGGGACTTCAACTGTGTACACGATCCAATGACTGACAAATCAAACCCCAAAACGGGGAAAACCTCAAGCATGGCAAGGGAACTCGGTCACTTTATGGAACAGATGGGAGCGATGGACCCCTGGAGGTTCACCCACCCAGGGGAGAAGGAATTCTCCTTCTTCTCCCTAGTGCACAACGTATACACCAGAATTGACTTCTTTGTGGTGGGAAAAACGGAGCTAGACACAGTGGAATACTCTGCAATTTTGATATCAGTCCACGCTCCACACTACATGGGTGTGAGGCTGGAGACACATGGAGGTTGGACATTGCCCTACTAGCAGACAAGGCCTTCATCAAAAAGATATCGCAGGCCAGAGCAGAGTACACGGAGAACAACTAAAATGGGGAGGTCCTACCATCCACGTTCTGGGAAGCGCTAAAGGTGGTCGTAAGAGGGGAAATTATCGCTTTCAAACGCAGAGATAGAAAGGAAAGTGTGGCTAGGCAGCAGCTGGTCGACTCCATACTGGAGGTAGACCGTAAATACTCTGAGGCCCCGACCGTAGAGCTACAAAGGAAAGCAGTGCACCAACTCCGCCAGGCGCGTGGGACCCTGTACGAACACAGAGACAAAGCCAGCCGCCTGTTGGCACACCAGCTGAGAAAGCAGGCAGCCACCAGAGAAACTGCACAAATCAGGGATACCAGAGGCACATTAGAAACAGAACCAGAAAAGATTAACAAAACCTTCAAGGCCTTTTACCAAGGGCTGTACACCTCAGAGGCCCCAACGGCAGAGTCCGGGATGAAACGGTTCCTTGATGGACTGGACATACCAGTCGTGGGGAAGGGCAGAAAACGGGGCTTGGAAGCACCACTAGCACTGGGAGAGATCATGGTCAGTATCAGCTCCATGCAGGCGGGGAAGGCGCCAGGACCCGTCTGGTCCTGGCGGACTTCAACAAAATATTTGCGACAGCACCTGCGGGAAATGCTCACAGACTCGCTAGCTAGGGGCACACTGCCACCCACGCTAGCACAGGCCTCAATCTGGCTGATACCTAAGAAAGATAAAGACCCAATGGAATGTGGGTCATACAGACCCATCTCACTGCTGAATGCAGATGCCAAATTACTGGCCAAAATCCGAGCCAAAAGGCTAGATGACTGCGTACCAGAGGTGGTCGCAGAGGACCAGACGGGTTTTGTCAAAGGTCAAAGGTAGGCAGCTAACCTCGAACATCAGGCGCCTGCTGAACGTTATAATGACCCTATCCAGGGAGAGAACACCCGAGGTGATCGTCTCCCTAGACGCAGAAAGGGCCTTCGACAGGGTCGAATGGAAATACCTCCGAGGTACTGGAGCGGTTCGGGCTTGGAACACAGTTTACCTCCTGGGTAAAGCTCCTATACAACGCTCCCATGGTGAGCATACGGACCAACAACAGCAACTCCCGATAATTCCAGCTGCACAGGGGCACCAGACAAGGATGCCCACTGTCCCCGCTGCTGTTTTCTCTAGCGATCGAGCCATTAGCAATTGTGCTCAGAGCAGCAAAAAGCTGGAGGGGGATCTGAAGGGGAGGCAGAGAGCACAGAGTCTCACTCTATGCAGATGACCTGCTCCTCTACATTTCGGACCCACAATACAGCATGGACGGAATCATCGGGTTACAAACTCAACATGGGCAAAAGCGAGATCTTCCCGATACACTCACAAGTAGGGGGGGGCAGCACTAACGGGACTGCTGTTTAAACAAGCCCAACACAAATTCTGCTACATGGGGATCCAAATAGCCCATGACTGGAAGGGGATCCACAAATGGAACCTCACCAGTCTGACAGAGGAAGTTAAAATGGACCTGCAAAGATGGAACACACTCCCACTCTCCCTCGCGGGGAGAGCCAAGGCGATCAAAATGAACTTGGACGTTCAGGGCCCTCACCCTGGTCATTCTTTTATTTCTCACGTAAGAGTAAAAAGCCTTGGTGTTTTCCTTGATCCAATCGAAGGACTTCTCATGCCCCCTCCTCGCTCTCCTAAGCCCTTTTTTTTTAAAGCTTATTCCTTGCTACTTTGTAACCCTCAAGCAACCCAACTGAACCTTTTTTTCTCATCCTTACATCCGCTTCCTTTTTCCTCTTGACAAGACATTCAACCTCTTTTTTGAACCATGGTTCCCTCACACGGCCATTTCCTCCTTGCCTGACAGGGACATACCTATCAAGGGCAGGCAGTATTTGTACCTTGAACAAGCTCCACTTTTCATTTGTGCCTTTCCCTGACAGTTTCTGTTCCCATCTTATGCTCCCTAATTCTTGCCTAATTGCATCATAATTAACCCTCCCCTAATTATAAACCTTGCCCTGCCGTATGGCCCCATCCCTCTCCATTGCAATAGTGAAAGACACCGAATTGTGGTCACTATCTCGAAAGTGCTCTCCCACAAACAAATCTAACACTTGGCCCGGTTCATTACCCAGTACCAAATCCAATGTGGCTTCACCTCTTGTCGCTGTTTCTAACGGCGAGCGGCGATTCTCTGGCTCAGTTGGGCCGAGTGGCCTGCTGAATCCGACCGGTTCACGTTGGCGCCAACCACACCTGGTCGCTGACGGCGTGAACATCGCGCAACCGCGTGTGGGGCCTGTGGGGGGCGGAGGGAGGATCGAGCACCAGGGGGGTGCTCAGGAGGGGTCTGGCCCGCGATCGGCGCCTACCGATCGTCGGGCCACCGTCTCTTAGAGACGCACTCTTTCCCCTCCGCCGCCCCGCAAGATCAATCCGCCATGTCTTGCGGGGCAGCGGAAGGGAAGACGGCAACCGCACATGCGCGGGTTGGCGCCGGCCAACCTGCGTATGCGCGGGTGATGTCATTTAGACGCCACCGGCTGCGTCATTCAGGCTGCGCCGCTTGACACAAGCGTGACGCACGTGTCGCCGCTCCTAGCCCCCCGGGGGGGGGGGGGGAGAATAGGGGGCGAGGAGCGGCCTCCGATGCCTGAGTGCAACACTCCGTGTGTGCAACACCCACAGGCCTATGCGGCTACCGCCCGGAACCTGCAGACACGAGTCTGGCAATCAGGATGATTTAAGCGTTGAGCCCTTTCTGGGAAATGATTTAATGGAACTGATGCACGCAAATATCTGAGGTGTCCAGATGATGAGAAACAGACATACCTAAGAATTAGGGTGTCCAAATTTCTGATAGACCCTGCCCGTCTTCTTGTTTAAACTTCCTCTTCTCTCCAAAACATGGTTTTAATCTATGTCGGCCTGACACTCGGTTATACAGTCATAAATACTCGTCTGATTGAACTGTCAACGTGGTCTAGTGACCAATGGTAGTTGAATGCACTACAATACGTAGGCTGGTTTAGCTCACTCGGCTAAATCGCTGGCTTTTAAAGCAAACCAAGCAGGCCAGCAGCATGGTTCGATTCCCGTACCAGCCTCCCCGGACAGGCGGCGGAATGTGGCGACTAGGGGCTTTTCACAGTAACTTCATTGAAGCCTACTCGTGACAATAAGCGATTTTCATTTCATTTCATTTCATGTGGTGCTGCTGTTTAAGTTTTGTAAATTTTGTGTTGTAGATAAGTTCTTTATGTAAAAAACAGCAAATAGAAAGTTTAGTTAGCAACCAACTGTTTAGTATGAATTTAAGTTAAATTAATTTATATGAATTTAATTTGATCTAAAATAGCCAGTTGTAGTGAATTGTTTTAATGAATGTATGTGATGAGGTATCAGGTAAAATTGTACAATGATGTCTAGGACAGAGTAGAGTAGGACCTGAACTGACTGACCAGTGGCCGGCTTGACAAGGTTCAAGACTGTGATCCACCACGCTTCGCGTTCAGGATCAAGAGGACGGAATGTAGCCATGTAAAATGGCCACCTGCAAAGGACCATGGGAATTATGGTCAATTTGCGATACAGACAGGTACACAGGCTCTGTGCTTTTGCAAAGAAACCAGACTTGGCTGAAACTTGCATCCATTGAGAATCAATTACCATTTACCCCAAGACAATAGCATTCGCATTAAGGACCATCAATGATAGCAGACTAACCAGCTCCAACCCCCTTATTTGGAAAGGCCTATATGCCTGGGACATTGATAGCTAGGTCCCACCCAGCCACTGAGGTATCCACCCCCAAATTGGCTAAGATCGATGAGGGTGATGGAAAACCCTATTGATCCATTGGACCTGGAGTAAGGACCGCCCCAAAAGGGCGCGAAAGAGAGGAAGGATAAAAAGCCCTGCACATTAGAGATCGGTCCCTTTTGGGACCAGCCTGTGCACGACCAACTGTAGCAGAACAACCAAGTTCAAGGACTCGCGACCATTCCTGAAGGACAAGCCCAGCTGAGACGAACCCAAGAATTTCCAACCGACCAAGTGGACCCGGATAAAGGCCTTATCTCACACAGTTCCGGTCATTCGAAGTTAAGTAAAGGTCATCTTAGTCGTTAGGTGTAGTTTAGTACAGAGCCGCGTGTATTATTGCAATGAGATACAAGTCTTGTGTTATTAATAAACTGTGTTTTGAGCTAATACACTGGTTGTGTGGTGATTTGATCAATATAAGAAACATCTTGTGGTTCACATAAAGGGGAAAAAGGCAACAGGGAAAACGAATGGCAGATGCAGTATCATGTGGATAAATGTGAGGTTTTCCACATAGGTATCAAAACAAGAAGGCACACTATTATCTGAATAGCCTTAAATTAGGAAAGGGGACTGTGCAATGAGACCTGGGTGTTCTCATACACCATAGAACAGTACAGCACAGAACAGGCCCTTCGGCCCTCAATGTTGTGCCGAGCCATGATCACCCTACTCAACCCACGTATCCACCCTATACCCGTAACCCAACACCCCCCCCCCCCTAACCTTACTTTTATTAGGACACTACGGGCAATTTAGCATGGCCATCCACCTAACCCGCACATCTTTGGACTGTGGGAGGAAACCGGAGCACCCGGAGGAAACCCACGCACACAGGGGGAGGACGTGCAGACTCCACACAGACAGTGGCCCAGCCGGGAATCGAACCTGGGACCCTGGAGCTGTGAAGCATTTATGCTAACCACCATGCTACCCTGCTGACACCAGTCACTGAAGATAAGCATGCAGGTACAGCCGGTGGTTATGAAGGCAAATGGTATGTTGGCCTTCATAGTGAGAGGATTAGAGTACAGGAACTGGAATGTCTTGCTGCAGTTATATGTTGCCTTGATGAGACCACACCTAGAATATTGTGTGCAGTTGGATTGGATTGGATTTGATTCATTGTCACGTGTACCGAGGTGCTGTGAAAAGTATTGTTCTGCGTACAGTGCAGACAGATGGTTCCATACACGAAAAACATAGGACTTACATAAATACACAATGCAAATACACAGGGCTGGATTCCCCGATTGCTGATGCCGAAATCGCATTCGGCGATTGTCCGGAGAATCGGTTTTGACGGCGAAATCAGGCAGCATCTATTTTGGATGCTCCGCCCCGTCCAAAACCGCATCATCGGGGAGTACGCCGCATGTTGTTGGGACAGCCTCAGAACATCACTTGATCCTCCACCCCTGATGGGCCGACTTCCCGACAGCGCGGGGTGTGTGTGCTCTGAGGTTTCATCAACCTCGCGTGGCGGCTATGGACTATGTCCAGCATCGCCACAGTCGGGGGGGGGGGGGGGGGGGGGGGGGGGGGGGACCGTTCCGCTGGTCGACAGGGCTTCGGCAGGGGCTGGGGGGGACTGGTGGGGGCTGATCCAGGGGCGGCGAGGGGGGTTACGGGGGTACACTATCTAGCAGGTCAGGTCAGCACGCAATTGCCGCCATGTTGTACAGTGCGACCGCCGCAGGTCGCCGCTGTGCGCATGCGCGGCCACGGACCCAGCAATTCTCAGTCCATATCTGTAGGTAATGGGGGGACTTTACATGGCACGGCTGCTAGTCCCCCATCGGTGCGGGAGCGGCGCCGACTTTTTGGTCGTAATACTAGACACTTGCTCCGGACATAGACTCAAAATTGGAGAATCCAGCCCATAGACACCGGCATCGAGTGAAGTATACAGGGTGTAGTACTACTCAGCGGAGAAGATGTGTGAAGAATGTTCAGTCCAGAAGAGGGTCATTCAGAAGTCTGGTAACAGTGGGGAAGAAGCTGTTTTTGAAGCTGTCAGTGCGTATTCTCAGACTTTTGTATCTCCTGCCCGATGAAAGAGGTTGGAAGAGATAATAACCAGCTTGTGTGGGGTCTTTTATTATGCTGCCCACTTTCCCAAGGCAGTGGGAGGTGTAGATGGAGTCAATGGATGGGAGGTTTTGTTCACGACGCTGTAGTTTCTTTCGGTTTTGGGCTGAGCAGTTGCCATACCAGGCTGTGATGCAGCCAGATAGGATGCTTTCTATGGTGCATCTATAAAAGTTGGTAAGAGTCAATGTGGGCATGCCAAATTTCCTTAGTTTCCTGAGGAAGTATAGGCACTGTTGTGCTTTCTTGGTGGTAGCATCGACGTGTGTAGACCAGGATAGATTGTTGGTGATGTGCACCCCTAGGAATTTGAAGCTGCTAATCATCTCCACCTCGGCTCCATTGATATTGATAGCACAGTACTTCGCTTCCTGAAGTCAATGACCAGCTCCTTAGTTTTGCTGGCATAGAGGGATAGAGTGTTGTCGTTACACCACTCCACCAGGTTCTCTATTTCTCTCCTGTATTCTGACTCATCATTATTCAAGATCTGACTCACTATGGTCGTGTCATCAGCAGATTTGTACATGGAATCAAAGCCAAATTTTGCCATGCAGTCGTGTGTGTATAGGAAGTATAATAGGGGGCTGAGTACGCAGCCTTGTGGGGCTATTGAGGACTATCGGGGAGGAGATGTTGTTGTTTATTCTTACTGATTGTGGTCTGTGAGTCAGGAAGTCGAGGATCCAGATGCAGAGGGAGAAGCAAAGTCCTAGGTTTTGGAGTTTTTATATGAGCTTGGCTGGGATTATGGTGTTGAAGGCAGGGCTGTAGTCAATGAATAGGAGTCTGATGTACTAGTCCTTGCTGTTGAGATGCTCCAGAGATGGGTGCAAGGCCAGGGAGATGGAATCTGCTGTGCGCCGGTTGTGGCGGGATGCGAATTGCAGGGGATCAAGGCATTCTGGGAGGATGGAGTTGATATGTCTCATGACCAACCTCTCAAAGCACTTCATAATGATCAATGTCAAGGCCACCGGGCGGTAGTCGTTGAAGTACATTGTCTGGTTCTTCTTTGTAACCAGTATGATGGTGGTCTTCTTGAAGCAAATGGGAACCTTGGAACTGAGTAGGGAAAGGTTGAAGATGTCCACGAACACACCCGGTAGCTGGTTTATGAGGATCTGAGTGCATGACTAGAAACTCCACCAGAACCCGTTGCTTTCCAAGGGTTCACTTTCACGAAGGCCAATCTGACTTTGGAAGCTGTTATGGTAGGTATGGGTGTGTCCAAAGCTGCTGGGTCAGTTGACAGCGATTTGATGGTTTCCTACTCGAACCTAGCATAGAAATTCCTGCTGCCGTGCTTCTACTCGGCTTTGCTTTGTAGCCCGTTACGTTATTTAAGCCTCGCCACAACTGACGAGAGTCTGTAAAGCTAGTCTGTGACTCGAGCTTGGTTTGGTGTTGTCTCTCGACATCCCTGATGGCTTTGCGGAGGTCATACCTGGATTTCTTGTGCAGGTCAGGGTCACCTGTTTTGAACACCTCAGACCTGTCCTTCAGTAGGGAGTGAATCTCCCGATTAAACCATGGTTTCCGGTTGGGGAACCAGTTTTGTCTCCTTCTCTGAGGAAGGGTGTTCTTGCTCTCGATGGAGAGCAGTGAAGGTTTACCAGATTGATTCCTGGGTTGGCGAGGCTGACACACGAGGAGAGATTGAATTGGTTAGGATTGTATTCACTGGCGTTCAGAAGAATGAGGGGGAATCTCGAGACAGGTTAGATGGAGGAAGGATGTTCCCGACGGTGGGTGTGTCCAGACCAGGAATCACAGTCTGAGGATTATGGGCTGGGCCATTTAGGACGAGATGAGGAGAAATTTCTTCACCCAGAGAGTTATGAGCCCGTGGAATTTGTTACCAAATAGGAAGTAGTTAGATATCGCACTTAGGGCGAAGGGGATCCAAGGATATGGAGGAAAGCGGGAATAGGCTATTGAGTTGGATGATCAGCCATGGTCATAAAGAATGAGATGGCACAGTGGTTAGCACTGTGCCTCAGCTCCAGGGACCCGGGTTCAATTCCGACTCGGATGACTGTCTGTGTGACGATTGCACGTTCTTCCCGTGTCTGTGTGGGTTTCCTCCGGATGCTCCGGTTTCCTCCCACAGTACAAAGATGTGCAGGGTAGGTGGATTGGTCATGATAAATTTCCCCTTTGAGTCCAAAAGGTTAGGTGAGGTTACTGGTTCACGGGGATAGGGTGGAGACAAGGGCGCTCTTTCCAAAGGCCGATGCAGGCTCAAAGAGGCGAATGGCTTCCTCCTGCTCCTATTTTATATATTTCTATACTTCCCTTAAATAATGGTCTTGTTAAATCAAGTTGAAGTATCAATTTGTAACAGCTTTAACTCTCATCACAAGCTGTGAGAATTTTTTGTTCTCTGCCCAGCTCCACCTCCGTGACTTCCCGTACTGCACGTGCCAAATTCTGCAGCCTGAACTCCTTGGAGTGCTGGTTTCAAAACGGTATGGGCCCTTCCTTTGAATTTTTACCCCAAACCCTTACCATTTCCAATGCTAGACACACTTTCTGACCTTCTATTAAACTGCTGATTGATTGATCTGTTGAAGCTGCTCCACTCCGATGGTTGGTTTTGTTGAAAAACATTTTTTCTTCTGATCCATTCCTCGTCGCCAGTTTTCTCTTTGTAAACGGTTCTATTGTTATACTAACAGTACAAAAGAAATAGACTAAAGATGCACGTGGGTTTGTTGCAAGATCAGCAGAGGTTGAGATGGTCTTTGCTGTACAAAGTGCAAGACTAGGCAAAAGCCTGTGAAGTAGCCAACGATGTCATATGTGTCCCGTGATTCTATTCTTAAAGATGTTTTGGGCCAGGGTTTAGAGAACCCCAAAGTGTACCATGGAGTTCATCTGACCCCCAACTTTTAAGAGATTGTGGTATGGGGAGCACACGGCCCACTCTACAGGTGTGGTACAGCAGAAACGGAAAAGTATTTTTTAAAGCAAAACAGTGTTTATTCTATGAACTCTAGTTAACTTTTTTAAAACGTACAGTGAACATCTTAGCAACCATTAATTCAAATACAATTCACAAAGAATACAACACTAAGTAATCCTTTAAGCTTTCCTTTTAACATCCATAAGACTTAAAACACCTTTTACCAGAAGTACATCAGGTTAAAGTCACTACTGTTATTAGTTTCAAATCACCAAGATCGATTTTCAGTCTTTAGATTACAGAGAGAGATTCATACACATTCCGGCTGTGACTGCAGCTATCCAGCTCTGAAAACAAAACCAAAACACAACCTGCAGCAAACAGCCTAAAACAAAAGTAAAAAGATGACAGACAGCCCAGCTCCACCCACTCTCTGGCATCATTGCAGTAATACACCCATTTCTTAAAGGTACTCTCACTACAGATACTTTTATACACAGCCATTTATAAACACCCATTTCTTAAAGGTATTCTCACATGACAAAGAGACATTGCACACAACTAAATTAACCCCTATAAATGTAACAATTACCAAGGCTAGCTTCCAGTCTCAATGATTCCAGACTTATTGCTGCCACAGTGGGATTTGAACCCATGATTACTCATCTTGTTTTGTTGCCTGTTGACCAATAGCTGAGCTGAACAGACAGCTATTCAGGCAGGACAGGCAGAACTGGAACCTTTATACTGTACCGAGGTTAATATAAGGGCTGTCCACTCTCAATCACATCCACTGGGGTCAGGCACAGATCAAACATTTGAAATCTCCACCCCTATAAATGCATCACGTGCATTTATAAATACTGAAATGTTGTCTGAAGTAACTGATTTTTCAGTTCAATCCTGACCAAAGATTGAACAACTGAATCAAACAACACAGAAAGTGGCCAAACAAACATCATGGTTGGGCCAGTTCCAACGAACCCAGCCACCCTGCTCTTCCCCCAGATTCCTGGAGAGAAGGTTTATTTTTTAAGTGCAGAAATTAGAAGCTTGAATTGTCAGCACAAACAGACTCAAAGAAGAGTAATTGCTGGGCCAAGGAATAGCACAGTAACAGCAGTTTTTATTAGTACCCAGTGGCAGCAGTTTGAGCTGCTTCTGACAGAGAGGAACAGTGATTGCAAACCAATGCAGGCCACAGAGCTGACAGATAGGACTACTCACTAAGTCATGTGCTTACAATCGAGTGAAGTAATACTCTTGGTTTGTTTAAAAAAACAACGCTCAATATTTATATAGCACTATTCACAGTCAGAAGATGTTTAAAATCATTTTACAACACTGAAGCAATTTTGAAGTACAATTACTGTTATAATGTGGGAACGGGAGCAGCCAATTTGTGCACAGCAAACTCCAACAAATACCAACATGATAATCACCAAATAAAGGGCAGCACGACGGTACGGTGGTGGTGAGCACTGCTGCCTCACAACACCAGAGACCTGGGTTCAATTCCAACCTTGGGTGACTGTCAATTTCTCCGTCAGTTCGTCCAGTGTTGCAATCCTGCCATCCGTGTATAGGTCCCTGACTGTCAGTGTCCCTCCATCCTGCCCCCACCTTTTGAAGGTGGCGTCAGTCAGTGCTGGTGTGAACCTATGGTTGTTGCAGTTGGGAGCTTTGTCCGACATTTTGGTCAGGCCAAATTGCTGCCGTAGTTGGTTCCAGGATTGGAGGGTGGCTATCACCACCGGGCTGCTGGAGTGTTTTTTGGGTGGGGATGGGAGTGCTGCCGTCCCCTTGTAGGAGGTCTCCTCCGCACGCATCCACTCGGCTTCTGGCTCCTTGATCCATCCTCTTACTCACTCGGCTGTCACCGCCCAGTGGTAGAATTGTAGGTTTGGGAGGGCTAGCACCCCCCCCCCCCCCCAACCATACGAACGTCATGATAAGTTTGTCCAGAGCTTTGAAGAAGGCCTTGGGGATGTAGGTCGGGATGGATCCAAGTAGGAAGAGGTACCTGGGCAGCACATTCATTTTGATCATCTGGACTCTCCCCGCGAGGGTGAGTGGGAGTGTGTTCCATCTTTGCAGGTCCTTTTTTACTTCCTCTGTCAGACTGATGAGGTTCCATTTGTGGATCCCTTTCCAGTCGTGGGCTATTTGGATCCCCTGGTTGCGCCCCCCCCCCCCCCCCCCCCCCCCCCCCCCCCCCTACTTATAAGTGTATTGGGAAGATCTCGCTCATGTTGAGTTTGTAGCCCGAGAAGGCGCTAAACACTTTCAGGAGCGCGATGATTCCATCCATGCTGCTTTGTGGGTCCGAAATATAGAGGAGCAGATCATCTGCATAGAGTGAGACTTTGCGCTCTCTGCCGCCCCTTTGGATCCCCCTCCAGCTTTTTGCTGCTCTGAGAGCAATTGCTAATGGCTCGATCGCTAGGGCGAATAGCAGCAGGGACAGTGGGCATCCTTGTCTGGTGCCCCTGTGCAGCTGGAAGTATCAGGAGTTGTTTGTCCGTATGCTCGCCATGGGAGCGTTGTATAGGAGCTTTACCCAGGAGATGAACCGTGTTCCAAGTCCGAACCCCTCCAGTACCTCTATGAGGTATTTCCATTCAACCCTGTTGAAGGCCTTTTCTGCATCCAGGGAGACGATCACCTCTGGTATTCTCTCCCTGGAGGGGGTCATTATCACATTCAGCAGGCGCCTGATGTTCAAGGTCAGCTAGGATTTTGGCCAGTATTTTGGCATCTGCGTTCAGCAGTGAGATGGGTCTGTATGACCCACATTCCGTTGGGTCTTTATCTTTCTTAGGTATCAGCGAGATTGAGGCCTGTGCTAGCGTGGGTGGCAGTGTGCCCCTCGCTAGTGAGTCTGTGAACATCTCAGGTGCGTGGCCAATGCTGTCACAAGTATTTTGTAGATGTCCACCGGGAATCTGTCAGGTCCTGGTGCCTTCCCAGTCTGCATGGAGCTGATACTGTCCACTCGGCCGGAACTGTGCTTGCCAGGTGGTATCAGCTACCCAACACACGGAGCTGTTGATCAGGGACTCCTATGTCGCGGGCATGAAATCGAACCAGAGATTGCTGGAAGGGGGTACACTCGGCCTCCCAGAGACAGTGCAGCTCTTAAACTCGCTGGAGGGGGCCTTTCTGAACATGGAGGCCTACACCTCTCCGACCGCGCGGCACCCTGGTGGACCTCGTGGGTGTCGCCATCATCTGACTCGAGTGCGGCGCAGGCCTGTGCCACACAGCAGCCCACCAATGCCGGAACCCTGCAGTGCTACTTTTGCGCCAGGGTAAGCATCCCAGATAACGCTGCCCTGCACGGAACGCGACTTGCAACGGGTGTGGGAGGAAGGGCCACTTTGCGGAAGCTTGCCAGGCCCGATCTCTCCCTAAAACTCCTGGGCCCAGCAGCACTGCCTGCTGCCTGTCGGGGCCGTCCCCAGCTGCCACGCCACCCTCCACATGCGACCCATGGGCGCCGCAATCTTCGCCGCCATCTTCGATTTCGCCGCCACACGCGACACATGTGGTCCACCATCTTTGACGCCATCTCCGATGCCACCCGCCACGCGTGACCCATGGGGACCGCCATCTTGGAACCACTCCGCAGCCTCCCAGGAGCCCTGCTCACCCGGTCGTACGCTGGCCGCCGGTACCTCCAACCGGCCTACCCAGCACCTTCTAAAGCTCGCCTCCATCACGCTCGACCAGTCTTGGCCTCATCATCTCACCAAATCTATGATGACCGTCCTGATCAACGGGTACAAGACGGCCTGCCTTTTCGACTCCGGGAGCACAGACAGCTTCATCCACCCAGATACGGTAAGACGCTGCTCCCTCCCAATTTTACCCGCGACCCAGAAAATCTCCCTGGCTTCCGGATCACATTCAGTAGAAATCCGGGGTTACTGTGTCGCGACCCTTACTGTTCAAGGCGTAGAGTACACTAACTTCAAACTCTACATCCTTCCCATCTCTGTGCTTGCAGTGCCACCTTCAAAGCCTTACCTTAAAGTTCGGAGGACTTCTGCCCCCCCCCCCTCACCATCTGTAGCCTTGTGACTCTTAAGGTCGCTCCACTCTTCCTCTTCGCAAACCTCACCCCGGACTGTAAGCCCGTCGCTACTAGGAGCAGACGATGCAGTGCCCGGGACAGGGCCTTTATCAGGTCGGGGGTCCTGCAGCTCCTGCGAAAGGGGATCATTGAGGCCAGTACCCAAGAGCCCAAGTGGTGGTCGTCAAGACTGGGGAGAAGCACCAGATGGTCATCGACTACAGTCAGACCATCAACCAGTACATGGAGCTCGATGCGTACCCCCTCCCCTGCATATCTGACATGGTCAACCAGATTGCTCAGTATTGAGTCTTCTCCACAGTTGATTTGAAGTCCGCGTACCACCAGCTCCGTATCCGTCCGGAGGACCGCCAATACACGGCCTTCGAGGCAGATGACCGCCTGTATCACTTCCTCAGTGTTCCCTTCGGCGTCACCAATTGGGTCTCGGTCTTCCAACGGGAAATGGACCGAATGGTTGACCAGTACGGGCACGCGACCCGCGTTCCCGTACTCGGATAGCGTCACCATCTGCGGCCATGATGAGCAAGACCATGACAAAAACCTCCGGCACTTCCTCTACACCGCTAAACTCCTGAACCTCACCTACAATAAGGAAAAATGCGTTTTCCGCACACCCCACCTAGCCATCCTCGGCTACGTTATGGAAAACAGAATCCTCGGGCCCGACCCCGACCGCATGTGCCCCCTCCTGGAACTCCCCCTCTCCTACTGCCCCAAGGCCCTGAAGAGATGCCTGGGGTTCTTCTCCTACCATGCCCAGTGGGTCCCCAATTATGCAGACAAGGCCCGTCCACTTATTAAATCCACCATTTTTCCCCTGACGGCTGAGGCCTGCCAGGCCTTCAACCGCATCAAGGCAGATATTGCCAAAGCCGCGATGCATGCGGTGGACGAGTCCATTCCGTTCCAAGTGAAGAGCGATGCGTCGGACTTTGCTCTGGCCGCTACCCTCAACCAGGCGGGCAGGCTCATGGCTTTCTTCTCCCGTACCCTCCATGACTCCAAAATTCAACACTCCTCCATCGAAAAGGAAACCCAAGCCATTGTAGGAGCTGTGCGACATTGGAGGCATTGCAGGCGATTCACTCTCCTCACTCACCAACGGTCGGTTGCCTTCATGTTTAATAATACACAGCGGGGGAAAATCAAGAACGACAAGATTCTGAGGTGGAGGATCAAGCTCTCCACCTACAACTACGAAATCAATGAGCCCCCAGATGCCCTATCCTGCGGTACATATGCTAGCTAACAAGTAGACCGACTTCAGGCCCTCCACAATGACCTCTGTCAACCGTTTTTTTCATTTTGTCAAGGCTCGCAACCTGCCTTCCTCCATCGAGGAGGTCAGGACCGTGACCAGGGACTGCCAGGTCTGCGCGGAGTGCAAACCGCACATCTATTGGCCAGACAGAGCGCACCTGGTAAAGGCCTCTCGCCCCTTTGAGCGCCTCAGCATCGACTTCAAAGGGCCCCTCCCCTCACCGTAACGCTTACTTCCTCAACATTGTTGTTGAATTCTCAAGATTCCCCTTTGCCATCCCATGCCCTGACATGATCTCTGCCACCGTCATCAAGCCCTGCACAGTATCTTCACCTTGTTCGGGTTCCCCGCCTACATCCATAGCGATCGGGGTTCCTTCCTCATGAGCAACGAGTTGCGTCAGTTCCTGCTTAGCAAGGGCATCACCTCCAGCAGGACGACCAGCTACAACCCCCGGGGCAACGGACAGGTGGAGAGGGAGAACGCGACGATCTGGAAGGCTGTCCTCCTGGCCCTACGGTCTAGAGGTCTCCCAGTCTCCCGCTGGCAGGAGGTCCTCTCTGATGCGCTCCACTCCATCCAGTCGCTCCTGTGCACTGCCACCAAAGAGACCCCTCATGAGCGTATGTTTGCCTTCCCCAAGAAATCCACCTTTGGAGTCTCGCTCCCATCCTGGCTGACAGTCCCTGGGCCCGTCCTCCTCCGGAAGCATGCGAGGAGTCATTGCTCCTCCATGCCAATCCACAATATGCCTACGTGGCACATCAGGACAGGCGACAGGACACAGTCTCCTTCCGGGATTTGGCACCTGTAGGTTCCCCAGCGACCACCACAACTACCCCCGACCCTACACCCTCTCCCTCCACCACTACCCAGCTACTTCAAGGTCTGGCACCCACAGGCCCACCAGCGGCCATCACCACCACCCCCGCCCACACATCGCCCCCCCTTCCAACGACTCAACTACTGGGTTAAGAAGAGGACAACACGCTCCCGGACGCGTAGGTCTCGACACCGGTGCCCACACCACAGCCGGGACTGATGCGATCACGGCGGAAGGTCAAGGCCCCCGACAGACTTGATCTTTAAGTCCACTTCACCCCCGCTGGACTCTTTTTTTTTAACAGGGGGTGAATGTGGTAAACCACTGTTTTGTATTGTACTGTTGTATTGCTACATGCCTGGGCTTGTCCCTGCTGGCTCCGAACCACTGTAGTATATAATATGTGTACTGTGGTAAACTGCCACTGTATTATATGTAATGTGGTACTGCCTGCTGGCTCCGCCTCCCCTCGGGCTTGGTATGAAGGTGGCTGGACTCCGCCGCTGCCCCAGTTCGGGATCCAAGGCCAGGAGGCTTTCTGTTTAGTTTATTAAAGCCTCAGTTACGTTCACTACTCGTCTCGTGTTCGTTGATGGCACATCAGGGTGGTCCCCAGCCTTGGGCTTCGAGCACAGCGACCGGTGCGCTCTGTCCACTTCTGGTGGGTTGGGAAAAGTTTTCCTCCCCACTAAGTTGCCCAGTCAGCCACATAGGCAGTGGGGCTTCTGCCCTCGATCCCCTCTGGCAGGCCCACTATCCTTACATTTTGCCTTCTCGAGCGGTTTTCCTGATCGTCCACTTTGCCCTTCAGTCTCCCCTGCGTTGTGCCCAGTCTCGCCACCTCCTTCTCCAGGGCCGTGCTCCGGTCTCTCTTGTCGGTCGTGGCCTTTTCCAGCTCCTTAATGGTTGCCTCTTGGGCTTCCAGTTTCTTCTCTGCTCTGCCCAGGGCGAGCTGCACCTCCACCAGGGCCTTGGCCATTGCTGCCAATACCACGGCCTCCATGTCTGCCCTGGCCTCTGCCTTGTTTTCCTGCTGATGTCCCCTCAGCGCCTCGGCAAAGGCTGCCTTCCAGTTCCAGTTTCCCACAGGGGGAAAATGCTCCTGTCCCCCCAGCTCTTTTTGTTGCGGCAAACTTTCCGTTCCGTCCCTTTGTGCGCCGGTTGGCTCGTCTGAGCTGGCTCGCCAACGGCCCCTTCTGCTTATGGTGCCTTCTCCCTCTGCTTTGGCTCCCTTCTGCCAT
Source organism: Scyliorhinus canicula (assembly GCF_902713615.1). Lineage (NCBI taxonomy): Eukaryota > Metazoa > Chordata > Chondrichthyes > Carcharhiniformes > Scyliorhinidae > Scyliorhinus > Scyliorhinus canicula. Next base: position 122,154,579 of record NC_052152.1, on the reverse strand, counting down.
TTTTTCCCCTTTTCTTCCCCCTTTTTTTAATATAAAAAAAAGTGTAAGTTCTTTTTTTTCACCACACTCACCCACACACCGGGTCAGGAGGGTCGAGAGAGAGGCTTCTGGTCAGCCCAAGAGTGCTCCTTTGTTCTGCCACCCGCCTCGTGGTCGCGGCGGAGTGGGGGAGGGGGGCCTCTTTGTCACTGGCTCCGCTCAGTCTTGACTTTGGTCTGGGCTGCCGCTCTTCTTGCCCCACGCCTCTCCTACCGTGTGGGGGAGGGGGGGGGGGGGGGGGGGGGGGTGCCAGTCCGACCAGTTTGCACGCCCCCTTCGGAGCTCTCTTCCCCCGCCGGAAGTCTACATTTCTTTTCAATGTAATTTATTCCAAACATATTCAAAAATCAATGACATTCTCAAACTCCCCAAATGCACAGTTCCTACAATTTTTCCCGCTCCAGCAGGGTATACTCCGGCAGTTTGAGAAATCCTCTCTATTCCTTTCAAACAAAATCCCTCATTTGCATATACCTGAACTGGCTTCCCTTTGGAAGCTCCACCCTCTCCCGCAGCTCTTCCAGACTTGCAAACCTCTCCTCCAGGTATAAATCCTTCGCCCTCACCAGCTCCCCGTCCTGTACCTACCATCTCTCTCCTCCTGCTTAAACCCATGGTTCCCACACAATGGTGTCAGCACCGACACCCCCTCCATCCTGGTCCCACACCCTGATCGTAGACTGCATCACTAGGCTCATCGTATCCCTCTCCAGCGGAAGCGAGGCCATCACCATGGACCCCCTACTGGACTCCTCGTCCAACCTAACCTCTAACCCCTCCCCCTCCCACCACCATCTCACCTTCTCCACATTCGCCACCCAGTAATAATGCAGCAGGTTTGGGAATGCCAGCCCCCATTTCTACCTCTCCAGCAGGACCCTCTTTACCCTTGGTCCAAACAAACCCCGAGAACGCTGCTACCAATTTCCGGAAAAAAGCTTTAGGGATAAAGATCGGAAGGATCTGGAATAAAAACATGAACTTTGGCAGCACATTCATCTTAACCACCTGGACCCTCCCTGCCAATGTCAGGTGCAGCGTATCCCATCTCCTAATATCCCGCTACGCTTCTCCATCAGCATGGTCAGATTCCATTTGTGCATCATCACCCACTCCCCTGTCCCCTGGATCTCCAGTTACCTGAACCTGTCCCTGACTACCCTAAACGTCCCCAGGTTGGCTCCCCAACCCACCACATTCACCGGAACACCTCACTCTTCCCAACGTTTAACTTATATCCCGGCCATCGCCAAGGCCTCTGTCGCCAGCGCATTCCCCTGTGCAACCCAAAGCACTGCAAACTCATCTCATTTGTCCGTACACTCGCCACCGATACCAGATTTAACAGATGCACCCACGCCACAAACGTCAGGCCAAACCCAAACCTCCACTCCACCTGATCGACAACCTTCTCCGTACCCACAGAGACCACGACCTCCAGTACCCGCCCCGCCGACAGGGTCATAATCACATTTAACAGCCTCCTAATGTTACTGGAGGGCTGCCTGCCCTTTACGAAACCCATTTGAAGCTCAGTGACCAACCCCGGAACACACCCCTCCATCCTCCCCACCACTAACTTGGCCAATAACAGTGATATGGGCCTATATGCCCCACACACCCGCAGGTCCTTCCCCTTTTTCGGGATTAACGTTATCGCTGCCTGTGTCAGTGTCTCTGGCAGCTAACCCTTCTCCAGCACACCACTAAACATCCCCATAAATGTGGTGCCAACTCTGTCGCAAACTCCTTATCGAACTCCTCCAGGTAACCGTCCGGCCCCAGGGCCTTTCCTGATTTTATCCCTTTTATACTATCCATCACCTCTCTCTATCCTAACATCTCTTCCAGCACCTGCCTCGTCCCTTCATCCAGCCTTGGGAATTCCAGCCCATCCAAAAACCACCCCGTATCACCTTCCTCACCACCCGAATCAGCCCTAAACAACTTTTCACAGTACTCCCTGAACGCCTCATTTTTCCTCCCCTGCTCTGACACTGCCTCCCTCTTCCCTATCTGTATCCTCAGGATTTCCCTAGACGCAGCCTGCTTCCATAACTGATGGGCTAGCATATGGCTCGTCTTTGGGCATCCTGGTAACACAGTGGTTAGCACAGTTGCTTCATAGTTCCTAGGTCCCAGGTTCGATTCCCAGCTTGGGTCACTCTGTGCGAACTCTGCACGTTCTCCCCGTGTCTGCGTGGGTTTCCTCCGGGTGCTCCGGTTTCCTCCCACAGTCCAAAGATGCGAAGATTAGGTGGATTGGCCATGATAAATTGCCCTTAGTATCCAATAATGTTGGGTGGGGTTACTGGGTTACGGGGATAGGGTGCAGGTGGCCTGGGCTTGGGTAGGGTGCTCTTTCCAAGGGCCAGTGAAGACTCGATGGGCTGAATGGCTTCCTTCTGCACTGGAACGTCTATGATTCTATGATTCTCTCCATATTGATACTGCACCCCCTCGCCCTCCGTAGCTGCCCCACTGCCTCTCCCGTCATCAACCTATCGAACTGCCGCTGCAATTTCTTTCTCTCTGCCAACCCCTCCTTGCGGGGATCTCTCAAATATTTCCTGTTCACCTCAACTCGTCCAACAACCGCGCATACTCCTCCCGTCACCTCCTGTCCCTGTGCGCTGTGAATGAGGTAACCTCCTCGTGAACCATTGTCTTCAACACCTCATAAAACAAAACATCTTCCTATTTTGATTTAACTCCACATAATCTTTGGTCACTAACAGCACTTTATCACAGAACCCCTTATCCACCAAAAGCCCCGAATCCAGTCTCGAACTCAGCCTGACCTCCAACCAGTGCGGCGTGTGATCTGTGATCACGATTCCTGTTTACTCTGTCCCCACCAACACTGCTCGACTCACCACAAAAAAAGTCACTTCTGTGGTACACCTTATACAGGTGCAGGAAGAGGGAGTACTCCCCCCCCCCCCCCCCAAACCTGGGTTCCTAAACCTCCATTGGTCCACCGTTCCCATACATAGAACAGTACAGCACAGAACAGGCCCTTCGGCCCTCGATGTTGTGCCGAGCAATGATCACCCTACTCAAACCCACGTATCCACCCTATACCCGTAACCCAACAACCCCCCCCCCCCCCCCCAACCTTACTTTTTAGGACACTACGGGCAATTTAGCATGGCCAATCCACCTAACCCGCACATCTTTGGACTCTTCCACACATACATTCCACAAACCCTCCCAACTCCTTTGCCATCCTCAACCTTCCCACTGACTTGGGGCTCGACTGATCCACCCTCAGTTCCAACACAGTTGAACTCACTCTCCATTATCAATTGGTGCGTGTCGAGATCTGGGATCACTCCCAGCAACCTCTTCACAAATGATACATTGTCTCAATTCGGTGCAAATACATTCACTGACAACACCGACATCCCATCCAGCACCCTGCCCATTATCATGTACCTCTCTGCCCAGATTCTGCACTTCTTTGGCCCCTACAAGCCCCATCCTTTATTTAATCAAGATCACCACCCCCCCCCCCCCCCCCCCCCCCCACAACTTTGAGTCAAACCCTGAGTGAAATACCTGGCCCACCCATCCCTTCCTCAACCTGGCCTGATCCATCACCTGGAGAAAGCAGGTGGTTTCCTGCAGAAAAACCACCCCCGCCTTCAAACTCCTCAGGTGCACAAAGACCCGAGACCTCTTAACCGGCTCGTCAATCCCTGGGTATTCCATGTTACAAATCTTACCGCAGGCTTATGCCTCCACTCCCCTCTGCCGTCCGCCATCATCCCCTTCCGATTCTACCTCTTTCAATTTTGCCCTGAACTGGGCCCATCCAACATGGCCCCCTTCTCCACCCATGACCACAGTCAATCTCCAACACTGCTCTTCCCCTCTCCCCACCCCCCGCCCCGCCAAACCATCACCCCCCTCCCCCCAGCCTGGCCAGCCCTCGCGCCCAACTCCCCCATCTCACTTCTGTTCACCAGCATTAGCCGATCAGCATGGCAGCTCCCAACCAAAAGGCTCCTTGTACCTGCCCCTCCCCTCACCATTCCCTCCTTGGTCTAGCCAAACGGCACCCTGCGGACCCAACCCTCCATCCCCCTCCCCCACAAAAACAAAGACACATCCAAAACCACAGGTTACCCCCTCCAAAAGAAAAACACCACAAACGGCAGGGGGATGAGGGGAGGTGTCAGTTTCCCCCTTACAAACTTATAGCCCCCTGATAAAAGACAAAAACACACAACCCAAAACCCCCACTCTCCAGTCCTTCAAATTACCTGCATCTGCTGACCTCTGCAGGTCCAGCTCCTCCATCTCCAGTCAACATTCAGTTCTCCCCAGTTTATGGTCTCTTATGAAGTAATTGGCATTTCGAAATCATACTGGAGAGCTCAGGTGGTGGTCGTCAAGACCGGGGAAAAGAACCGGATGGTTGTAGATTACAGCCAAACCGTAAACCGGTACACGCAACTTGATGCGTACCCTCTTCCCCGATTGCAGACATGGTAAACCAGATCGTACACTACCGGTGTTCTCCACGGTGGATCTGAAGTCTGCATACCACCAGCTCCCAATCCGCCAGGAGGACCGCCACTACACAGCTTTTGAGGCAGACGGCCGCCTCTTCCACTTCCTCCGGGTACCCTTTGGTGTTCCAAAGAACGATGGACCGAATGGTGGATCAGTACGGGCTGCGGGCCACATTTCCGTACTTGGACAATGTCACCATCTGCGGCCATGATCAGCAGGACCACGACGCCAACCTCCACAGATTTCTCCAAACCGCCCAAACCCTAAACCTCATGTACAACAAGGAGAAATGCGTTTTCCACACAACCAGACTAGCCATCTTTGGCTATGTCGTGGAAACCGGGGTTCTAGGACCCGGCCCTGACCGGCCCTCCGCCACTGCCCCAAGGCCCTGATAAGGTGCCTCGGGTTCTTTTCATATTATGCCCAGTGGGTCCCCAACTATGTGGACAAAGCCTGTCCACTAATCAAGGCCACCATCTTTCCACTGGCAACTGAGGCCCGCCAGGCCTTCAGCTGAATCAAGAGGCAGGGGCCTCACGGTAGCATGGTGGTTAGCATCAATGCTTCACAGCTCCAGGGTCCCAGGTTCGATTCCCGGCTGGGTCACTGTCTGTGTGGAGTCTGCACGTCCTCCCCGTGTGTGCGTGGGTTTCCTCCGGGTGCTCCGGTTTCCTCCCACAGTCCAAAGATGTGCGGGTTAGGTGGATTGGCCATGCTAAATTGCCCGTAGTGTAAGGTTAATGGGGGGATTGTTGGGTTACGGGTATATGGGTTACGTGGGTTTAAGTAGGGTGATCATTGCTCGGCACAACATCGAGGGCCGAAGGGCCTGTTCTGTGCTGTACTGTTCTATGTTCTATGTTCTAAGATGGACATCACCAAAACCGTGATGCGCGCGGTGGACGAGTCCGTCCCCTTCCAGGTGGAGAGCGACGCATCAGAGGTCGCTCTCAGCCTCTACCCTCAATCAAGCAGGCAGACGGATAGTGTTTTTTTCGCACACCCTCACCACCTCCAAAATTCGGCACTCCTCAGTCGAGAAGGAGGCCCAAGCCATCGTGGAAGCCGTACGGCACTGGAGGCACTACCTCACTGGTAGGAGGTTTACCCTCGTCACCGAGCAACGATCGGTCGTCTTCATATTCGACACTACACAGCGGGGCAAAATCAAGAACGATAAGATCTTGAGGTGGAGGATCGAACTCTCCACCTACAAATACAATATAGTAAATCGTCCTGGGAAGCTCAACGAGCCCCACGATGCCCTGTCCCGCGGCACATGCGCCAGCGCGCAAGATGACCGACTACGGGCTATCCACGATGACCTTTGCCACCCTGGGGTCACCCGGCTTATCCACTATATCAAGGCCCGCAACCTGCCCTACTCCACCGAGGAGGTCAGAGCCATGACCAGGGACTGCCAGATCTGTGCGGAGTAAACCGCACTTCTATCGACCAGATAAGGCCCACCTGATAAAGGCAGCCCGGCCCTTTGAGCGCCTCAGTATCGATTTCAAAGGGCTCCTCCCCTCCAATAACCGCAATACATATTTCCTCAATATTATTGATGAGTTCTCCCTCTTCCCCTTTGCCATCCCATGCCCCGACATGACCACGCCCACCGTCATTAAAGCCCTACATAGTGTCTTCACCCTGTTTGGTTTCTCCAATTATATCCACAGTGACCGGGGCTTGTTGCTCATGAGCAACGACTGAGTCAGTACCTGCTCAGTAAGGGCATTGCCTCGAGCAGGACTACCAGTTATAACCCCAGGGGAAACGGGCAGGTGGAGAGGGAGAACGCGACGGTCGGGAAGGCTGTCCTACTGACCCTGCGGTCCAGGAATCTCCCAGTTTCCCACTGGCAGGAGGTCCTCCCCGATGCGCTCCACTTTATTAGGTCCCTACTTTGCACGGCCACAAACAAGACCCCTCATGACCGCCTATTTGTTTTCCCTAGAAGATCCACCTCAGGGGCCTCACTTCAGTCCTGGCTGAAGACAGTCCTGGCCAATCCTACTCAGAAAGCACGTCAGGAGCCATAGGTCCGATCCTCTGGTAGAGAGGGTCCAGCTCCTACACTCCAACCCCCAGTATACTTTTATCGATGGCCGACAGGATACAGTCTCCCTCCAGGACCTGGCGCCCACCGCCAGGTTCCACCACCGCCCCTCCACCATATCCCGCCCATATCCCATGACCAGCAACCCCCCCCCCCCCCCCCATATGGCTCCCGTGCTCCCTCCCGCCCGCCATCCCCCCTTCACCGATCCACAGGAATGAAGCTCCAGAAGAGACGCTCCCGGAATCGACGTCTGTACCCGCACCGGCGCCCTCACTACCGATGCCAGCACGGAAAAGTTCGACACCCGGGCCAGCAACATCGCCAGAGCTTCGGCGATCACAGCGCACAACCCGTGCGCCGGACCAGCTGAACTTATGAACCTGTCACCCCCGCCAGACTTCATTTTTTTAACAGGGGGTGAATGTGGTGAATGCATTATGCCAATAATCCACCATTGTATTTGTATCTGTGCTGTTGTCCTTGTATTTGTATCTGTGCTATGCTGTTGCCATTGTGGGCTTCTCCTTTGGGCCATTGTATGGCATTATCCATAGGGGAACATGTTGGGGCATGTATGGGCTCCGCCCATGGCTCCTCCCCTTGAAGGGAGGTATAAAGAGCAGTCGACCTGTAGGCGGTTCTCAGTATTGGATCAGTCACAGACAGGCACTGTTCTAAGTTGATTAAAACCATGGTTTACTTCTACTCTGGTCTCGAGTGAATTGATGGTCGCATCAACAGTGTTACCTTCTTACCCTGAGGAGGTCGTGCAGTGTCTTATGGCACTGCTCCCAATTGTGCCCAGGCCCAGTGCATGACAGCGGGTGACAGCCTCCTCCCCACCCTGGGGTAGACAGTGGCCCACCTATCCTCCACTGCATCCAGCAGTATTTCCAGCTCCGTGTCTGTGAAACGGGATGCCGCTCTCCTTGCTGCCATCTTGTTGGCTGGGAGGAATGTGTGTGGGGAGTGACGTTTTGACGTCAAAATGACGTCATTTTCAGATGCTCCGGCCCCTCAAAACTGACATTGTCGCCGACTACTACACCGCACCCCGTTGGGACGAACTGAAGACGTCACCTAAAGGCCATCCCCCGATGCTCCGCCCCCGATGGACCGACTTCCCGACGGCGTAGATCACTACTTGTGGTCTGAGGTTGCGTCAACCTCGCAGACTGTGTCCAGTGCCGCCACAATTGGGTGGGGAGCTGTTCCACTGGCCGGGGGGGAGGGGGGCTTCAGTGGGGGCTGGGGGACTGGTGGGGGGTGGTCTGGGGGTGGCGAGGGGGGTTACAGGAGGACACTATCTGGCAGGCCAGGTCAGCGCGCTATGTTGTACAGCGTGACCGCCGTGCGCATAAGCAGCCACGGGTCCAGCAATTTTCCGTCCGTGTCTGCGGGTAAAGCCGGCTGCTACCTCCCCACCGGGCGGAGCATCGGGGGCAGCTCCAACCTTTTAGTTGTAACACTAGACACATGCCCCTGACATAGCCTCAAAATCGTAGAATCTAGCCCTTAGTCTCAGAAACGGAGAATCCTACCCAGTATCTCTGACAGCGCAGCATTGCCGCACTATTGCACTGGGATTGGCAACTCTGATTTTCACATCAAGTCATGGAGTGGGATCGACCCCCCCCCTCCCCCGCAGTTTGTGGCAGAGTGCTGTCAACTGATACTCAGTGTGCATCACTGTTTGTGGCTATTGCATTTCTAGACCCATAGATATCTTAGCACAGATGATTGTAGGGCAACACGGTAGCATGGTGGTTAGCATAAATGCTTCACAGCTCCAGGGTCCCAGGTTCGATTCCCGGCTGGGTCACTGTCTGTGTGGAGTCTGCACATCCTCCCCGTGTGTGCGTGGGTTTCCTCCGGGTGCTCCGGTTTCCTCCCACAGTCCAAAGATGTGCGGGTTAGGTGGATTGGCCATGCTAAATTGCCCGTAGTGTCCTAAAACGTAAGGTTAAGGGGGGGGGGGGGTTGTTGGGTTACGGGTATAGGGTGGATACGTGGGTTTGAGTAGGGTGATCATTGTTCGGCACGACATTGAGGGCCGAAGGGCCTGTTCTGTGCTGTACTGTTCTATGATTGTTCTATGATCAGTCTAGCTCATCATCCACTGGTGTTGGACACCCACCACCGCCCCTCCACCATATCCCGCCCATATCCCATGACCAGCAGCCCCCCCCCATATGGCTCCCGCGCTCCCTCCCGCCCGCCATCCCCCCTTCACCGATCCACAGGAATGAAGCTCCAGAAGAGACGCTCCCGGAATCGACGTCTGTACCCGCACCGGTGCCCTCACTACCGATGCCAGCACGGAAAAGTTCGACACCCGGGCCAGCAACATCGCCAGAGCTTCGGCGATCACAGCGCACAATCCGTGCGCCGGACCAGCTTTTTCCCATTTCCCATGTCCATCCTTTTCAAATATTTATTCAATTTAATTTTAAGTGATGTTGGTTATTTACAACAATGAGATTATCTAAAGTGCTATTCATAGAACCATAGAATTTACAGTGCAGAAGGAGGCTATTCAGCCCATCGAGTCTGCACCGACCCTCCAAAGGAGCATCTTACTGCCCATTCCCCTGCCCCATTCCTGTAACCCGACCTAACCTGCACGTCTTTGGGCTGCGGGAGGAAACCGGAGCACCCGGAGGAAACCCACACAGACACGGGGAGAACGTGCAGACTCCGCACAGGCAGTGATGCAGCGGGGAATCGAACTCTTGTCCTTTGTACTGGAGGCAGTAGTGCTCACCACTGTGCCACCAAGTTATACATTTTATATATCTCAGAACCATGCAGAGATAACATTAGTTCCTAAGCCCGCAACAGTTTTATTTATCGGAATTTTAAAATCCCTCTGCAACCACAGAATGTCTACACCCATACTTGTAGCTCAGATTCCCGGTCTTCCTGTGTTGTCCATTTACTTTATGTCTGAGTCAACACCCATGTTCAACCAATCAGGCACAGTGAACGCACATCAGTTAACAGACTCACGTAATCAAACCCAGGATAACTTTAGTTTAGGTTTGGCTCAGTTGGCTGGACAACTTTATGATGCAGCGTGAGTGAGGCCAGCAGTGTGAGTTCAATCCCCGTACAGCTGAGGTTATTCATGGAGGCTCTGCCTTCTCAACCTTGCCCCTTGCCTGAGGTGTGATGATCCTCAGGTTAAATCACCATCAGTCAGCTCTCCCCCTCAAAGGGAAAAGCTGCATCTGGGACTATAACAACTCTACCTTCCTTTAATTAAACCATTGAGCACAACAGCAAGGGACACAATTTCCTTGACCCTGAGCAGACGCAGAAGTAATGCCAGTATTTCTGATGCTAGATCTCTGTTATCCTCAGTATGATCACAAACAATCAGCTTTCTGCAGCATCCCGCATTGTATAGGGGCAACCCTGCAGTGAACAGTATCACAGGGACCAGATCTGTGATCTATAACCCATTGACTGCCATCTACCTGGAGAACATCAAGCACAGTGAGCAGAGGAGGGGGCACATACTTGTGGAGGGAAGGGTGAGAGTGGGCAGGGGAGGGGCACAACGATGGAGGGAAGGGTGAGAGTGGGCAGGGGAGGGGCACAATGACAGAGGGAAGGGTCAGAGTGGGCAGGGGAGGGGCACAATGATGGAGGGAAGGGTTGAGTGGGCAGGGGAGGGGCACAATGACAGAGGGAAGGGTGAGAGAGGGCAGGGGAGGGGCACAATGACAGAGGGAAGGGTCAGAGTGGGCAGGGGAGGGGCACAATGATGGAGGAAAGGGTTGAGTGGGCAGGGGAGGGGCACAATGATAGAGGGAAGGGTCAGAGTGGGCAAGGGAGGGGCACAATGATGGAGGGTAGGGTCAGAGTGGGCAGGGGAGGGGCACAATTATAGAGGGAAGGGTCAGAGTGGGCAGGGGAGGGGCACAATGATGGAGGGAAGGGTGAGAGTGGGCAGGGGAGGGGCACAATGATGGAGGAAGGGTCAGGGTGGGCAGGGGAGGGGCACAATGACAGAGGGTAGGGTCAGTGGGCAGGGGAGGGGCACAATGATAGAGGGTAGGGTCAGAGTGGGCAGGGGAGGGGCACAATGATAGAGGGAAGGGTGAGAGTGGGCAGGGGAGGGGCACAATGATAGAGGGAAGGGTCAGAGTGGGCAGGGGAAGGACACAATGACAGAGGGAAGGGTCAGGGTGGGCAGGGGAGGGGCACAATGATAGAGGGAAGGGTCAGGGTGGGCAGGGGAGGGGCACAATTATGGAGGGAAGGTTCAGAGTGGGCAGGGGGAGGGGTACAATTGTGGAGGGAAGGGTGAGAGTGGGCCGGGTAGGTATGGAGCGACTGCTCCGATGAGTAATATGAGGGGCCACAAGAAGTGATGACAGTTTTGCTGTGACTGGGACTGGCACCTGATGTATCCTGTTGGCAAAATAGCCATGTGTGAATGGCACTCTGTTGTTAATACATAAAAAGGCCAATAAATGTCAAGTATGAAGAGATATGTCAGGACATGTGAATCCTCAGAACTTTCACACAGATTCTCTGGAAGCAGGGCATCAGCTGAGCCCCCCCCCCCCCCCCCCCCCCCCCCCCCCCCCCCCCCCCCCAACTAAAGGACATCTGCACACCGAGACCTTTTTAACTCCCGGGTTCTCTGCCTCTTCCAGGGCGGAGGATTCACCAGTGATCCCCACCCCTCCGGATCGTCCACTGTCTTCTCCTGATGAGGCTGGCAGCGCTGCCTGCCTCTGCCACCACCTCCCAGGCGCTGGCCAGGAGGGCAAGCATGAGTCCGCGGCCCACTCTGAGGAAGAGGGTATCCCTCCTCTCCTCACTGGAGGAGCTGTGGGCCCACCTCGAACTCTCGACCTGGGGGGGGGGGGGGGGGGGGGATCTTCTCATTATTGGTAAGAATTTCTAAATTGGTACATTAATTGCCCATTCAAATCACTGTAGGAAGTTAGGAACTCCTGAATAAGACAGTTGTGTGAAACCCATACAAAACAAACATTCAGTCTCAACTTAAGTGTTTTGTTCAACTCCGGGCACCAGTTTAAGAAAAATGTGACGGCACTGGAAGGAGCTCTGAAAAAAATTACAAAAATGTTTCCTGGGGTGAGGGACTTCAATTACAAGGATAGACTGGAGAAGTTTAGTTTGCTTTCCATGGTGAAGGGAAAGTTGATATGAGATTTGATCGAGGTGTTCAATATCATGAGGGACCTGGACAGAGCAGATAGGGAGTAACTGCTCACGTTGGTAAAAGTCTGGAATGTACAAAGAACAAAGAAAACTACAGCATAGGAACAGGCCCTTCGGCCCTCCCAGCCTGCGCCGATCCAGATCCTTTATCTAAGCCTGTCTCCTATTTTCCAAGGTCTACTTCCCTCTGTCCCGCCCATTCATATACCTGTCTAGATGCCTCTTAAATGATGCTATCGTACCCGCCTCTACCACCTCCGCTGGTAAAGCGTTCCAGGCACCCACCACCCTCTGCGTAAAAAACTTTCCACGCACATCTCCCTTAAACTTTCCCCCTCTCACCTTGAAATCGTGACCCCTTGTAACTGACACCCTCACTCTTGGGAAAAGCTTGTTGCTATCCACCCTGTCCATACCTCTCATAATTTTGTAGACCTCAATCAGGTACCCCCTCAACCTCCGTCTTTCTAACGAAAACAATCCTAATCTACTCAACCTTTCTTCATAGCTAGCACCCTCCATACCAGGCAACATCCTGGTGAACCTCCTCTGCACCCTCTCCAAAGCATCCACATCCTTCTGGTAATGTGGCGACCAGAACTGCACGCAGTATTCCAAATGTGGCCGAACCAAAGTCCTATACAACTGTAACATGACCTGCCAACCCTTGTACTCAATACCCCGTCCGATGAAGGCAAGCATGCTGTATGCCTTCTTGACCACTCTATCAACCTGCGTTGCCACCTTCAGGGTACAATGGACCTGAACTCCCAGATCTCTCTGTACATTAATTTTCCCCAAGACCCTTCCATTGACCATATAGTCCGCTCTTGAATTTGATCTTCCAAAATGCATCACCTCGCATTTGCCTGGATTGAACTCCATCTGCCATTTCTCTGCCCAACTCTCCAATCTATCTATATTTTGTTGTATTCTCTGACAGTCCTCCTCGCTATCTGCAACTCCACCAATCTTAGTATCATCTGCAAACTTGCTAATCAGACCACCTATACCTTCCTCCAGGTCATTTATGTAGATCACAAACAACAGTGGTCCGAGCACGGATCCCTGTGGAACACCACTAATCACCCTTCTCCATTTTGAGACACTCCCTTCCATCACTACTCTCTGTCTCCTGTTGCCCAGCCAGTTCTTTATCCATCTAGCTAGTACACCCTGAACCCCATACGACTTCACTTTTTCCATCAACCTGCCATGGGAAACCTTATCAAACGCCTTACTAAAGTCCATGTATACGACATCTACAGCCCTTCCCTCATCAATTAACTTTGTCACTTCCTCAAAGAATTCTATTAGGTTTGTAAGACATGACCTTCCCTGCACAAAACCATGCTGCCTATCACTGATAAGTCTATCAGTCTGAGAGTGTGGTGGAGACTGATTCACACAGCGAGTGGTTAGGATCTGGAATTCACTGTCTGAGAGTATGGTGGAGGCAGGTTCACACAGCGAGTGGTTAGGATCTGGAATGTACTGTCTAAGAGTGTGGTGGAGGCAGATTCACACAGCGAGTGGTTAGGATCTGGAATGCACTGTCTGAGAGTGTGGTGGAGGCAGATTCACACAGCGAGTGGTTAGGATCTGGAATGTACTGTCTGAGAGTGTGGTGGAGGCAGGTTCATACAGAGAGTGGTTAGGATCTGGAATGCACTGTCTGAGGGTGGGGCAGGTTCACAGAGTGAGTGATTAGGATCTGGAATGTACTGTCGAAGAGTGTGGTGGAGGCAGATTCACACAGCGAGTGGTTAGGATCTGGAATGTACTGTCTGAGAGTGTGGTGGAGGCAGGTTCATACAGAGAGTGGTTAGGATCTGGAATGTACTGTCTGAGGGTGGGGCAAGTTCACAGAGCGAGTGATTAGGATCTGGAACGTACTATTTGAGAGTGTGGTGGAGTCTCTGCCATTCAGAGATTTCAAAAAGAAATTGGATTTTTTATCTTTGTGTAAAAAGTGCAGGATTACCACAAAGTGTGGAGAAATGAGTTGCTCTGGCAGACATGATGGACGGAATGGCCTCCCACTGCCCTGTATCCATTTGATGATTTTCACCACACTTTGATTTACCCAATTGTATTCCCCACCCTCAGTGCTGCTCTAACTCACACACACAAAAATAATGATCTCAGTGTCATTCTAATCCAACTGTGAAACATTAGAATAGAAACGTCGAGCAGTTTACAAGCCAGAGTGTTCAAACATGCACTGTTAGCCTGTTAAAAACCACTTACCGAGCGCCAGCAAAATGCTGAGAATCAGAGTTGCAGCCACAAAGACGAAGAGGGCTACTTTCAGCAGCCTGTTCTGCCATCTCTCTGTCACAGGTTTCGCACTCTCCAACACCTCCATTTCCATGTTGTCTGAAATTGGCAGCCCCCTGGCACACACACACCGCTCCCTGGAGCCTGCCCTGTCCTCCGAAGCTCAAACACAATCTTCTGCTTCAGGGTGAGAATAGTGGCTGCACACAGAACGTTCTCTCACTCAGAGAAAGAACAGTGTCTGCTCTCCCTCCCCTGAATGCCACTTGGAAGATTGTCGATCTCTGTTTATGTATCGCCACCAAGTTTGGCTGCTGGTGAAGACAGCAGAGAGATTTATTAAACTGGACTACATCTGCCCCAGCACGACAGCAGCAAATCCTAACGCAGTTTGCAACTTTCAAACAATGAAACAGCAGATACAAATCAGTGCCACAGCTGCTCTCCAACTTCCTACAGGCATTGGGCAATCTGTAATGTTCATAATAAAAAGCAACGTTAATGCAGAATTGTACCATTTACATTACAATATCAGAAAGAGATTGAACTATTTCCAGTGAGGGATTCTTTTCATTCTCCAATCAGTTACCTTACATTTTATAACTGGTCTGTGCCTATTATCCTTCCCAGATTTCAGAATCCGATGGACTATTTTTAATCTTTCAACACATTTGCAGCCAGAGGCATCCTCTGTCCCAGCCCTGGATATATTAAACCCAGGGCTCGCTGTCCTTATTCAATTACAAGTTCATTTCCCACCTGCCTCTAAAGTTCACCAGTGATTTCTGACAGCACTCACTTTAATCTGAGAGTGACAATAATCATTTCCCAAAAACAACTGGAAAAAACAGGCACCAATGCCCCAGAAATCAACAGCTCCTCACTGAGACAGTACTAGATGTCTCCATTCCTGAACTGCAATAACTCCTTTTGTTTTCACCTCTGAACAGTCCTCCTCCTAATTACATTCTTCCTACCAAACTATCCAACCCATTCAACACCTCTCCTCACTGCCCTCCTCACCCCTCCCCACTCGACACCCCACCCTCCAACTCCCAACACTCCAGCTCTCTACCCCTCCTCAATCCCCTCCTGTCCCCCACACCTCTTTCCTCACTCCCAAACCCCTCCCCTCCTCAATATCCCTCCTCAGTTCCCCTCCCTCTCCTTCTCTCCCCCTACTCACTCCCCTCCTGTACCCTTCACCCCCTTCCTCATTCCCATTCCTTTCCCTCCTCAATATCCCTCCTCACTCCCCATCCCCCTTCTCACTCACCCTCCTCACTCTCACTCCTGTCCTCACGTCTCCTTCCTCACTCCCCCTCCCCACACCCCAACCCCTCAATCACCTGCTTTATTTCCATGACCCCCCCACTGCTCCCTCTCATTGCCCTATTCTCCCCTCCTCTCATCTCCCACGTCCCCTCCTCTCTTCTCCCCCTCACCTTCCCCTCACCTTCCCCTCCCGATCTCTCGCCCACTCCTCTCACCTCACTGTCCTTTCGCCTCCCCCTCCCCACCATTAACCTCCCACTCCGCTCATGTTACCTCCCTTCTATTTACCTCCCCTTCTCCCAAATCACCTCTCCCACATCTCACCTACCTCCTCCCCTCCTCTCATCTCCCTTACCCCAACACTCACCTCCTCCTCCCTCACCTCACCCCGCGCTCCTCTCACCTCCCCACCCCTCCTCTCAACTCCTTCACCCTAACACTCATCTCCCCCGCCCTCCTCTCAATCCGCCTTCACCTCCTCCCTCATTCCTCCACTCATTTCCCCCTCTCTCAACACCCCATGCTCTCACCTCCCCTCCCCAATTCATACCTCCCCATCTCACCTCCCACTCCTCTCACCTTCCCCTCTTACCTGCCCCTTCCACCTCTCACCACCCCTCCCCTCCGCCTCTTTATTCAGACATCCCCAGCTCTCCCCCTATTCTCCCGCTCCAAGCACCTCCTCCTTCCCTACTCTCATCTCCACCTCCCCCTCTGCCATTGCCTTCTTCTCTCACCTCCAGTCCTCCCCTTTTCTTTCCCCTCATCTCACCTCCCCCTCACCGCCCAATCCCTCACCTCCCCACCCCTCACCTCCCCTCCTTGCCACCCCTCATCACACCACCCCTCACCTCCCCATCCTCACCTCCCCCTAACCACCTCCCTCACCTCGCCACCCCTCACCGCCCCACCTCTCACTTCCCCATCCTCACCTCCCCACCCCTCACTACCCCTCACCTCGCCACCCCTCACCTCGTCACCCCTCACCTCGTCACCCCTCACCTCGCCACCCCTCACCTCGCCACCCCTCACCTCCCCATCCTCACCTCCCCCTAACCGCCTCCCTCACCTCGCCACCCCTCACCTCGCCACCCCTCACCATCCTCACCTCCCCCCAACCGCCTCCCTCACCTCGCCACCCCTCACCTCCCCATCCTCACCTCCCCCCTAACCGCCTCCCTCACCTCCCCACCCCTGACCTCCCCACCCCTGACCTCACCTCCCCCGAACTGCCTCCCTCACCTCGCCAACCCTCACCTCGCCTCCCCTCACCTCGCCACCCTCCCCCCTCACCGCCTCCCTCACCTCCCCACCCCTCACCTCCCCATCCTCACCTCCCCCCAACCGCCTCCCTCACCTCCCCACCCTGACCTCCCCACCCCTGACCTCCCCACCCCTGACCTCCCCACCCCCGAACCGCCTCCCTCACCTCGCCAACCCTCACCTCGCCAACCCTCACCTCGCCAACCCTCACCTCGCCAACCCTCACACCTCCCCACCCCTCACCTCCCCACCCCTCATCTCGCCACCCCTCATCTCGCCACCCCTCATCTCGCCACCCCTCACCTCCCCCCTAATCGCCTCCTTCACCTCGCTACCCCTCACCTCACCTCCCCACCCCTCACCTCACCTCCCCACCCCACCCCACCCCTCACCTCCCCACCCCACCCCTCACCTCTCCACCCCTCATCTCGCCACCCCCAACCTCTCCCTAACCGCCTCCCTCACCTCGCCACCCCTCACCTCCCCACCCCTCACCTCTCCCTAACCGCCTCCCTCACCTCGCCACCCCTCACCTCCCCACCCCTCACCTCACCTCCCCACCCCTCAGGGGCACTGCATTGAACCACCCCCACCCCCCTCCCAAATCATCCTCCATCTAACCTCATCCATCCCTCTTTTCCCCGCCCCCACACCTGGGGTAAACACAGAACCTAAACCGCACTGTAAATCTGTGCCAGTGCACAGGGGGATCAAATAGCTCTGGAAAAAAGGGCAGGATGAAGAGAATGAGAGAGAGAGAGAGAGAGTGAGAGAGAGAGGAGAAAGGGGGAGGGAGGAGAAAAGGGGCGGGAGGAGAAAGGGGCCCAGGGGTGGGGAGGCAGAATTAATCCAAATTCCTGCTTATTTCCTCAGACTCTTCAAAAGGTTGTTTCTCCCCAGGATTAGAAAAGGTGCCTTGATAATTCACAGTGCAGAACCCAGAAACTTTGCCAAAAGTTTTTCCCTCTCTCTCCGCGCGTTTTTCCTGTTGTTGTGAAACTGACCTGAAATCACAGAGGCTGAAGCTGAAATAGACAAATCCAGACACATCTCCCACCCCGGGATCCCAGCATTTCCGTCTGCATTCTAACCAGGCAATATTCCTGGGTTTAGGCAGATTGCAATATACTCACCAAAGCCCTGCTCTCAGCCAGAGAACAGACGGGACTCCCTCTCTCTGTCTCTCTCTCTCTCTCTCTCTGTCTGTCCCCACAATCTCTCTCTCTCTCTCTCTCAAACAAAGACAAGGCAGCTGGGAGGAAGGGGAGCCTTGAGGAAGATCTGCTGATGCCCCCATCCAATGGATGCCCGGGGCCAACGCACCGTCGCCCCCCCCCCCCCCCTCTGCACGCCGCTGCCCCCTACCCCCTACCTCTACCCCTACCACCCCACCCCCAACCCCCCCCAAAATGCCGGTACCCCCCTCAAACGGTGGTACCCCCCAACGCCGGGCGATGTTGATGATGTCGCCCGACATCAACCGACGCGCCACTTCCGCAGCGGGTGAAACTGACGCGTACAGCGTCACTCCGCTGCTGGACCTTTCGGGACGGGAGATTAAGGGCTTATAAGAGGGCCCCGACACCGGAGTCACCAGCGCCGTTTTTGCCCGCTGGTAATGGGCGTGAAGTCTTCGGTGAATTTCGCCCCATTTATCTATTTACATTTTTGCTCATATTTTTGGATTCTTTCATATCCTTTGTCACATCTCCTCGCGATTTCACCCATCTCGGGTATACTTCCCTCTAAGTTCTATGCCCAAACTTTCAGGAGCCCGAGTAATATTATTAAAGAACCGGAAACGGTTCCACAAATGGAACCTGACGAGTCTGATGGAGGAAGTCAAAAAGGACCCACAGCGGTGGGGCCCATTCCTACTCTCCCTGGCAGGTAGAATGCAGATGATCAAAATGAACGTACTGACTTCCGGTGGCAATGTGCTGAGCGGACGCACATCAGGTCCCTCCCAGGCTCTTCTTCCACTTGGACCCAAGACAGTGAATTTATTTGAGTTTTCGGCCCTAAAAGCCACCCAAATACAAAAGGCACCAACAGAAGCAAAGTGGCTGCCAGCAAACAGCAGCTCGAGGGGACGGCGAGAAGTCAGAAGCAGAACGTGAGGAAGGGGCAGCAGGGTAGCATGGTGGTTAGCATAAATGCTTCACAGCTCCAGGGTCCCAGGTTCGATTCCCGGCTGGGTCACTGTCTGTGTGGAGTCTGCACGTCCTCCCCCTGTGTGCGTGGGTTTCCTCCGGGTGCTCCGGTTTCCTCCCACAGTCCAAAGATGTGCAGGTTAGGTGGATTGGCCATGCTAAATTGTCCGTAGTGTCCTAATAAAAAAGTAAGGTTAAGGGGGGGGTTGTTGGGTTACGGGTATAGGGTGGATACGTGGGTTTGAGTAGGGTGATCATGGCTCGGCACAACATTGAGGGCTGAAGGGCCTGTTCTGTGCTGTACTGTTCTATGTTCTATTAAGGGGGCAGGAACAATGGGTGAGCGGACTGGAGGCCCCATGAGGCGAGGCAGAGGCCCAGGTGAACCAGGAGGGGGAAAAGATCGGCGACCCGAATGGCCGAATGATGACAATGACATTCCCCCCTCCGCCCCAACAGACAGGGGGACGGATGGAGGAACATTTTGAAAAAGGAACTTGTGGTGATATGCATCACTGTAAATACACAAGGGGTTAATGTAAATACATGTAGACTAGCTATACACTAGAGGGAGCACCAGAGATATGACACACAGACACTCAACCAATAGGTCAGTAAGATAGGACACGACCAATGGGCATTCATGATACACACAGAGGTGACACTACCACAGGGGGGCATTACACCAACCCATATATAAAGGACACAACACACATGATCTTCCTCTTTCCAGTGGAGACACTCAGTGAGTAGAGACACAGGGTTGATTCAATATCACTCCCACCACGTGGATTGTAGCAGACTGGTTTGTCAGTCTGAGTAGCTATAGAAGGATTAACAGTAGAGGCGAACCTAAGTAAGAGAATTGTAAATAGTTCAATAAACATGTTGAAGTTATCTCCACGCCTGAACCTTCCTTTGTCAGAGTGCACATCAAGGAAGCAGCTTATGCTACACCAAGAGCATAACAAGACAGAACTGACCACCGTGAAGGAAGCGTTCAGGATGGAGCTGCAGGTGGTGATGGAGGAGGTGGTGACGGAAGTCATAGCCACCCTTCAGCGCACGATAGAGGACCTGGGACAGAAGACGGAAGCACAGGATAAGACGATCCTGGACCTGGAGAAGGCATCAACGGACCAGAGCGACAGGATCGTGGCTCTGGAGGCTGAGGTGAAGAGGTTGGTGGCAGCGCAGGGAGCCTCAAAGGGAAGGTCGAGGACCAGAATAGGTCCAGGCAGCAAAACGTCCGCATCGTGGGTCAGCCAGAGGGGATTGAGAAGAGGGCCCCTGGGCAAATGGAGACCCCGCAGTGCAGGGACGCATCCACATGTCTTACACCTAGTTGGCGGCTATGTTGGCTGCCCCTGGACAAAGGGAAACTCTGGAGCGCAGGGGCCCGACCACATGGTGAGAGTGGCGACCGTCACCATTTTGGACGGCCCCCTAACAAAGTGAAACCCAGAATGCAGGTGCACCTCCTGGAAGGGCTGGGTGGGACAGACGTACCATTCATTCTAGGGCTAGGGCTAGCTAGGGCTAGGGGAGTGGCCATACTGATCAGCAAGAGGATGATATTTACGGAGACCAAGACGGTTACGGACCCAGGGGGACTGTACGTCATGGTCAGCGGTATCCTGGAAGGGGCACCTGTGATGCTGATAAATGTGTACGCTCCCATCTAGGACGACGCAGAATTTATAAAAAAGACATGGTGGAAATCCCTGACATCGACACACACCAACTGATTATGGGGGCTGGGGGGGGGGGGGGGGGGGGGGGACGACTTTAATTGCGCACAGGTCCCACTGACCGACCGATCAAAGCCCAGAACGGGGAGAAAGGCAGGCATGGCTAGGGAACAAAAAGTAGAAAAGAAAATTACAGCACAGGAACAGCCCCTTCGGCCCTCCCAGCCTGCGCTGATCCAGATCCTTTATCTAAACCTGTCGCCTATTTTCCAAGGTCTACTTCCCTCTGTTCCCGCCCGTTCATATACCTGTCTAGGTGCATCTTAAATTATGCTATAGTGCCCGCCTCTACCACCTCCGCTGGTAAAGCATTCCAGGCACCCACCACCCTCTGCGTAAAAAACTTTCCACGCACATCTCCCTTAAACTTTCCCCCTCTCACCTTGAAATCGTGACCCCTTGTAACTGACACCCCCACTCTTGGAAAAAGCTTGTTGTTATCCATCCTGTCCATACCTCTCATAATTTTGTAGACCTCAGTCAGGTCCCCCCTCAACCTCCGTCTTTCCAACGAAAAACAATCCTAATCTGCTCAACCTTTCTAGCACCCTCCATACCAGGCAACATCAAGGTGAACCTCCTCTGTGCCCTCTCTAAAGCATCCACATCCTTCTGGTAATGTGGTGACCAGAACTGCACGCAGTATTCCAAATGTGGCCTAACCAAAGTCCAATACAACTGTAACATGACCTGCCGACTCTTGTACTCAATACCCCGTCCGATGAAGGCAAGCATGCTGTATGCCTTCTTGACCACTCTATCGACCTGCGTTGCCACCTTCAGGGTACAATGGAACTGAACTCCCAGATCTCTCTGTACATCAATTTTCCCCAGGACTCTTCCATTGACCGTATAGTCTGCTCTTGAATTGGATCTTCCAAAATGCATCACCTCGCATTTGCCTAATTGAACTCCATCTGCCATTTCTCTGCCCAACTCTCCAATCTATCTATATTTTGCTGTATTCTCTGACAGTCCCCCTCGCTATCTGCAACTCCACCAATCTTAGCATTATCTGCAAACTTGCTAATCAGACCACCTATACCTTCGTCGAGATAGACATAGACATAGACATAGACATAGAACAGTACAGCACAGAACAGGCCCTTCGGCCCTCAATGTTGTGCCGAGCCATGATCACCCTACTCAAACCCACGTATCCACCCTATACCCGTAACCCAACAACCCCCCCCTTAACCTTACTTTTATTAGGGTACTACGGGCAATTTAGCATGGCCAATCCACCTAACCCGCACATCTTTGGACTGTGGGAGGAAACCGGAGCACCCGGAGGAAACCCACGCACTTAGGGGGAGGACGTGCAGACTCCACACAGACAGTGACCCAGCCGGGAATCGAACCTGGGACCCTGGAGCTGTGAAGCATTTATGCTAACCACCATGCTACCCTGCTGCCCTAAATCATTTATGTATATCACAAACAACAGTGGTCCAAGCACGGATCCCTGTGGAACACCACTGGTCACCTTTCTCCATTTTGAGACACGTCCTTCCACCACTACTCTGTCTCCTGTTGCCCAGCCAGTTCTTTATCCATCTAGCTAGTACATCCTGAACCCCATACGACTTCACTTTTTCCATCAACCTGCCATGGGAAACTTTATCAAATGCCTTACTAAAGTCCATGTATATGACATCTACAGCCCTTCCCTCATCAATTAACTTTGTCACTTCCTCAAAGAATTTGATTAGGTTTGTAAGACATGACCTTCCCTGCACAAAACCATGCTGCCTATCACTGATAAGTCTATTTTCTTCCAGATGTGAATAGATCCTATCCCTCAGTATCTTCTCCAACAGTTTGCCTACCACTGACGTCAAGCTCACGGGTCTATAATTCCCGCATTATCCCTGCTACCCTTCTTAAACAAAGGGACAACATTACCAATTCTCCAGTCCTCCGGGACCTCACCCGTGCTCAAAGATGCTGCAAAGATATCTTTTGCAGCTTTTTCGTCCCTCGCTTCCTCAGTAACCATTTATTTAAGAACTGTTTAACTGATAAATGTAAAGTTATTTTTTTGTTGTTAATGTGGTTAATTCTGTGTTTAAATTTAAGTTTGGTTTAACATTAAAAATACTAACTGGTCAGACTCATCACTCCTGGGTGAAGTATTTGACAAACTGCAAATTTTTGGGAGTTTCTCATCCGATACCCTAACAAAAATTGGGGTCTGGTGCAATATGCACACACACACATGAGCTGATCTTGTGGGTAGCACGGTAGCACATTGGGTACCACAATTGCTTCACAGCGCCAGGGTCCCAGGTTCCTGTTTGGGTCACTGTGCAGAGTCTGCACATTCTCCCTGTGTCTGCGTGGGTTTCCTCCTGGTGTTCCGGTTTCCTCCCACAAGTCCCAAAAGATGTAATGTTAGGTGAATTGGATAGTCTGAATTCTCTTTAAGTGTACCCGAACAGGCGCCGGAGTGTGGTGACTGGGGGCTTTTCACAGTAACTTCATTGCAGTGTTAATGTAAGCTTCCTTGTGACAATAAAGATTATTATTATTATTAGAAGGACTTTACAAAGACACTCAACCTAATGCTAACCATGAACCTAACATCTTCACAGGTGGAGGGTACAATGTTACAGCTTAGGATAGTAGCTTTTACAATCATCCCCCAATTCCCGCATGTATATTTATGCTTTCTTTGCCGGGAGCTCCCATCTCAAAAGTGGACATTACCAGATCAGAGGAAACAAGGAAGGTTTCATGGTTAAACATTTGGAAGGAGATGAGTGCTCAAAGATCAAAAAATAACAAGCTCAAAAGGAAGATGCCGGATGGGAATGTTCTCACATAGGGGGCGGGATTCTCCATCCTGCCAGTCCAGACGTCTGGTGCGCGCTCTCCAGGATTCTCCATCTAGTCAGCTGGACAATGGGGTTTCCCAATGTGGGCAGCCCCAGCCGTTAGGAAATCCCCGGCCTGTTGGCGCAACAGAGAATCCCGACAGCGGAGAATCCAGTCCAGGGTTTCCAACCTCTATCCTGCTCTTCATAAGTGAATGTTCAACATCATACTGCAAGAGCTGTTTGCCCCCTCTGGACACTGCAGGAACTCAAGCCTAAGGCATCTCCATTATATGGATCCCGATGGAGTTTACAAACCTTCCAATAGACTCTGATTTTAAAGAGTCGAGGCTCCAGCACAGATCCCTGTGGTACTCCACTTGTTAGTTTGCCAAGCTGAAAATGACCCATTTATTCTGACTATGTCCTGTTAGCCAATCTTTTACTCTGCAAATATATTGTCCCCCATCTTGTGTGGGGCTTTATGTGGCACCTTATCGAATGCCTTTTAGAAATCTCATTACACTGCATCTACTAGTTCTCCTTTATCCACCTCACTTAACATCCTCAAAGAAATGTAATAAATTTGTCAAAGACCATTTTTCTTTCACAAAAGCATGTTGATTGATGGTACTGTATTGTGATTTTCTAAATGTCTTGCTACCACCTTGCTAATAATAAGTTTCAGCATTTTCCAAATGACAGATGCCTGTAGTTCCTAGCTTCCTGCTGTCCTCCTTTTTTGAACCCAAGTATTATATTTGACGTTTTCCAATCCAGTGTTATCTTTCCAGAATCTCGGGAATTTTGGAAGATTACAATTTTCCCTCTGGAGATGACTATTGTTTTTAGTTCCTTGCTCCTATTTGCTTCTTAATTTTCTATTTTTCTTGGGTTGCTTTTCAAGCTTTCTACCATGAAAACAGATAAAACACCCGTTCAAATGTGCTCTGCCACTTCCTTCTTTCCCATAATTTCCCAGTCCCATCCTTTAAGAGACAAATGTTTACTTCAGTGACTCTCTTCCTTCTTACATACTTCTAGAACTCTTACTGTCTACTTTTATATTTCTCCCTCATTCAGCCAAGTAACTTAGATACCAAGACGCAGCAAACTGAGTTGCTTCCTATGCTTCAGAAACCTGGCAAGAGATAAAAAGATGCCTCTAAGTCAGAAAGCAGCGGGTGCTTACTTGAGGATTGACCTCAATGATTGGTGAGCCCCGAGGAATCAGCTTCACAACTCCAAATGAAGTAGTAAACTAGGGATCTAGTAAACTAGTAATCTTAGTGAGCCAGGGAATTACAAGATGAGTTAAGACATTGCATGATCATGTCAGATGAGATTTATTTTTTCTTTATAAATTTAGAGTTCCCAATTATTTTCTTCCAATTAAGGTTTGGTGGCCAATCCACCTAAACTGCACATCTTTGGGCTGTGGTTGACCCATGCAGACAAAGAACAAAGAACAATACAGCACAGGACCAGGCCCCTTCGACCCTCCAAGCCTGTACTGGTCATGATACCAACCTTTGCCAAAACCCTCAGCACTTCCTTGTGCCGTATCCCTCTATACCCATCCTATCCATGTGTTTGTCAAGATGCCTTTTGAATGCCGTTAATGTATCTGCTTCCACAACCGACCAGAGCAAAGCATGCCAGACACGCCCCACCTTCCGTGTACAAAACCTGCCTCGCACATCTCCTCTAAACTTTGCCCCACAGGCCTTAAACCTGTGTTTAAACCTATGTTAAGTGACTGACCCCTCCATCCTGGGAAAGAGTGCCTGCCCATCCACTCTATCCATGCCCCTCATAACCTGTAGACTCTATCAGGTCACCCCTCAACCTCCGCAGTTCTAATGAAAACAGTCCGAGTCTATTCAGCCTCTCCACATAGCTAACATCCTCCAGATAAGGCAATATCCTGGTAAACCTCCTCTGCACCCTCTCCATGTCCTTCTGGTAGTGTGGCGAATTGTGTGCAATATTCCAAGTGCGGCCATACCAAGTTTCCATACAACTGTAGCATCACTTACCGGTTTTTATACTCGAATGCCCTAATAACAAAAGTCCCCCCCCCCCCCACTCTAAATGCGGGTGGGCGGCACAGTAGTACAGTGTTTAGCACTGTTGCTTCACAGCACCAGGGTCCCAGGTTTGAATCCCGGCTTGGGTCACTGTCTGTGTGGAGTCTGCATGTTTACCTCGTCTGCGTGGGTTTCCTCCAGGTGTTCCGGTTTCCTCCCACAAGTCCCGAAAGATGTGCTGTCAGGTGAATTGGACATTCTGAATTCTCTCAGTGCACCCAAACAGGCGCCGGAATGTGGCGACTAGAGGATTTTCACAGTAACTTCATTGCACTGTTACTGTAAGCCTACTTGTGACAATAAAGATTATTAATTTTTTTTAAATTAAGAGGTAAATCCCCAAGCCTCCTCTCCTGCCCCCTCGTTTGGATCTGCCCCATATTCAATTTGTACCCGAGAACCGGCTGAATTCCTCCAATATGCCCATAATCCCCCCAAATAACTTCCAACGGGTTTGATATTTTGACAATAGATCGTCCACGTACAGCGAGACCCTATGCTCCACCCTCCCGCCTGCACTAGCCCCCTGCCAGTCCCTTGGCGCTCACAGCACCATTGTCAATGGCTCTATGTCCAAGGCACAGAGCAATGGGGAGAGTGAGCATCCCTGCCTCGTCCCACGGTGCAACTTGAAATACTCCCAACTCACCCGGTTCGTTCACACACTCGCTGTCTCCGCCCGTACGGCAACCGAACCCAATCTACAAACCCCTGCCCAAACCCAAACCACCTCTCAATCCACTCGGTCAAAGTCTTTCTCCACATCCATGGAGGCCACCACCTCCACACTTCATCCCTCCGGGACCATCATTATAACATTCAACAGCCGCCTGATGTTCGCCGATAGATGCCTCACCTTAACAAACCCAGTCTGATCTTCCCCTATCACCCCTGACACAGTTTTCAATCCTTGAGACCAAGATCTTGGCCAACAACTTAGCGTCCACATTTAATCATGAAATTAGCCTGTAGGACTCACACTGCTCCAGATCCTTGACCCCTCTTTAAAATTAAAGAGATCGAGGTCTACAATAATGTCGGGAGGGGGGCAGAGAAGCATCCCTTGCTCCCCCACCTCATTGAGCGCCTTACCAGCAGTGGCCCCAGGTCCCCCGAAAACCTTTTATAAAATTTCACCAGGAACCCATCCTGGCCCGGGTCCTTCCCCGCCTGCATCGCCCCCATACCCTCCAACAGCACAATGGGAGCTCCCAATCCCTCCACCAGGTCCTCCTCCACCCGAGAGAACTCCAACCCCTCCAAAAAAACTTCTTATTCATAGAATTTACAGTGCAGAAGGAGGCCATTCGAAAGAGCATCCCTACCCAAGCCCACACCTCCACCCTATTCCCATAACCCAGTAACCCCACCCAACAGCAGCAGGGTAGCATGGTGGTTAGCATAAATGCTTCACAGCTCCAGGGTCCCAGGTTCGATTCCCGGCTGGGTCACTGTCTGTGTGGAGTCTGCACGTCCTCCCCCTGTGTGCGTGGGTTTCCTCCGGGTGCTCCGGTTTCCTCCCACAGTCCAAAGATGTGCGGGTTAGGTGGATTGGCCATGCTAAATTGCCCGTAGTGTCCTAATAAAAGTAAGGTTAAGGGGGGGGTTGTTGGGTTACGGGTATAGGGTGGATACGTGGGTTTGAGTAGGGTGATCATGGCTCGGCACAACATTGAGGGCTGAAGGGCCTGTTCTGTGCTGTACTGTTCTATGTTCTATGTTCTAACACTAAGGGACATTTTGGACACTGAGGGCAATTTAGTATGGCCAATCCACCGAACCTGCACATCTTTGGACTGTGAGAGGAAACCGGAGCACCCGGAGGAAACCCACGTACACACGGGGAGAACATGCAGACTCCACACAGACAGTGACCCAGCCGGGAATCGAACCTGGGACCCTGGAGTTGTGAAGCAATTGTGCTAACCACGATGCTACCGTGCTTCCCTCCACCCCAGCCGGGGATTCTGAATCATACAATCTATTGTAAAAGTCCCCGAACACCCCACCTCACCGGGTCCAAGGCCATCTTCCCCACACATTCTTCACCCTTCCGATCTCCCTCGACGCCTCCTGCTTCCTCAACTGATGTGCCAACATCCGACTCGACTTTTCCCCGTATTGATAGACCTTTAGCCCTCCTCGACTGCCTCACCCATGGATATTAGTCCAAACTACATCTGAAGTTTCAGTCGCTCCCTCAACAACCCCGCCTCCGGGACCTCTGAATACCTCCTATTCACCTGCAGAATCTCATCCACGAACCTCGCCATCTCTACCCGCTCCATCTTGCCCCGATGCACCCGTATTGAAATAAACTCCCCCCCTTACCACTGCATTCAGTGCCTCCCATAGCGTAGTGGCCAAGGGACTGGCAGGGGGCTAGTGCAGGCGGGAGGGTGGAGCATAGGGTCTCGCTGTCCGTGGACGATCTATTGCTCAAAATATTAAACCCATTGATAAGAGTAATCAAGAAGGCATACAGCATGCTTGCCTTCATCGGACGGGGCATTGAGTACAAGAGTCGGCAGGTCATGTTACAGTTGTATAGGACTTTGGTTAGGCCACATTTGGAATACTGCGTGCAGTTCTGGTCACCACATTACCAGAAGGATGTGGATGCTTTAGAGAGGGTGCAGAGGAGGTTCACCAGGATGTTGCTGGTATGGAGGGTGCTAGCTATGAAGAAAGGTTGAGTAGATTAGGATTGTTTTCGTTGGAAAGACGGAGGTTCAGGGGGGAACCTGATTGAGGTCTACAAAATTATGAGAGGTATGGACAGGGCGGATAGCAACAAGCTTTTTCCAAGAGTGGGGGTATCAATTACAAGGGGTCACGATTTCAAGGTGAGAGGGGGAAAGTTTAAGGGAGATGTGCGTGGAAAGTTTTTTACGCAGAGGGTGGTGGTGCCTGGAACACTTTGCCAGCGGAGGTGGTAGAGACGGGCACGATAGCATCATTTAAGAGGCATCTAGACAGGTATATGAATGGGTGGGAACAGAGGGAAGTAGACCTTGGAAAATAGGCGACAGGTTTAGATAAAAGATCTGGATCGGTGCAGGCTGGGAGGGCCAAAGGGCCTGTTCCTGTGCTGCAATTTTCTTTGTTGTTTGTATCATTCAGCTCCACATATCCCTGAATAGCAGCCCTCACCTGCTCACCAACCTCATCTGCCAACAGCCCCACATTCAACCTTCACTGTGGCGCTGTTCATTCACCTGCAAGTCCACCCAATGCAGCGCAGGGTCCAAAACCACAATCGCCGTTTACTCCGAACTGACCACTTCCACCAACAACGTCCAGTTCCAACACAAAATAGTCGATCCGGGAGTACACCCTACATGCAAGGGAGAAAAACAAAAATTCCTTCGCTCCCAGCCTACCAAACCTCCACGGG
Source organism: Scyliorhinus canicula (assembly GCF_902713615.1). Classification (NCBI taxonomy): domain Eukaryota; kingdom Metazoa; phylum Chordata; class Chondrichthyes; order Carcharhiniformes; family Scyliorhinidae; genus Scyliorhinus; species Scyliorhinus canicula. The sequence continues at coordinate 122,125,724 of NC_052152.1, read as the reverse complement.
TCCACTGCCCCCATAAGCTCCATAAACCCTCTCAATTCCTTCGCCACCGTCAATACTCTCCTCAACGTCAGGCTCGACCGATCCAATTTCAGCACAAGAAACATGTTAAAATCTCTCCTCCCCCCCCCCCCCCCACCCCCCACCATTATCAGCCAGTGAGAGTCCAGGTCTGGGATCTTCCCCAGCACCCATCTCACAAACCCTACATCATCCCAGTTCGGGGCATAAACATTCAGACATTCCCTCCAATTTCCCACTCATCATAATGAACCTCTCCCCAGAGTCTGCCACTGTTTCCCACTTCAAAAGCTACCTGCTTATTTATCAAGACCACCACCCCCCTCGTCCTCAAATCTAATCCTGAATTAATGAGCTGCCCTACCCACCCTTTCCTGAGCCTAGTTTGATCCCCAATCTTCAGGTGTGTTTCCTGCAAGAATGCCACATCGGCCTTTTAGCTCCTCAAATGCACGAACACGCGAGCCCTCTTGACCGGCCCATTCAGCCCTCTCACATTCCATGTGATCAGCCTGGTCGGGAGTGTTGACCCACCCCAGAATTTGTTCCTTGTCAAGAAATCGATGTAACCGCATCACTATTGCCGTTGACGGCTCGTTACCCTGCGGCTTCCTCATCAGCGTCCTGTGCACCCAGTAGGGGCCATTCAAAGACCCCCCTCTCCCAGGAACGTCTCCAACATATCGGTTACATATGAACCAGTGTCTGCCCTCTGGCAACCGCACAATCCTCCTGAAGCCACTTCTGGGTATCTTCCATCACCCTCATCTCGGCCGCCAACAAAGTAATCTGCTCCTCGTGCTCCCCCACCGTCACCTCCACCTTCTGGATCGCCTGGGTTTGAGACTCCAGCCTCAGCTCCATGTGGTCGATCCCCGCCTTAAACGGATCCTCGCCAGGTCCTCCAGACTTCTTTCTCTGCTGGGTGAACTTCTCGTTCAAGAAGTTCGACCAGCTGATCCATAGACCACTGAGATGGTAGAGCCGGTCTTTTACCCTCCGCCATCTTCCCCTGTGCCACAGGCAAAGTTTCTCACTCCAACAGCTTCTTTCACCTAAAATCACTTGTGTCCACAAATCCATCCACCGGTGGAATAAACTCTTCCTCCACCACTCCTGTACCTTTTCCCATTAAAACTTCTGTCCGTTAATCGGGGAATAGGCCCCAAAACACCACCACAAGCAAAGGCTGTCAAATGTGCGACTACTCACACCATGGCCGCCACCGGAAGCTGGAGATGAGATTTCTAAACATGTACAATTATGTTATAGCCTACATGGTTAGCAAATTAAACTTAATCTGGGTGCTACACTCGTCAAAGATCTGACTGAAGATGCTTACCCGATGATAACGGTAGACTGCCGCACGACGTGCTAAAGGAAATGTGGAGAAGAAACACCGTCTCCATTTCATGAACACCTTTCAACCACAAACTCGCTCTATCAACAGAAATGAATTGCTCAGATTTCAGAACTCAATAATGTCCTCCTGTGCAATTTTGTGATTGACACACCAAAGTACTCAAGGCTGGTTGGTTGGTTGCAGTTCTTTGTATTTGAACAGCAAACTAATAAAATATTTCACTTATGGTGAATTGCACCCAGTTTTCGGGTTTCAATTTTCTCCCCAGTATTGTTTAAAGTGGTATCAGTGATGCCGATCATGTAACTACCGGATTGTGTAAAAATCTATTTTATTCACTGGAGTCATTACAGCATAGATGGAGTCATTCACAGAAAAATACAGTGCAGAAAAGGCCCTTTGGCCCATCGAGTCTGCACCGCTGCATTAAAGGCATCTGATCTGCCAATCCTAATCCCATTTACCAGCACTTGGCACATAGCCTCGAATGTTAAAATATGCCAAGTGCTCTTCCAGGTACCTTTCAAAAGGATGTGAGGTAACCCGCCTCTACAACCCTCCCAGGCAGTGCTTTTCAGACTGTCCCCACCCTCTGGGTAAAAACGGTTTTCCTCAAATCACCCCTGAACCTCCCATCCCTCACCTTGAACTTGTGGCTCCTCAAAACCGACCCTTCAACTAAGGGGAACAGCTATTCCCTATCCATGCCCCTCATAATCATGTACACCTCGATCAGGTCGCTCCAGCGAAAACAATCCAAGCCTATCCAAACTCTCCTCATAACTAAAATGTTCCATCCAGGTAACATCCTGGTGAAATGCATTCACTCCAGTGTAATCACGTAGAACATAGAATTTACAGTGCAGGAGGCGGCCATTTGGTCCATCGAGTCTGCACCAGCCCTTGGAAAGAGCACCCCACTTAAGCCCACACTTCCACCCTATCCCCGTAACCCCGCCTCACCTTTTTGGACACTAAGAGAAATTTAGCATTGCCAATCTATCTAACCTGCACATCTTTGGACTGTGGGAGGAAACTGGAGCACCCGGAGGAAACCCACACTGACAGGGGGAGAACATGCAGACTTCGCAGTGACCCAAACCGGGAATCAAAACTGGGACCCCGGAGCTGTGAAGTCACAGTGCTAACCACTGTGCTACCGCGCCACCCATCCTTCCTATAATTCAGCGACCAGAACTGCACACAGTACTCCAGCTGTGGCCTCACCAATGTTCTATATAACTCCAACATGACTTCCTTTCTTTTGTAATCTGTGCCATAATTGATAAAGGCAAGTGTACCATATGCCTTTTTCACCAACCTATTAACCTGCCCTTCTGCCTTCAGAGATCTATGGACAAACACGCCATGATCTCTTTGTTCCTCAGGACTTCCCATTGTGGTGCCATTCATTGAATATTTCCTTGTCAAATTGCTCCTTCCAAAGTGATACAGTGTCACACTTTTCAGGATTAAATTCCATCTGCCACTTTTCTCCCATTTGACCATTCCAGACCATCAAGTATATGCCAGCTCTCCAGAGCATTCCAGTCAGCCCCATGCCCTGCTCGAACCCCAGTCCTGTAGTAGTGTGCCCATCCATTATCACCACTTTCATCACTCTTGGGTAGCGAGTTTTAGATTATTGCTAGTCGCTGTGGAAAAATGTTTTCTCACATCCCCTTCACCAAACCTTCAATCTGTCTTCTCTAGTCCTTGTATCATCAGCCAATGGGTACAGTGTCATAATCCTGTCTTCCGTTAACAAATCACCCCTTAATCTTCTCTGCTCCAAGAACCCCAGCTTCTCCAACTGAACCTTGTAGATAAATCCCCGCATCCCTGGAGCCCCAAACTTGCACAACCTTTCATCTTTCCTCAAGTGTGGTCACCAGGACTGGATGTAATACTCTCTAGTTCTGGTCTAACCAGGATTTTATAGAGGTTCAGCATAATCTCCTTACTCTTGTACCTCTCAAGACCCCATAATCTTTGTTAATCACTCCCAATACATCCTGCAGATCTGTGCAGAGGAAATCCAAGCTTCTCTGTCCCTGTACAATAACATGGCCAAACTGGCTTTGTCCTGGATGATGTTGAGCTGAGTGGTGTTGGAGCAGCTCACATCCAAGCAACTGGAGAGTATTGCATCACACTCCTGCCTTGTAAATGCTGTAAAGTTTATAGGGATCCAGGTGGTGAGGCACCAGTCACATAATGCTCAGCCTGTGACTCATTCATGTGGTCACAGCATTTATTTATTTATTGTTAAAATTCGTGGAGTTTGGAAGAATTTAGAAATGTTATTGAAACAGACATGGACAGTAGATACAGAATACAAGAATTAACTTCTGAAATAGCCAAACCAAATAACTGGTAGTCATTTGAAATATCAGTCAACAACAAACAAATTTATTGAGGTCAACTTGCCTCCTACTGGTAATGCAAGTTAGTAACATACAGCTTCTCCAGTTGTCATAGTATTTATAGTTAGGTTTCTGACTAATGGTAAGCCACACAGGATATTGATAATGGGGGATTCATGCCATTGACGCCCATGTTAAGGGGAGATAGAACAAAGAACATAGAACGATACAGCGCAGTACAGGCCCTTCGGCCCACGATGTTGCACCGACATGGGAAGTCAAAAACTAAAGGCCATCTAACCTAGACTATGCCATTATCATCCATATGCTTATCCAATAAACTTTTAAATGCCCTCAATGTTGGTGAGTGCACAGACAGTATGGGAAGGGGATTTATACTGTTATTAGACAGGAGCTGGGGAGCATAAAGTGGGAACAGTTGGTCCCAGGGAGATGCACAACAGTAATGCAGGGGTTGTTTAAGGAGCACTTGCTGCAAGTGCTGGATAGTTTTGTCCCACTGAGACGAGGAAGGAATAGTAAGGTGAAGGAGCCATGGATGACAAGAGAAGTGGAGCTTCGAGTCAAGAGGAAGAAGGAAAGTTACGTAAAGTTGAGGAAGCAAGGATCTGACTTGGCTCTAGAGGTAGCCAGGAAGGAACTCAAAAATGGACTGAGGAGAGCGAGAAGAGGGCATGAAAAAGCCCTAGCGAGAAGGATTAGGGAAAACCCCGAGGCGTTCTACACTTCTGTGAGAAATAAGAGGATGATCAGAGTGAGAGTGGGGCCAATCAGGGATAGTGGAGGGAACTTGTGCCTAGAGTCTGAGGAGATGGGGGAGGCCCTAAATGAACATTTTGCTTCAGTATTCACTGGAGAGAGAGACCTTGCTGTCATGAGAACAGTGTGAACCAGGTTAATAGACTCAAATAGGAACTCGATAAGGTTTGTGAGGCATGACCTACCCTTCACAAAACCATGCTGACTATCCCTAATCATGTTATTCCTATCTAGATGATTATAAATCGTATCTTTTATAATCCTCTCCAAGACTTTACCCACAACAGACGTGAGGTTCACCGGCCTATAGTTACCGGTGTTATCTCTACTCCCCTTCTTGAACAAAGGGGCCACATTTGCTATCCTACAGTCCTCTGGCACTATTCATGTAGCCAATGATGACATAAAAATCAAAGCCAAAGGCTCAGCAATCTCTTCCCTGGCTTCCCAGAGAATCCTAGGATAAATCCCATCAGGCCCCGGGGACTTTCCAGAATAGCCAACACTTCTTCCCTACGCACCTCAATGCCATCTATTCTAATAGCCTGGGTCTCAGCAGTCTCCTCCACAACATTATCTTTTTCCTGAGTGAATACTGACGAAAAGTATTCATTTAGTATCTCGCTTATCTCCTCAGCCTCCACACACAACTTCCCACACACAACTTCCCACCACTGTCTTTGACTGGCCCTACTCTTACCCTAGTCATTCTTTTATTCCTGACATACCTATAGAAAGCTTTTGGGTTTTCCTTGATCCTACCTGCCAAAGAATTCTCATGTCCCCTCCTTGCCCGTCTTAGCTCACTCTTTAGATGCTTCCTCGCTTCCCTGTAACTATCAAGCGCCCCAACTGAAACTTCACGCCTCACCTTCACATAGGCCTCCTTCTTCCTCTTAACAAGAGATTCCACTTCTTTGGTAAACCACGGTTCCCTCGCTCGACCCCTTCCTCCCTGCCTGACTGGTACGTACTGATCAAGAACACGCAATAGCTGTTCCTTGAACAAGCTCCACATATAGAACATAGAACGATACAGCGCAGTACAGGCCCTTCGGCCCACGATGTTGCACCGACATGGGAAGTCAAAAACTAAAGGCCATCTAACCTACACTATGCCATTATCATCCATATGCTTATCCAATAAACTTTTAAATGCCCTCAATGTTGGCGAGTTCACTACTGTTGCAGGTAGGGCATTCCACAGCCTCACCACTCTTTGCATAAAAAACCTACCTCTGACCTCTGTCCTACATCTATTACCCCTCAATTTAAGGCTATGTCCCCTCGTGCTAGCCACCTCCATCCGCGGGAGAAGGCTCTCACTGTCCACCCGATCTAACCCGCTGATCATTTTGTATGCCTCTATTAAGTCACCTCTTAACCTTCTTCTCTCTAACGAAAACAACCTCAAGTCCATCAGCCTTTCCTCATAAGATTTTCCCTCCATACCAGGCAACATCCTGGTAAATCTCCTCTGCACCCATTCCAAAGCTTCCACGTCCTTCCTATAATGAGGCGACCAGAACTGTACGCAATACTCCAAATGCGGCCGTACTAGAGTTTTGTACAGCTGCAACATGACCTCATGGCTCCGGAACTCAATTCCTCTAACAATAAAGGCCAACACACCATAGGCCTTCTTCACAACCCTATCAACCTGGGTGGCAACTTTCAGGGATCTATGTACATGGACACCCAGATCCCTCTGCTCATCCACACTGCTAAGAATTTTACCATTAGCCAAATATTCCGCATTCCTGTTATTCTTTCCAAAGTGAATCACCTCACACTTCTCTACATTAAACTCCATTTGCCACCTCTCAGCACAGCTCTGCAGCTTATCTATGTCCCTCTGTAACCTGCAACATCCTTCCACACTGTCTACAACTCCACCGACTTTAGTGTCGTCTGCAAATTTACTCACCCAACCTTCTGTGCCCTCCTATAGGTCATTTATAAAAATGACAAACAGCAACGGCCCCAGAACAGATCCTTGTGGTACGCCACTCGTAACTGAACTCCATTCTGAACATTTGCCATCAACCACCACCATCTGTCTTCTTTCAACTAGCCAATTTCTGATCCACATCTCTAAATCACCCTCAATCTCCAGCCTCCGTATTTTCTGCAATAGCCGACCGTGGGGAACCTTATCAAACGCTTTACCGATATCCAGTGTGCCCAACCCTTGCAGCCTACTTCTCCAACCTACACATCCTAAGTCATGTCTAATGGCATCATAATTGCCCTTCCCCCAGCTGTAACTCTTGCCCTGCGGGGTATACTTATCCTTTTCCATCACTAATGTAAAGGTCACCGAATTGTGGTCACTGTCTCCAAAGTGCTCACCTACCTCCAGATCTAACATCTGGCCTGGTTCATTACCCAAAACCAAATCCAATGTAGCCTCACCTCTTGTTGGCCTGTCAACATATTGTGTCAGAAAACCCTCTTGCACACATTGTACAAAGAACGACCCATCTAATGTACTCAAACTATATCTTTTCCAGTCAATTTTGGAAAGTTAAAGTCTCCCATAACAACTACCCTGTTACTTTCGCTCTTTTCCAGAATCATCTTCGCCATCCTTTCCTCTACATCCCTAGAACTATTAGGTGGCCTATAGAAAACTCCCAACAGGGTGACCTCTCCTTTCCTGTTTCTAACCTCAGCCCATACTATCTCGGAAGAACAGTCCCCATCTAGCATCCTTTCCGCCACCGTAATACTGTCCTTGACTAGCAGCGGCACACCTCCCCCTCTTTTGCCCCCAGCAGGGTAGCATGGTGGTTAGCATAAATGCTTCACAGCTCCAGGGTCCAGGTTCGATTCCCGGCTGGGTCACTGTCTGTGTGGAGTCTGCACGTCCTCCCCCTGTGTGCGTGGGTTTCCTCCGGGTGCTCCGGTTTCCTCCCACAGTCCAAAGATGTGCGGGTTAGGTGGATTGGCCATGCTAAATTGCCCGTAGTGTCCTAATAAAAAAGTAAGGTTAAGGGGGGGGGGGTTATTGGGTTACGGGTATAGGGTGGATACGTGGGTTTGAGTAGAGTGATCATGGCTCGGCACAACATTGAGGGCCGAAGGGCCTGTTCTGTGCTGTTCTATGTTCTCTGAGCTTACTAAAACACCTAAACCCCGGAACCTGCAACAACCATTCCTGTCCCTGCTCTATCCAGGTCTCTGAAATGGCCACAACATCGAAGTCCCAGGTACCAACCCATGCTGCCAGTTCCCCTACCTTATTTCATATACTCCTGGCATTGAAGTAGACACACTTCAAACCACCTACCTGAACACTGGCACCCTCCTGCAAAGTCAAATCTGTGCTCCTGACCTCTATACTCTCAATCTCCCGTACCCCAAAACTACAATCCAGGTCCCCATGCCCCTGCTGAATTAGTTTAAACCCCCCCAAAGAGCACTAACAAATCTCCCCCCAGGATATTGGTGCCCCTCATGTTCAGATGTAGACCATCCTGTCTATAGAGGTCCCACCTTCCCCAGAAAGAGCCCCAGTTATCCAGAAATCTGAATCCCTCCCGTCTGCACCATCCCTGTAGCCACGTGTTTAATTGCTCTCTCTCCCTATTCCTCGTCTCACTATCACGTGGCACGGGCAACAACCCAGAGATAACAGTTTGTTCTCGCTCTGAGCTTCCATCCTAGCTCCCTAAAGGCCTGCCTGACATCCTTGTCCCCTTTCCTACCTATGTCGTTAGTGCCAATGTGGACTACGACTTGGGGCTGCTCCCCTTCCCCCTTAAGGACCCGAAAAACACGATCCGAGACATCACGTACCCTTGCACCTGGGAGGCAACATACCAAACGTGAGTCTCTCTCGCTCCCACAAAATCTCCTATCTGTGCCCCTGACTATTGAGTCCCCAATTACTAATGTTCTACTCCTATCCCCCCTTCCCTTCTGAGCAACAGGGACAGACTCCGTGCTAGAGTCACGTACCCCATAGCTTACCCCTGGTAAGTCGTCCCCCCAAGTATCCAAAACGGTATACTTGTTACTCAGGGGAACGACCGCAGGGGGTCCCTGCACTGACTGCTTCCTCCCAGTCCCTCTTACAGTTACCCATCTATCTCCAGTCTTTGGTGTAACTATTTCCCTGAAGCTCCCATCTATGACCCCCTCTGCCTCCCGAATGATCCGAAGTTCATCCAACTCCAGTACCGTAACACGGTCTTGTAGGAGCTGGAGATGGCTGCACTTCCTGCAGGTAAAATCAGCAGGGACACAAACGGCATCCCTCACCTCAAACATCCTGCAGGAGGAACATTGCACTGCCTTCTCTGCCATCCCTCTTAGTTCCCACCAAGTTCTGGTAAACAAAAATAAAATAAATTTTAAAAAAATAATAATATAATATAGCATTTACCTGCTCACACCAATGGGTCTTATTATTAGAGGAGGAGGGCGGGTGGGAGACACTATACGTGTAGTGTCTCGGGTATCCTCTCCATCAGAATTTATTGGCTAGGGGAAAATCCTTCCCAGAAGTCCGCGGGTCGTACTTCCGGTTCCCGCCTTATATTATCTTCCCGCCGCTCTCCTCGCGCTTTCACTGACTCACCGCCGCTCTCCTCGCGCTCTTTCACTGACGCACCGCCGCTCTCCTCGCGCTTTTATCGTGTCCCCGCCGCTCTCCTCACGCTTTTATCGTGTCCCCGCCGCACTCCTCGCTCTGTGTCCCGCCGCTCTCCTCACGCTTTCACTGACTCACCGCCGCTCCTCGCGCTCTTTCACTGACTCACTGCCGCTCTCCTCGTGCTTTTATCCTGTGTCCCCACCGCACTCCTTGCTCTGTGTCCTGCCGCTCCCCTCGCGCTCTTTCACTGACTCTCCGCCGCTCTCAGTGTCCTGCCGCTCCCCTCGCGCTCTTTCACTGACTCACCGCCGCTCTCCTCGTGCTCTTTCACTGAGAGATGATTAGATTCTTGCTTTTACTTGCCACGGTGTCACAGCAGCACGGTGGCAGTGGTTAGAACTACTGCCTCACAGGGCCAGGGTGTGATTCCGACCTCGGGTGACTTGTGTAGAGTTTGCACATTCTTCCCATGTATCTGTGGGTTTCCTCCCACAGATTGTGTAGGTTAAGTGGATTGGCTGCGCTAAACTGCTCCTAGGTGGAGTTACAGGGATAGGGTGGGTGTTTGGATTTGGCGTAGGTAGTGTGCTCCTTCAGAGGGTTGGTGCAGACCTGATGGGCCAAATGAGCTCCTTCTGCGCTGTAGTGATTCCATGAGACCATTATCAGACCTCAGGTTGCCCCAGGTCTTGGTGCATGTGGGTACAGACTACTTCAATATTGGAGGAACTGAATATAAAAGTAAAGAGGTTGTGCTTCAGTCATACAGGGTATTGGTGAAATCACCTCTGGAGTACTGTGTGCAGTTTTGGTCTCCTTATTCTTGAATGTAAATGTGTTGGAAGCAGATCAAAGGTAGGTTACTAAATCGATATCCAGAATGAGCAGTTTTTCTTATGAGGAATGATTGGACAGACTGGGCTTGTTTACAGTTTAGACTTGAAGTATATAAAATCCTGAACAGTTACGAGATGGTGGACATGGAATAGTCCAAACAACCCAATATGGGCACTGATTAGCGGATTACTTGAGCAAGTTACTGATAGATGTTACTTGAAGACACCTCCCATCACTTTGCTGATGATTGAGAGTAGACAGATAGTGGAATAACGGACCAGATTAGATTGGAACGGTCAGAGATTGTTACCAACGTGTGTCCAGCCAACGATCAGGGACACTTCCATGATAAATTTTATACCAATAGTTTGGCATTCATCAATAACTATTACTCTCCTCTTTGTTCAACAAGAAATAAGCCAAACCATGATCTATACTGCAAGAAGTCTTAGAACACCAGGTTAAAGTCCAACAGGTTTTTTTCAAATCACCAATTTTCAGAGCACTGCTCCTTCCTGTTCCAGAAATAGACAAAGTCAAAGATGCCAGACAATGCTTTGAACGCGAGCATTTGCAGGTAATTAAGTCTTTACAGATCTGGAGATAAGGGGAACCTCAGGTTGAGGTGTGAATTGTCTCAAGCCAGGACAGTTGGTAGGATTTTGCAAGCCCAGGCCAGATGGGGGGGGAATGAACGTAATTGAGCGGAACTTGGCTGCAAGTTTCTGCTCGGTAATTCTGCGTTGTCGCGCTTCCTGAAGAACTACTTGGAGAACGCTTACCCGGAGATCAGAGCTGAATGCCCTTGACTGTTGAAGTGTTCCCCGACTACTGAAGTATTCCCCGACTGGAAGGGAACATTCCTGCTTAGCGATTGTCGCACGATGTCCGTTCATCCATTGTCGCAAGGTCTGCATGGTCTCGCCATTAATTACCTGCAAATGCTTGCATTCAAAGCATTATCTTGCATCTTTGACTTTGTCTATATATCTATATATATATGTTTCTGGAACATACCTCTTCATTCACCTGAGGAAGGAGCAGTGCTCTGAAAGCTAGTGTTTGAAACAAACCTGTTGGACTTTAACCTGGTGTTGTAAGACTTCTTACTGTGCTCACTCCAGTCCAACGCCGGCATCTACAGATCATGATCTGTAAGGGTCAGTGGGGTATCGTTGTGTGTCCCATAGCTTGGTGATCTTACAAAATTGTTTGACCTAGTACTGGACATTTCCCGATGGTATTAATGACACACTTCCACATCAAACCTGGAAAGAGAACACACTATTTACACCAGAAAGAAGCAAATGAGAAAGGCTGCAATATGTTTTTGGTTTAAACAGTTTATAGTAGGATACAGTGCTGCATCAGAGTAGCCTTAAAATCCTTGATCAATATCAATATACACACATTTCAACAAGCTCAAAATGAAACAAAAATTCAATTTGTGAAGACTTTTATTGTAAGGTTTACTGCACTCTTTTTAAAACCACAGAACTAAATTGTCACTGATAATTCCAATATAAACTCTTGTGCTACTGCACCTGTTCACAGTTCTACACAATGGGAGCAGCATTTAGTGCAAAGGTTGAAAATTATAAATCTCAACTGTTGTGTCGTTGCCAATTGTTTGACATGCGGAAAGTGTTTCAGAAACATTAGAATTACTGTCTGCTGCTGTTCTCATTTGATGTAATATTTTCGGACTTGAGCTACAAGGCAAGGCCCTGCAGAAACTAGGACTGTGCCGAGCAAATAATATATTGTGTTGTACGAGGAAAAGAAATAGGACACAAGTACATCCCTTACCGAAAGGCGTTCAAATTTCTATTGCTAAAACAGTATTGAAAAGTCCAGGAAGTGGGCATAAACAATCCTCCTGCAATCATTTTGTCCAGCTCAATTTCTCCAAATTGAGACATCAATTCTGGTTCTCAAACTTCACTCTGCAATTTAATAGAATGAGGGTGAGGGGCAGCGGGAAGCTGGTCAATTTAAAGGAAGTCTCGACCATTAAGGTTGCTATGTTTAGTAGCTGATTCAATACTCTGCATCACAAACATTTGTCAAATGGAAAAGATGGTGGTCCAATGCTTACTTTTCAAGGTGGTTCAATAAAGCTGCGATACCGGCATGAAGTTATCTCCATTCGAGTTAAGAGTTACTATTGACATGAATACCATGAACCCTGATCCACACTCACTGCGATTGAGACTGCCAAAAGATTGTCCTGGCTCTAGGATAACTGGGATTTGATCAAAATACACAGGAGGTCGGGTAAATGCGAATGCAACTGCTGAAGGGTGATTAACTGTTCCTGTAACTTAGAAAGGCAGTTTAGGTGAAGTTTTTCGATATTTGATTCAAAAGATCAAAGCTTCATGTTTGCTAAGTCTCCTTAGAGCTTAGACCCATTTCCAAAAGTTGTTATTGTTCCCATGTCTGCAGAAATATCAATGGTGCAATTTTTAAATGATAGATTTACGGTTAGGATGATACTATTATAACCTGTTGCTCATTCATATCTTAACCAAAATAAATACTGACAGAAGGTTGCTCAGTTCTCAGTCCTAGAATGAAAACATTTTCACTCAGGCAGAAAGGAAAACAGTTCTGCTGTGATTAATGAATAAATAAATAGATCACCCTAATATTAGCAACTTCCCTGGACAAAGAACAGCAAATATATGTTCACATGTTGAGAGAAAATGTCCAAACAATGATTCCCTCTTTTTTTCCGTAAATGAACATTTAACTCAACATTTTCTTATCATTACCCCTTTCAAAATGCTACAGTAATAAGTTTATACCAAAATAACGTCAATATTTGTGTTTATTCTGAAAACATAGCAAATAAATTAAAAAAATCAATTTCCAAACTAATGATCGTTGACATAGGAATACGAGACAGCAGGCTGAAATATGCGAAGACAATCAAGATAAAAACTTAACTGGAATAAAATATTACCCACCAAACAAATTGTGAATTTGCCTGTCACACATCCACAAAGTAAAAGATCTAGATTCACATTTACAGCAACATTCAGAAGTCCAGTGCAGTCAGCATTTTGCCCTGCACTCCCATTTAAAATGTAAATGAATAGACGTTTAAAAAAAAACACATCCCAGCAAAATATACAAGTCGCGTCTTTCCTGAAATGAGAAATTGCGTCACAGCACAATGCAAGACACCTTGGCCAGCAGCCGCGATAAGTACACAGCATTTCTTCAGTTTGAGAAAGATCATGCACCAAGGTGCATGCTAAAAAGCATCATGCAGCACAAAGCCCCGTCATCCTTATCATTAAGAATTTTATTGATTTTCATAAAATGACAACTCGCAACTTTCCCTTGAAAAGTAATGTACTACTTTTTCCAAACTGTGTAGAACACCCATCTGAACAAGGAGCTTAAGGAAATTTGAGGTTTACATTTGAGGCACAATAAAAACTCTTTGTACGTCAAAATATTAAAGAGTAAAGACAAACACTTTGAAAGCACTACGAAAATAAAATTGGGCCGTATGGTGGCACAGTGGTTAGAACTGCTGCCTCAGCACCAGGTACCCGGGTTCGATTGCAGTCTTGGGTGACTGCCTGTGTGGAGTTCGTACGTTCTCCCCATATCCATGTGTTTCCTCCAGGTGCTCCGGTTTCCTCCCACAGTCCAGATGTGTAGGTTAAGTGGATTGGCCATGATCAATGTGTGGGGTTACGTGGATGGAGCAGAGGAGTGGGCCTAGGTAGAGTGTTCTTTTGGAAGGTTGGTGCAGACTTGATGGGCCAAATGGCCAACTTTTGCACTGTAGGGGTTTGATAGAAAATGAAGTTTCGCAATATTTTGCCTAATGACAAGGAAGCTAACTAAAAAAATTCTGGGTGTGTTTAATAGTGCAGTATGTCAAGTCTGTTGGTCATGCGGAATGATTTAGTTAGACTGCAACAATGACCTGCATTTATAGAACAATTTTTAAAGTAGAAAGAAATCCCAAGACACTTCACAGAGAAGTAAAAAATGGAAGATGATATTTTGATGGATTAACTAAAGCTTGGTCAAAGGGCTGGGCAGCACAGTAGCATTGTGGATAGCGCAATCGCTTCACAGCTCCAGGGTCCCAGGTTCGATTCCCGGCTTGGGTCACTGTCTGTGCAGAGTCTGCACATCCTCCCCGTGTGTGCGTGGGTTTCCTCCAGGTGCTCCGGTTTCCTCCCACAGTCCAAAGATGTGCAGGTTAGGTGGATTGGACATGATAAATTGCCCTTAGTATCCAAAATTGCCCTTAGTGTTGGGTGGGGTTACTGGGTTATGGGGATAGGGTGGAGGTGTTAACCTTGGGTAGGGTGCTCTTTCCAGGAGCTGGTGCAGACCCGATGGGCCGAATGGCCACCTTCTGCACTGTAAATTCTATGACTGACTGTCTAGAACAAGGGATCATAGTCTCAGGATACAGGGTAGGCCATTTAGGACTGAGATGAGGAAAATTTTCTTCACTCAGAGGGTGGTGAACCTGTGGAATTCTCTATCAAGTCATTGAATATATTTATTAAGAAAATAGATTTCTAGACTCGAAAGGTATTACGGAGTATGGGGAGGGGGAGCACGGCGTTTGGTACTGAGCTAGAGGGGTAGCCTTGATTGTGTTGAATGGCAGAGCAGGTTTGAAGGACAGCACGGTGGCACAGTGGCTAGAACTGCTGCCACACAGCTCCAGGGTCCCAAGTTCAATTCCGGCCTCAGGTGACTGTGCGGAGTTTGCACTTTCTCCCCGTGTCTGGGTGGGTTTCGTCCGGGTGCTTCGGTTTCCTCCCACAGCCCAAAGGTTTGCAGATTAGGTGGATTGGCCATGCTAAATTGTCCCTTAGTGTCCAAAACGGTCAGGTTACTGGGTAGGGCGGAAGCCTGGGCTTAAGTCGGGTGCTCTTTCCAAGGGCCGATGATGATTCAATGGGATGATTCACTGTACATTCTTATGACTATCCCACTCCAATTTTCCACGTTTCTGTGTATTGAGCAATACCTCAAATTTGAAATACTTGTTTTGAAAACCCCGCCCTGGCCTCCCTGTCCCTAATCTCCACAAGCGTGGCAACATTCAGATCTGCACTCCTCCAACACTGACATCTCCAATTTTAACTGCTCCACCACTGGCAGCTGTGCTTCAGTTTCTGAGGCCCTGAACTCTAGAATTTCCTCCCTAAATCTCTCCACCATTGCGTTCTCCTTTGAGATGCTCTTTAAAGCCAACCCCTTTGACCAAGCATTAGACCATCAGCCTGACTATCTTATGTGGCTTCGTGCCACTTTTCATTTGATAATGCTTCTATAACATGCTTTGGGACGTTTTACTATATTAAAGGCATTGGATATGCATATGTTGTCGCTGAGAAAACAAGAGTATAGGACAATGAGCACAAGGATAACAAGAGATTAAGGCTTGATAAAGGTTGATATATGGGTAACAGAGATTTGGATGATAACATACAAGCAGCAGAAATTTGGATGGTAATGTAAGAACAGCAAAGATTTGGATGGTAAAATATGGGTAGTAGATATTTGGATGAACTGCAATGCAGGATTCAAGGCAGTGGAATAGTGGAATCAGGCAGTGACAAAGTCATACATGTGGGCATTAGCAGCAGATAGGCTGAGACTGGGGTGGAGATGGGTGATGGTAGAGGCATTGGAGGAGTTGAGGACTTTAGTGGATACAGAAGTGTAGAGGTTGAAGGGGTGGCAGCAGTGGAAGGGTTGAGGAAGGTAGCGGAGATAGCAATGGAGGGGTTGAGGAAGGTAGAGCAGGCAGCAGTTGAAGGGTTGAGGAAGTAGAGCAGACAGCAGTGGAGGGGTTAAGGATGTTTGTGCAGACAGCAGTGGAGGGGTTGATGACATTTGTGCAGATAGCAGTGGAGGGGTTGAGGAAGGTAGAGCAGACAGCAGTGGAGAGGTTGAGAAAGGTTGTGCAGACAGCAGTGAAGGGGCTGAGGAAGGTCGTGGAGACAGGAGTGGAACACTGATGAAGGTTGAGGAACGTCGTGGAGACATAGAAAAATAGAACATAAAGTGCAGGAGGCCACCATTCGGCCCATCGAGTCTGCACCGACCCACTTAAGCTATCACTTCCACCCTATCCCCGTAACCCAGTAACGCCTCCTCACCTTTTTGGTCACTAAGGGCAATTTATCATGGCCAATCCACCTAACCAGGAGTGGAGAGGCTGAGGAAGGTTGTGGACACAGCAGCCAACACATGGAAGTAGATTCCATGTATTCTGATGATGTCAGTGAACAGCAGTGTGTAGCTGAAAAGGCAGAGGGCACAAGGATAGATCCCCAGAGTTCTCCAAGAGGTAATACTGAAGAGGTTTGAAGAGGGGTTACTGGAGATATTCTGGACAACACAGGACAGGACCTATGAGCTGGACAGAGTGTTGGAGGAGAGTAACAAGGCTGCAATGAGAACATCATTCCTGACTTTGATCAAGGCAGTTTCAGTCATGCAGCAGTGACACAGAAGCAGTAGCAGTGACTCAATTAACACATGGAGTTGGGAAGAAAGGTAGACATGGATTTGGGAGGTGACAATATGCTCAACAATCTGGGCGACTGAGTAAAACTGACATCCAGGCAACAGAGGTGGGTCTCAGGAACAAGGTGAAGTTGGAGGTGTAAATGGTCGGAACAACATCGTGGGCCGAAGGGCCTGTACCGTGCTGTACTATATTCTATACGAGAGAAACTGGAAAAGAACAGGGACCATAGAATCATAGAATTTACAGTGCCGAAGGAGGCCATTTGGCCCATCGAGTCTGCACCGGCTCTTGGAAAGAGCACCCTACCCAAGGTTAACACCCTATCCCCATAACCCAGTAACCCCACCCAACACTAAGGGCAAGTTATCATGGCCGATCCACCGAACCTGCACATCTTTGGACTGTGGGAGGAAACCGGAGCACCCGGAGGAAACCCACGCACACACGGGGAGGATGTGCAGACTCCGCACAGACAGTGACCCAAGCCGGAATCGAACCTGGGACCCTGGAGCTGTGAAGCGATTGTGCTATCCACAATGCTACTGTGCTGCCCTGATGTGAAGCGATTGTGCTATCCACAATGCTACCATGCTGGAGGCAGCTCACAGTCCTTTCAGCTTCTAAAATACACACAGGAAAAACTCAGCAGCAAACTTGCCCACTTTTGTGAAACCATATGCTAAAGAAGCCAGAGTAAGAAAGATCCAGATTACTAATGTGGTTCTTGTTCTGCGAGGTAGATGGAACAGATTTGTAGGTAACTGCAAAGCTTTTATGGGGTGAATGGAACGTGCTGAATTGGAACAGCCATTCAGAGTGTAGATTATCTAACAGAGAATTTGTCATCTCCTTCGAGTCTATGGAGAGTCCAGCACTTGCTGAAGGAGAAAGGAGTTATTGGAGGGCAAGGGTGCGCCATACAGATTGACCTAAATATTCGAAAAATGGAACCATGCTGTAGAAATATGGCCAAATCTGACAATTTTGGGGGGTGGGGGGAGAGAGCTGAGAGTGAGAGAGAGAAAGACACTAAACAACCACAAAAATTTGCATCACATCACATCATCCACATCACATGGGACCTCCCCCACTCCAGCCTGAAAAGACCATGGCCCAATGCTGACCTCTGCCCAGTAGTCTCTCAGTAATCTCTAATATTAGAGAAAATCTGAGCTGCCCTGGCAGAGAGGCTTTGCCCATCACCATCAGGACAGTTTAGCCAAAAGGATGGTCTTTGCAGTTGCCAAATTTAACTTGATAAATACCCTGGAGTTTTATGAAGGATAGAGGAGGTAGCCATTTAGCTCCAAAAGTCAATTCTGTCATTCAATGAGGTTACAGCAGATTTGAGGTGACTCAATTTTGTCCCACATCCCTTAATACGAAAGAATAACAGAAGTCTCATCAACTTCAGCGCCAATTGTCATTTGTGGAAGCAAGCTCCAAATCTGTGCCACTCTTTGGGTGTAGGAGAGTTTCCTAATATCACCCCTGAAAGGTCCGGCTCTAACCTTTTACCTCCTGTCATCCTAGCCTCCCCAACCAGCGGAAATATTTTTTCTCTCGCTCTACCCTGTCAGCTCCCCTTAATATCCTGAAAACTGTGACCAAATTACCATTTAGCCGCCTCAATTCCAGGGAATACAACCAGAGGTTATTTACTGTCTCCTCATAACTTAACCATTGGAGTCCATATCCTTCTTACAAATCTACACTACACTCCCTCCAAAGTCAATAAATTGTTCCAACTGTGTGGTTCTCAGAACTGTACAGCGCACTGCAGGTGTGATGTGACCATAACTTTGTGTAGCTGTATCTTTTTAAAAATAAATTTAGAGTACCCCATTAATTTTTTTTAATTAAGGGGCAATTTAGCGTGGCCAATCCACCTACCCTGCACATTTTTGGGTTGTGGGGCCAAGACCCACGCAAACACGGGGAGAATGTGTAAACTTCACTCGGACAGTGACCCAGAGCCAGGATCGAACCTGGGACCTCGGCGCCGTGAGGCACAGGGTTAACCCACTGCGCCACCGTGCTGCCCATGTAGCTGTATGACCTTCTCATACTCTAGTCCTCTGCATATAAAGATCAGTATTCCATAAGCCTTTGCAATTATTTTCTGGAGCAGTCCCTGGCTGCCTTGCACAGACAATAATAATCTTTATTTGACAGAGGTTCTAAACAGAAAGAAGGGATAGCCAGTGGAGTATGTGAAATGGCTTTTAAATGAGCTGCAGCAATTCCTATCATTCACGTGGAAGCAATGAAAAAGCACACTTTCAGCCAGAAGCCACCTGCTGTACAGTCACTGTAATATAGGGCACCAGTATCTGCTTGACAGAATAATGGGCTCCACAAGAAGCCACGTGGAGATAGTGCAATGCACATTCACACAGATGAACTTGGTATGAAATACAAATACGAAGACTTTTTAAAAAAACTAGGTTTAGTACCATTACACCATCCAGATAACTTGGTGATATGATATAAGCATTTAAAATGCTGAAAGGATGAGATGGGGGCAGACTGCTCTCAGAATAAGGGGCAATTTAGCGTGCCCAAACCACCTACCCTGCGCATCTTTGGGTTGTGGGGGTGAGACCCACGCAGGCATGGGGAGAATGTGCAAACTCCACACGGACAGTGATCCGGGGCCGGGATCAAACCTGGATCCTCGATACCGTGACCACTGCATTACCTTGACGCCCCTAGATTAGTTATAAGAAATTTAGAACAGAGGGCAGGAGAAATTCTTCAGACAGTTGAGAGATTGTAGACTTTAACAGTTGAGGGAGAAATGGTCAACATTCAGAATTATATTGGATAGTAGATGAAAGAAACGGGGTTGAAAGATATCAGGAAATAATGTGAAATATCCACACATGCGAAGGGCAAATGCTGACAAGAACTGGACATGCCAAACAGTCTGTTTCGTGATATAATTTCTATATATTTTCATGTTAATGTAATGGTTAAAATTAGGGAAAAATTTCACAACTTAGAACTAACTTGTCAAACCACCTTGGGGAGAAAGTCTGGCATGAGCTGTAAAAACTACTGTCGCCATGCCAAATCAAGTGAGGTTGATCTATGACTAAGGCTTTAAGTTCAATCTCAATGTGAGCCAAGGCCAATGCTAATATCGAAGACAAGTTCCAAGTTGCAGTAAAGCAGCTTCAGATTAGTAGGTTGCTCAGTTTACTGGAAGTCACCGCCCCCCATTCAGATCTGGGGAGGGTCTGCAAAGATGCAACACCGATGAAGCAGATTTTCGAAACAATTTCAATACCGAGTCACGAATAAGTCATCAAAACATACCTGGTTCAGATATCAGGACATTATGAATTTCACATGTAGTAGGGCTAAGCGACTTAAACAAAACCATTTCCACCTAGCAATACAATCAGTGAATTTTCACGTCTTATTAGGACCCAATCAGAATAGTTTCACAATCATGAATATCTATCTGTACACAGTACTCCAAGTGCAGTCTCCCCAATGTCCTGTATAGCTGTAGGAGGATTTCCCTACTTCTGTACTCCAGCCCCTTTGTAATGAAGGTCAACATTTAATTTGCAGGTACTACCCATTGTAGTACTTGCATGCTGACCTTTTGTGATTCATGTATAAGGACACCCAGGTCCCTCTGTACTACAGCATTCTGCAGTCTCTCTCCACTTAAATAATATTCTGGTTTTCCATCCATCCTGCCAAAGTGGAACACACATTTTCCCCATTCATAGAATCCCTACAGTGCAGAAGGCGGCCATTCAGCACATCGGATCTACACTGACACTCCGAAGGAACACCCTATCTCGGTTCACGCCCCCACCTTACCCCTGTAACCCAGTACCCACACCCAAGGGAAATTTATCATGGCCAATCCACCTAACCTGCACATCTATGGGACTGTGGGAAGAAACCGGGACACCTGAAGGAGACCCACGCAGACACGGGGAGAAGTGCAAACTCTGCACAGATAGTCACCCAAGCCCTGATTCCTGGTGCTGTGAAGCAGCAGTGCTAACACCACTGTGCAACCCCATTGCACTCTATCTGCCAATTAACCTACATCACTTTGCAGGGGCTTTGTATCCTCCTCACAGCCTATTTTTGTACCATCAGCAATTTGACTACAATCCTTGTAAACAAATCATTAATATAGATGGTGAATAGTTGACAAACCAGTACTGGTCCACTCACTACAGTTTGCCAACCTAAAAATTACCCATTTACCACTCTGTTCCCTGTTTCCATGCTAATAAAGTAAAGTTGCCATAGTCCCAGATGGCCATAGGTTGCATTCCCCTTTGAGGTGGAGAAGGGATTTAACCAGAGGATCACCACATCCCTGGGGCAAGTCTGAGAAGGAAGAGCCTTCATGATAACCTCAGTCAGTACGGGAATTGAATCGCTGCTGTTAGCCTCACTCGGCATCACAAACCAGCTGTCCAGCTAACTGAGCTAAACCAGCCCTCAGTGCAAATATAACATCCCCAACACCATGAGCTCTTATCTTGTGCAGTAACCTTTGTGTGGCATCTTTTTTGAAAAATTTTAGAGTACCCAATAATTTTTTTTCCAATTAAGGGGCAATTTAGTGTGGCCAATGCACCTACCCTACACATCTTTGAGTTGTGAGGGTGAAACGCACACAGACATGTGCAAACTCCACACGGACAGTGACCCAGGGCCGGGATTCAAACCCGGGTCCTCAGCGCTGTAGGTAGCAGTGCTAACCATTGTGTCGTGTGCCACATCTTATCGAATGGCTTGGACGTATACTCATTGGAGTTTAGAAGAATGAGAGATGATCTTACTGACACATGAGATTTTGAGGAGGTTCAACAGGATGGGTGCTGAGAGGATG